>NC_088202.1:74460061-74769553 GCF_037126465.1 Ornithodoros turicata
AAAATATTTGGGAGGAGTACCCCCTGTGGTTGTAGTCGGGGGCGATACCGGTATCGACGAACTACTGCTGTGCGTATTCGTATAAATTATGTCCATATCGGAATGGTGGGGGCAACGTCTTTGGGCGGCGTTATAAAGGTGTGTGTATGGGGGGGGGGGGGGATGATGGGAAAATCCCTCTGGTGGGAAGCGTTAAAGACAGATGGTGCATCTATTTCATTGAAGAACGCAAAAAAAATAAAAACAAAAAGTGTTTTCATATCCGATGCTGCGAGGCACAAACTTATAGGAGTGTGTGGCGCACTGGCACAAATTAGTGTGCGATGTACTGTTGGGGACACGGTTCTCTAAAATCTCCAGCCTGTGGCGAGCAATCCCCTATCGGCGATGTCGCGCACGAAGGAACTACACCATTACAGTCTCCGAGGTAAGGCCACGCAGCGCCACTTGTCGGGAGAGAGTACCATCGCATTCTCAGCGTCGTCTGCTAGGGAGAGCAGTTCAGCGCGGCCTCCCCTCAGAGAGGGTATTAGGGGGGTCGCACTCGCTCAAAAAAGCGTGGCTACAACGGAGCTGCCATCCGTTGGTCATGGAAGGCGTTGCCTTCCGTTGGCTGCTTCGTTCCGCCAAACTTGACGCGCCCGTTTTCGTACATTCATCACTTGCTATCTAAATTTGGTGTACTATGTGCGTATCTAATATGTATTTGTTAAATAAATAAGCAGTGAATATTTTCCCACTACATCTTCTTCTACATCTTCTCCTTTCCTTTGCTTTGTTCTTCTCATTTTCTTCCCGTTTCTTTTCTTATTTTTCTTTTCTTCCCCTTTTCTTTTCTTATTTTTCTTTCCTTCCCCTTCCCTTTTTGTTTGGAATAGCAAGCCGACCCTCGTCTGGCTGACCTTTCCTTTCTTTTTCTTAATAAACATATCCCCCCCCCCCCCCCACACTACATCACTTGTTTGTGTGCTGTCGTTCGTTCGTTCGTCACTTTATTATCACGAAACTCGACAGACCAGAGCATGGAATGGCGGGTGGTTTCGTTATTGGCATTTCCGGTTCCCGTTGGTTCGCAGAGCAGCATGAGATGACGGTTTACCGTGTGTATTCATCTTTGGATTACTGTTGCCTTCGGAAATACATGCCTACGTTGGTTACGATGGGTAACGATATATTGATTTCGCTCGCAAAGCACACAAACGCGACTTCAATACGCCATAGGCGGTAAACATTCTTCATCTGTGTCGGGTTGGCGGTGTCGGAGGTAATCTCAGAGATAAGATATGATCCACGTTTGATATGACAACGTTCATCTTGTGATTCCGATAGCACCACTCAATTCTGCACGTATGCCGAAGATACGTACGTACTCAACGCAGTTACACGGCTTGCATCGCTTCCTACGGTGGACGTCGTTCCCTCCATCGGCTCGTTCCCGCGTTTGTCATCCCACGTGACTGCACAAGGTTGGCAACAAACGGAGCAGCTCCGCTGTAGTTAGGGGGCTGAAATTCGTCTACTAACACTGTCCATGACCAACGGATGGCTGCGCCCGGGCGGTCACGCTCGGGGATAGGAGAATCCCATTGACGGCGCGCCAAGTACGTTCTCTAGAGTCTTCCTATATTAACTTTATGAGGGTATTGGTGTAGTTCCTTCGTGCGCGACATCGCCGATAGGGGATTGTTCCTCCACGTGCTTGAGATTTTAGACAACCGTGTCCCCAACAGTATGTTGCAGGACGCACATGGGCCTCACAGTGCACGGGACAGTTAGACAGGAGTTTTTAGTTTGACGTAAACTTAACTCAAGGGATGTGGCCCAAGAAGCATGCAGGACTATGCTTTTTCGTGTACTTAGGTCGAGGCCATGCGCTATACTCTAGAGAGAGACCAGTGAAAAAAAAAGGGAAGAACGATTGAAAGTTTCGTGACATTGCCCCCCCCCCCCCCTTTCTCGAGGTTACTTCTTGCGTTCGGGCTGTATTCATGACACATTTCTCCTGGGAAACTCAGAAACTTACCCTTGTGAAATTTTGATTGATTTTTATTGATTCATCATCTTAATCTTTTCCGTTTTAATTCCCGAACTCTCGGTGGATCAAAATGGCTTCGATACTAATCTATAGTGTCTTGCGGTACGGGTACCAGAATATCTCTGGTACCGATGTACCGAGTTTTAGTGAATCGAGAGCACTACGAAAACGATACGGCAGTGGAGGCTGCATGATCAAAGCTCAGCAGTGCGATATCACTGTGGGGTTCAACGTGAGCCATATACAAAACAGAGTGGGGAGAGCCGATCGGCATAGTGAGGACGCACCTTTATGTTCTGTGTTGTGCTACTCATTTGACATTGCACGTGTCTTGCATTTGCTTCTGAAATATGAATAAGTGAAAGATGAAGATTCTTGAAGATTCTACATATTATGGAGCTTTAGTACATCGGAAGAACTTCGCGAAAACGATACGATAAAGGAAGTTATCAAATCTAACCTTAACAATATGATACCACTCCCTTCACAGAAGCAGGGCGATTGGCTTATCAAGTTTTCGGGACGTTATCATGAACACCTTCCGATCTACTAAAAGTCTCTGATAGCGAGTTTTAGTAGATCAGATGCTCACGGTTTCCTGAAAGTCACACCAGCTCGCGTGGCACGTCGAGACTGAGAGGTACCCGGGTTCGAATCCCGGTGCCGGCTGTGCCGTTTGGGTTTTTTTCTTGGTTTACCTCAAACACTTTCAGACATATGTCGGCACAGTTCCCTTAGGAGTCGGCCCGGTAACGGCGAGCCCCTTCACCACCATCTAAAACTCCCTATTACTATTCTCACGTAGAGCAAAACCGTCGAACCGCGAAACATATATTTGAAGAATGTTTGAAGAAAGAAATTAGAGAAGACGTCAAGAGTTTGTCCGTGTTTAGCAGATATAACGGGAAAGTCGGAACCCCTATTTTTCGAATCGTTATATTTCGATCTACCAGAACGATAGAACAGAATCGATAGAAAATGTACTCAACACGTTCCGCCATGCATGTGTCGCCACCTAACCCATGGTTCTGGCCGTATCTCTTTGTCCCTATGCTATGCGTCATCACGGACGAAATGGCTTAGAACGAGCTTCAAGAAGCTTGAAATTGCTTGACACCTTGCGGCGTCATCAGTCGCACAAGTAGAAAGCACTGACTACATGGGGGCGTTTTCGATAGATGACACAACAATTTGCTCTGTAATGAATGACTGTCTGAACGTCTTCTGTCGCTTCTACCAAAAGTAGGCATGTGAATAGTACTTTTAAAGCCGAAGCGAATAGTTATATAACCGAACCAAAACATATGCATAATGTAAACCCCCGAGACTATAGGGAACATGAAGGGACAGACACAACAGGAACTCGGGGCTTTACATTATGCATCAACTTCACCAGCTCGCTTGCTTCTTAGCCATCTTTTAATTGAAACATATGCAAACATATACGGAAACATATGCAAAATATGTACAGATAAACAGCTCGTGTACGTGAAATGTATATAGGGACCATCGCGCGAAGCAGCATTCACTTTGTTTTAACAGCTGCGGAACAATTCGAATATATTCCGTTTGGAAGAAACATCGATTCGATTCGAAATTCGGATATCAAATTCCGTGTTCGACTCGGGATCGAATTGAATGCACAGTTATTCGCTCCGGTATTCGAAGGTTCCGAATATTCGCGCAGCCCTACGGAAAATAAATGTAAGCCATCTCGGAAAACAAGAAACAAATCGCGTGCGGACGACTGAAACAACACGGGTTTGTCCCACTTTCGTCTCTAGTCGGAGAACACGAAACGATTTTTTGATGCAGTGCTGTCACGGAGCGTGACAGATCGGTTGTGGTAGAGCGATCACCGCCAGCGGGAGAAAATTACGATCTGGGCTGATCGCTACACTGTATTCAGAAGAACGCATTAAGTGTTTCCTGTCCTGGTAGAGGGAGGCATTGTAGAGCTCTCATTGTTTTAGCGTTTTGGATGAGCGATTGTGGCCGTCTCAGCGTTGCTAAATCACCTAGACTTCTCGAAACGGGTTTTAAATGTTGCATTCAATGGCGTTACAGGCGGTCCCATTTTCCTGACCCTGGCAGGAGTGATGTACCGCTTGCTCTAATCAACCACATAGAAGGAGAGACAGCATGTCGCGTACCGCAGGCATAGGCTTCGTCTACGCGGTTAGAGCAACCGCTGAACAGATACGATACGAAAAGTCTTTCAGATAAAATCTGTAGAAACACGACCTCACAAGAAAGTCCCTGAGTTAACTAAGTAATGAATACGACATATCATACATTATTTTCGAGTAGACAACAATACTTTTTGCTGCAGTTGAGCATAATATAAAAGATACACAGTATACCGTCCATGTGGTACGTTGTAACCCCGTATGTTTTCACCACATGCTCGAGGAAGTATTACCAGTGTTACCATCTTCGCGTGAAGTGCTCATGCCTGCGAGGTGATGTACGGACAGAAATGGGAGCGCCAGGATTTGTTATTTTTGTTTTTTCAGTTCACCTCCAAAGCAGATGCTCACGGCAGTAAGCAGTGACTCGCTGAAAGTGAGAGGTTTAGTGTATGCACAGTGATGTACAGATAGGAGGGATGTGATGTTGTCTCATGAACCAAAATTTTCGTGTTAAGGAAACAAATAAACCAACAAAACCTCCTGCTTCATAACACAAAAGAGAAAAGATACTGTAAATGCAACCACGTTATTGCATACCACGCTTTTTCCTCTCCAGTATGTGTGTGGTAAACGATGGCTTTCAACGCAACCGAACGAAATCAAGACCGAAATACCCGCGTAATGCCTAAGTTACTGCCATATTAGAGCCTGACTGCTCACGTTTGCTTGATTTGTCGCACGCAGAGTACATGCAATCACAAGCGAAACACATTCGTGCTTCATTAGGTCGTTTCTGCTTCCAACGAATGTGACATTTTCGTCGCTCGCATTAATGCAATTAGTGCCTTTGATTGCCGAGAGAAGATTTTCACTTCACTTTTTCTTTTTTGTTAATTAGGTTTACTGTTGAGTCTTCGTGACGCGAAGCGCCTTGAACGGACATAATATGTAATCATGCATTCATGCTCGGCAAGAAACGTTCACGGTCTGGTTTGAAGTACGTGTGCCTTGGTAGGAATACGTGAGGCATGGGGCAGAGTGTTACATTGCCGGTATCTGTCTCATTTGGGAACCTTAGAAAAGCGAAACAGTAACTGTGTCCGTCAAATAGTGCGACATCGTCATCAGTTCATGCTATACAAATGGTGGAGCCTTGTCAGGTATGGTGGTGGTGGTGAAGGGGCTCGCCGTTGTCGGCCTCACACAGGTGGGGGAATGTGCGTCCTGGGCCGACTTCTAAGGGAACTGTGCCGATATATGTCTAAAAGCGTCTGAGGAAAACCCAGGAAAACACCCAGACAGCACAGCCGGCACCGGGATCCGAACCCTGGTACCTCCCAATATCGACGTGACGTGGCCAGCACGCTAACCACTGAGCAACGCGAGCTGGTTGTCAAGTATGCAAATCGTATTGGCGGACGTATTTCGACGAGGAAAAAAGTATGACATTTCACCAGCAGCGATAGCTGTCGGGTCCACCTGAGACATTACGGTTGCGTCTGCGGGGAGGAAAGAATCCGCACGTCTGCGCATGCGCTGTGGATGGGTGGATGAATACATGTAGTCAGTTTTCTGGATTGCAGCGCCATGGATAGCGCTGGAGTTAGGCAAGCGCTATGGGATGCGGCTCTTTTCGCCGCGCACATTATGCACGGATTCTTTTATGACATGCATGCCGTTTCTTCTTCATTTTAGCTTTATGATCATTGTTTTTACGAATGCAATTCCGAAACTCCCCACTCTCCAAGGTCGAACATAAAGTTGTTGTTGTTGCTCAGTTAAGGTCACTGTAAAGAGGATCTATCAAGGGGGGGGGGGAGATTCTGGAGTCGGCGGAAGAGTGTCTGAAGCATCCAGTAAAGCGCTTGCGCCCCGCCTCAGGCTCACGTTGTGATAAGCCTGCGCTAAAGTGCTTCCGCCCAAGCCTCACAGAGGGCGCCACAGTCTCACGCTTACTTGGCCATTCTGTGATCTTTTGCCGCCCAGAGATGGGGAGCCGCTGTGACGTCAGAGCCATCATCACTTCGCCCACTTGACCGGAATGAAAGGCGAGCCGCGGCGGCACAGGGGGATTTCAAGGCTGTGCCTCTGCTCCAAAATGGCGGAATGGGAGATTTCAAGGCGATAGCTCTGATCCAAAATGGCGCCACTGGCCTTGGCGCCGACCATCGTGTGACGTCAAATGGCGCGCTTTGTGACAGGCTCCTCCCAATGGCCAAACTCTCCTAATAAACGGCTCTGACGCTGTAATGTCGGTTGCGTCCCCGGAGAGGGCGGAGAGGAAAGAATCCGTCGATCTCCGCATGCGCTCTGGCTACGGTCTCGCCTTGGCTAGAAAGCAAAATAGACTAGTCACGTTGCTCGCCGAGTTGTGCGGTTGCTGTGCGTTTTGCTGTTGTGCGATGAGTTGTCCGGTTGAACGTTGAGCCGTTTTCGTGTGTTTTCTCATCCGTGTGGGTGGGTGTCTTTTCTGTGCTCCGCATGCTCGAGGAATATGATTCTTACAAGTCGACCCTTTCATGCCTCTTTTTGTATAGTTCGGAGACTGCTGCATGGGCGCGAGATCTACGAAGCCGTATACTAGATACAATCATGCAAAGTACGCATAGTAGAACGGAAGAAAATTAACGAACCGGTGAAGAAATGTTAAGGAAAGAGCCTCAGGCACACTGGCAGATAAATACACTTGTCATTTAAATGGTTCTTCCGCCATGCTGTGTGTGTGTGTGTTTTTTTGATTCCGTGTTAGCGCCCTGAAGCAGCTGTGGCTATAAGCGGCGTACAGATGTCGACAGATGGAGAGAGGACAGTAGGAAGGGGTGATGGACAGTGTGGGGGTTAGCATGCGTCATGGGTCAACTGGAAAAAAATGTCACATTCTGCTACACGCAACATGTTCCCTGTAAACAGACATTTCTTTGTTGTATCCCATTCAAGTAGTTTCTCTTGACTTTAAAATAAATAAATATAAAGAAGAAAAATAAAAATAGATAAAGAAGGCATGTATGAACGTCTGCACCAACATTTCTGCGACGGAAAGAAAACGAAAGCTGCAAGAGCACTGATGCGAGCGAGTTGGTTTGAATCAAACGTAGACATGATGCGGACTGAAGACAGGACGCTACACAGACAACCGCTTTGTATGCCTTATGAGCTGCACATTACGAGATAACGCGCACACGTTCGTCTATACCCGATGTGCAGACCTCGGCGAAATCACGCATGATCGCGATAACCCACAATAACCGCCATCACGATCACCAAAGGTATGAGTGCGGCTGTGATTGCAATCGTCATTGAAGTGCCTTTGCGATGATCACGGCGCGTTGAAATAACATCAGGAAAACCTGCAGTGATCGCGATCGCACTCACGGCAGTAATCTGTATTTCGTGATTCCTGTATTGCGATCATGATACCGCGCCTCTGCAGGCACTCACGGGAATTACAATGTGATTGCGATCAGGCTGTTTTCCCTGAGCGCGATTATTGCGTGATCGCGCTCATCACCGCGATCATGTTGTTCTGCAAAAGCGCAAAGTATAAGGGAACGCGCACTTTCTGGGCGCGTTCGCAACGCCGTGTTTCTTTGTTTGTGAGACGAAAAAAAAAGTAGAAATGGAACTCGCCTCCCGACTTGCTCTGCTACTGCTAACATAAGTTCTCACCCCCCCCCCCACCCCCTCCCAAGAATACTTGCCATGTGCTCTGTTCACGCAACGCCGTGTGTTCCGTCCCGTTCTGATTAGTTTTATATTATGGTTGTTGCTCTTGCTTCACTGCTGTCTACCCTCAACATGCCCCTGCCCATAAAATTCAAATATAAGAGGCGAAATTTGCATAACGCTTGCCTTTGGATGCTTTCTTAACTATTGCTATCATGCTCCGACGTCTCAAATTTTTCGTATCTCGTCTTCGCCGATCACTGTGTCGTTGTGAACCTGTTGCCGGGTGACCAAATGTCTGTTGTCACGATGCTAGAATTCTGCAATGTCGGCTTGTGGTGGTGTGTGTCGTTTTCTGCTTGCCGCAGTTTGCTTCGCGGATCGGCATGTAGACATACTGGCGACGAGAGGGCCAATGGGGACGTCAGTTAGGAAATCTGTCATAATCGGTAGCCTTCACTGTGCTTCTAACACCAATTATTTATTCAGCGCGCGGAAATACATGAAGGAACAAACATCCTAACATTGACATTGAGAAATACGTGTAGGGTAGTGAGCTTTGAATGACTACGTCGTGGAATTTCTCCGGCCTCTTGCCGTTTTGACCCCTTCACGCTTTCCGCCACGAGGATGAGTTTTTCCACTGTAGTCGGGAGAAGTGAGCACTGTCGCTCCGTTTTGTATTGCACCGGCCACCAAAAAAAGGCGTTCGATGCCACCGGAAGTGGCCGGTATGCCAAAGCAGACCTCCGCCAGACGGATTTCCAAAAGATATAGACATCTTGCTTGTCATAGTCCTCCACAAGATACTCGTCAAGCACAGACGTCTTGCCCAACTTCAGGCACCGGGAGCGCCGTATCAAGGACACCGTAGATGCAGAGGGCTGTGGAAAGATCCACATGCTGTGACCATGCTCGAAATTTCCCACTGCTCTTCTTTTTCCAATCTTTCGCGTTTTCTCGGCACAGCATAAATGTTTTCTCGCCGTCACTAGAGCTACTGGTATATTTGAAGTGGTCCTGCAGTCACTCGGAGACAGCGAAGTCACCCATGGTGTGGGGCTCGTCAACGCGATCAGACATGATTCTTCGCTGCAGCAGCGGCGCAACACCTGCTGCCTGCACAACCAGTGCCCAAACGACCCACACCCAGGCTCGAATAGCTTTTTATTGGCATTGCGATCTTTGATTTGCCTATTTTTGGCCCGAAAGCACAATCACAAGAGGAAATTCACGCCTTCCCTGCCTTTGCTGTGTGTAAGGTGCCATGTGCCAACAGCGCAACTACATGGTGATCGCGTGAGTGCGATAATGCCTAGATATCACACGAACGGCCTTTGCCTGATATCGTGATCGCATTCATGTAATCGCCTTCATGGTGATCGCAGCATGCGCGATCAACTCATTCGTTCGACGTTGTGATTGCGATAAACAGTGGCGCGAGGATGAGCGCAATCAAGTATTGCGCTCATGGTGCACAGCCATCACGCGCCATATCAGCCTCACCGTGAGCATGGGTCGGCTTCAGCCTCACGCTCGCCTGATCAGATGATCGTGATCGTGAGTTCTTTCAGGCCGAAATGCCGAGCTCTGTCGATGTGTGCCCCAAAAAAGTCGCAGAGTCACGTTCTTCACCGTGCAAATGCAGCCGTACAACTTGCCAGCCTTGGAAGTTTTTGAGTCTGGAATCGTTTTGAAAAACGCAGGGTGACCTGGGCTCTTCCGAGTCTCTCTTGCGCGTTTATTCTGCTCAGGGCACTTAATAACAAGTGCGTACGTATCTGAAAGAGAAGATAGACGGGAGGGGGATAGAGAGAGAGAGAAGGAGAGTATAGGCGTTCTAGGCGATGATCATGCTTATGACCTTTATTACTATTTCTTTTGGCGCATCAAACTTGCTATTGTTTAGAGCTGACATAATTAATTTCAGGAGCCTGAAAACGTGACCACGTGTATAAAATTCTGTTGAGACTTATGTATTATGTTTACTTGCAGCAATGTCAAAAGTGTCCACAGTCACGACTCTGTCCTGCCTGCTGCAGTTCACGTAAGCTCAATCAATCAATTTATGTATCGTCATATGATGTTAGGTCAACAGTATATAAAACACTTATTCTACCCATTCTGGATTACGGTTGCATAGTTTCGGACTCGTACCTCATTTGTCATAAAAATCGACTCCAGAGCGTGCAGAGAAAAGTTGCTCGATTCATATGCAAATACTGAAATAAAGTTAAAATCCGGGCGGGTTGGTGATCCATATTAAAAGCGATAAAACCCCCCTAGTGCGAGCGGACAACAAAAAGGACGAAGGACAGACAAACACAGCAGCCAGTGGTGTGTTAGTCTGTCCCTCATCCTTTTTGTTGTCTCCACGCACAGGGTTTTTTTTTTTTATCGCTTTTCATATGCAAAGACTTCCGTACAACAACATCTGCGACCAGCTTGTGTCACAGAATGAAGTTGCACCCAATTGAAGAACATTTTAAGGTACTCCGTTTAAAACAGCTTTTTCACTTATTTCATTCTCGTTACCCTGCCTTAATGTCAAGACATAAACATCACTTCGCGTTAAAACTCTCTCTAGCGCTCAGAGACATTTTTAAATTCTCATTTCTTCCACGTACAGTTGAGGACTCGAGTGGTCTACCAGCCGCGACCGTAGCAGAATAAAATATCAATACTTTTGTACAAAAAAACTAATACTGATATTTGATACTGACCACTTCCTGTGTGGACCCACAGTGACCTGTGCCAACAGTGTTGTTAAAATAAATAAATGTATTCCCAAAAGTTCCTGGAGAGGGTTTACAAACGAGGAGGGTTGCAGGAAGAGGTTTATCTAGAAGCGCAAGCATAGGGGTGGGTGGTTGTGAAAAATTGGGGAGGGGGTCATTATTACAGTGGTCTCATAACAGATTCACGTACAATTCATTACGACATATGTCTAAAGCTGAAATAGTAAGTCTCTCCCTTTGTAGGGGGTGTACAGGAAAAAAGTTGGGGGGTGCCACCAAACATTTCAGGGGGTGTAGAAGTGGGCCTGGATAAATCACTGGTTACGAAAAAAAGGCATGACGCATGCACATTCAACACAGCAAAGTAAAAACACACACATTCTGCAAGACCTAAACAGAATCAGAGGAAAAAATACAAAAAATCACGGAATATATCGTAGGGAGGGAGATTTTTCAACATTAATGTTGGATATGATATTGCGAGTGCTGGAAGGGTGAGTTAATTATTGCAATATTGGACGGGAGGTTGTCCTACTCGGTAAGTTTTCAGAAGAGACTAAAATCCAGAAGCAAGCGGTGTTACACTACGAGCCACTTTGGATAAACCCAATGCGGTAGTAGTGCAGCGATCCTCTTGCCGCCATATTCGTAGTGGCACGTACCGTCACGCCTTGTGTAGGCGTACTGGAAACTAAAAGGTCGCTAGAGATCCCAGGCAGAAATTTGAGATGGAATCCAAGTGGGTCCACTCGAAAAACAAAATGGTTGCGCTTTATTTTACAAGTGGATCCACTTGGGATTCCAGCTCAAATTTCTGCCTGGGACGGAAGGGTTGCTTTCATTTACAAAGTCGACGCAATTGCGCGCGAAGGTCGTTTCAGCTCGCTTTACAAACGAAGCCCTTTGAAACGCTTCGATATCACTTGTCCCTAAATTAACAGAACGAACATCGGTCGGGATATTGACAAGCAAGGCCAAGCGTGGGACCAGCCTATTGTACAGGAGGATAAATGACAGATGCGCGAATTCCCCAAAAAGAAGAAAAAGAAATGGGGAAGTTTCAGTGAGCTGTGGATAGGGAGGGGAAGTGTGCTGGATACGGCTTGACGAGGAAGGAAAGTATATTGAGTACTGAGTAGCAAATACTGCAAAAAGTATTCTACATACTTTAAAAATACTGGTCGGAAGAAGTAATGAGTAGAGTAACAAAATAGCGGAAAAAGTATTTAAAATACTGTGTTTTGAGTACGTACCCAAGATACGTACAAGTCTTGCCTTGTGCGCAGGAAGCACCACTACTTGCATGCTGTACCATTATGTCTTTCCACCTTTTACCCTTTGAAAACGATTTGTGCAAGTTGCTATGCATTCTACGTTCCATTGGCAGGCTCCCAATCCCGTGTCATCTGAGCAGTCAAGAACAAGATGTGAAAAAAGCCGTCGTCCCCGCCAACTACAAGAGATTCGTGGCACCGTTCACGAAAGGTAGACCAGGAAGGACATCCTTCCATCATGCTTAACCCGGAATATGCATTGGAGTCCTGTGACAGGGGACCAATATAGAACCGGCGATTTGCATTGTACTATTGGACAAGATGATGAAGCAGATTGCAGACTGTGAGACGGGTTGTCGCCGCAAGAGGCCGCATCGCTGCATTGGATGCTGTAGACTGCATACGAATACTGCGACTGAGTAGAGATTGTTCCGGCATGATCTGTCACTGTAAGACCCGTTCGCGACACGGAAGTTACCAAAAAGGGTGACGCCGTTATTTGTAGGAAAAGGGCGCAGAGACCCGCTGGCCGTCCTGAAGGGGTGAAAATAGTTGAACGAATCTATGTCAATTTCTTTCACAGTTACAGATAATTTATATGGAATGGAAATATTGATACGATATTAAACTTCGCAGCTAAAAATAAATCGCTTCTCTTCTTTTAAGCGATATTGTTTTGTATTGAGGTTATTGCTTGATGGTTCGCGGCTTATAAGTTTGCTTGGCGCTCCCAACATAAAGTCCTATGAACAAAAGTCCTAAATATGAGTTGCAATTTGCTTTTCTTGCTTTCAATTTGACGCTACTGTCAGCGTAAGCGTAACCACTGCCTCACAATGTCGGATATGTTGAATGAAAAACGAAGAATACCAGACAAGGTTGTACCTAAGACTGGGAGGTGGTGGGTTCCAATCCTACCGCCGGCTGTGTTGTCCGAGGTTTTCCCTGGGTTTTCCGAAGACTTTCCAAACGAATGTCTGCACAGTTCCCCCTGAAGTTGGCCAGGACGCATACCAACCCCCCTGTCCCCCACTCCTTCCTGCTGTCCTCTCTCCACTTGTCCACATCTGTATGCTGCTCATAGCCACAGTTGCTTCGCGGCGCTAACACAAAAAAAACAACAACAACAAAAAAAGAAGTTCCTGGGGGGGGGGGGGGCTCAGGGCCCCAAGCCCAGTTGGCGCCTATGGTTGACAGCATATTTCTTGGCAGTGCGTCACCTGGAGCGGGAGCTCTTTGCGTCAACTCCCCCTCAATAGTGTATCGTTTTCCACCCAGACGATACACGTTAAATAATAATATCACACCACCCTCAGAAAAAAAAAAAAAAAATCACGTGCTCGCAGAGGGCTTCTCATGTTCCTTTCACGTCATTGCGCTGCAGAGCGAGAGATGGGGGAAGCGTCGATACTGGTGCGGCACTTCACCCTAGTGATGGGCGATATAGTCATCCAAACACTATCGATAATACTAGCGATGGTTGAGATGACTACTCATTTGACTATCGATAGTGTTCAAAACTATCGATAGTAAGTTGGACCCAATCCAAACCTGAAAAAATGTAGAGACCAGCTCCCGTGGCATAGAGGTTAGGATGGCCGCTTTCCACGCTTTGACTGGGAGGTGACGCGGCTTCGAATCCCCGCATCGGTTGTGTTGTCCGAGGTTTTCCCTGGGTTTTCCGAGGACTTTCCAAACGAATGTAGGCACAGTTCCCCCTGAGGTTGGCCAGGACGCATACTAACCCCCCTGTCCCCCACTCCTTCCTGCTGCCCTCTCTCCATCTGTCCACGTCTGTACGCCGCTCATAGCCACAGTTGCTTCGTGGCGCTAACACGAAATCTAAAAAAAAATGTAGAAGTCACTTCTCCCAGTTCTATTATCAGTCTAATCAAATACTTTTACGGTTGCACAGTAGATATTTTGGAAATAGTTTCGCACCTTTTAGCATGAAAAAAAAAAGGAAACGATTACATAAAACAGAGGAGCTGTTCCGAAAAACGGATGGGAACTTCTGTTCTGCTTAAATTCCGACAAAGCAGAGGTTTCGTGGATTGTTGTGCGCTATGCGTGTGGTTAATGTTATTCAGAGCAACCTATACACTGTCAAACCATTCTATAATGTAAAAACCCCGAGACTAGGGAACACGAAGGGACAGACACAACACGAAGTCTTCGAGGCTTCTTGAGACTTCGTGTTGTGTCTGTCCCTTCGTGTTCCCTAGTCTCGGGGTTTTTACATTATGCATCATCTTCACCAGCTCGCTTGCTTCCTAGCCATTTTTTCAAAACCATTGTAGTTTACGTTACTGCCACAGTAATACGGTTTGTGATAATCAGAAATGCCAACTTTATAGCATTGCACTCCGATACTTAATGAACTTCATATTTTATTTACCATGACCATATTTCTTCTTTTTCTTTTCTTTCTTTTACTTTTCAATCGCGAGCGAAGTGCAATCGTCGAAAGGCATGCGAAAAACTTCAGAACGTTTTGTTTCCGACGGAAACTTTTAAATTGCGAGTGGCTAAACGATAGTCTGCATGAGCGAAACGCGAAATCAGATGGTTTCGTTTTTAAAAGAAACATGAGTAATTTTTTTTTAATTCGTGGTCAACAGACTAGAGAGTTTGCAACAGTAAAATACGAATTCAAAAAGTTTCGTTTTCAAAAGAAACAAGCTAAAAATTTAAATACGGACTGAACAAACTATTGGTAGTTTGTAGGAGCGAAACGCAATTTTCGCAGAAAGTTTCGCTTTCAAAAGAAATATGCTAAAATTTTTAATTCGGAGCGAATAAAATATTGATAGTTTACGGACAGGAGCGAAACGCGAATTCAGAGGGTGTGCTGGATTGGCTTAGCTTAAGCGACGCGAAGCTCGGTATGCTGGATTGGATTGGCTTGGCTTAAGTGACGTGAAGCTCGGCGAAGTGCACCGCCTATACAGGGTGTCCCAGCTAAGTGTGTACAGATTTTTAAAAAATATATAACACTTTTTCCAAGATGACATCAATTGCAATATAGCATATGCTGAAGGGCACTCCCTAGGAGGGCATTAGCAAAGTCCAAAGGCAATGTCTTAATTAACTTTCATTAATTAACTTCTAAATTATAAAAGCTACAAAGTTGTCCCAATGAGAACATCTGTTCCTTTCGGTCACCTGATATCGTCGCCGTTTTCAGAACAAAAATCCGTTCTATAGATCGCCCGCAAAAAATTAGTGAAGGAACGCCATTTTTTCCCTTTATTTTGTTCATTGCGCATCTTCGCAGACGCGCATTTCCTTCATTCCCAACGTGAGAGGGGGAAGGAGCACAGTGCCGCCTCATGCGTCGAAGATGAGCTTTAACTTGCGGAAACAAAACAAAAACAAATGTATCGGGTGACTCTATCGGAACTGGACTTATCTTGGGTTGCATTTTCTGTTTCCTTTTAATCTTTTTCCAGGACGCGAGAGGCGATAGTGTGCTCTTCCTCCCTCTCACATTAGGGGTGAAAGAAAGACGCGTCTTCTAAGAAGCGCAATGAACAAAATAAAGAAAAAAATGGCGTTTCTTCACTAATTTTTTTGCGGGCGATCTATGGAACGGATTTTTGTTCTGAAAACGGCTACGATATCAGGTGACCGAAAGGAACAGATGTTCTCATTGGAACAACTTTGTAGCTTTTACAATTAACAAGTTAATTAATAAAAGTTAATTAAGACATTGCCTTTGGACTTTGCTAATGCCCTTCTAGGGAGTGCCCTTCAGCATAGGCTATATTGCAATTGATTTCATCTTGGAAAAAGTGTTATATATATTTTAAAAAAAATCTGTATACACTTAGCTGGGACACCCTGTATGTCACGGTACTACCGATAGTCCGAAAAACTATCGTGATACTATCGAAATTCCGGTTCACTCGATAGTTGGGCAATCGATAGTCAAAAACTATCGATAGTCTCGAATGTTTCGATAGTATCGCCCATCACTACCACCCCCTTCCGTCGTGTCAACCGGCGCGGACCGCACCCCCTGCACCATCCTAGTTACGCCACTGGTGCTTCGAAAGAAATACTTGTCAGCGCACTTGTCCAGTCGCGTACGCTAGTGTAAGCGAGACGTGTCTGCTTACACAATGCTTACATTATCGTACGAGCAGCATTGTCATTATTTCGAAGACATCCACATGACAAGAAAAGACAACGAATGCTGCATCAGAACCTTTTTGTCGGACGAGGTGAACAAAAATTATTTGCAGTAAGGATAAATACGCGTTATCGTGGGTCTTATCTTGTTGACGCAGACGCGCCCCGAGGTTTTTGAGTGCTGTTTTGCCGACAGTTGCGAAGTGAGAGGTGTACACTCGCTATCGGAATTTACCGTCATTTTTTTTTTTACTTCCCTATGCGAGTATAAATGTCATGGTGGTGCCTTGCGCTTATTCCCTTCCCGTTGCTTCCTGTTCCATATAAGTTGCTGCATGAATTGCGCAGTTGCGCGCTTTCTACGAAAAAAATCACTCGCGAATAAGGTCACAGGTCCAACCACGTTACAGTTACCGTATTATCAGTTACGTACGTACCGTACGTTACAGTTGAGAGTTTTAGTGCACCGTACGCTATCGCCTTTGCGTACGTAAGGGATAGCGTTGGTGGTTCTGCGCACGAGCGAACCATAAAGAGAGCTTCGCGCAGTGCGCAGAACCACCACGCTATGCCTTACGTACACAAAGGCGACAGCGTACGATGTTATAAAACTCACTAAAATTACCAAGCTTATTTTGTTCGTGTAATATAGATGCTTTTACCATGTGGGCGTGGTAGTACGGACCAACAAGACCGGGAACATGTAGCTTTATGACACACGCGATATATTTTTTTTAATTTTATTTCGTGGTACGTTAAAGGCCATTGGGCACTACATAACGGAGCATATATGTGTTGCTATCATATTTCGTTGCTATCATATTTCATTCATCATATTCATCATATATCATTGCATAACATATATGTGTTGCTATCAGTGCTGCTACAATGGAATGCACAATATTTTGGTTTACTGGCTGCAGTAGCACAGTATTCTGAAGTATTCCAAGCATTCCACGATATTACCTTAGTTGGTGCACGGAAATACTGCAGTCTCGTTACTTCAACAAGGCTTAATCTACGAACTGTTATCTCGTTGACATGTCCTGTACAAATTGTAATGCGTTACTAATGGGGCTTTCCGAAGAAGTTCGCTAACCTTCCTGTCGAAGGGTTGCGCGATCCCTGTGCAATTCAGGAGATGGACGGGTCGGCTTGGTATGGAGCAAGAAAATGTGGATGTTATTGTGGGCCTGGATGTCAGTCGTTCAAGTTGGTACCATAAAAACGTAAAAAGAAAAGGAGAGAGAGAGCGAGAGAGAGAGAGATGCCTCATTTGACACAGTAATCCCCTCTGCTCAGTATGAGAGTTATACTTTCTTTATCACAAGCCTGGGTTTCCTGTTTCCGTACGTTTTCCGTGCGATTTTTAGTTTTCACGGTATAATGCGCGAGACTGTTTTGTAATGCGCTCCCTCTAAAGTTGCGCTCCCCCTAAATTTTGAAAACATCTGATAAATAACGCGTATTAGGGAAATTTATGTTGCATCTGTCAATGTTCATTTGCACGCGTCAACACGACCATATTGACACGCAGCTACATACCCTTTCAGGTAATTTGGGAAGGCACACAAACAGTGTCTTCGCCTGCCATATCCTACCGCTATTGAGTTGAAAGTGTCCGCACGGCGTTTCATGCGTCGCACGTCTTCAAAATTTATATGGAAGAAGACTAACAGGAGGTCACAAAACTCTTTGCGATGGTCATCACTTACTTGTATAAGTCGATGTCACTTTACCGCATGAATTTTAGAAGCCATCGCGAATTCGTTACAAAACTACTGATGGGAGCATTTCGTTCGATGTAACCCCACCATCCAAACCACGGTCCCATCGTACCACGGTCCCTGTGTGGTACGACCGAGAAGAACGAATTGGTATCAAGGGGATCGAATTCGAAACGAAGGCAATTGTCCAATCAGAAGGCAGAATTGTGCTTGAACTATATAGAGGTATTAAGCAAGCACTCTGCAAGTACAAGTTATGATTGCGTAGACGTACGACAATACAGCAAATATGAAATTACAATGAACGGTAACAGCGAGCGATCAATAAATCGTATTCTTGGATATTATAGGTAGCCCCACGGATGTTTACTTGGACTTGAGCTCTGTGGATTTCGACGTCACCGCTGGAGGAGACACGGTAAGCAGCATATGAATGGAAGGAGGGGGCTGTATACGTGTCACAGCTTCTCAATAGCCCGCTTTGAGAGGCGCAGTTATCCCGTGTATCTACTGTAAACGTGTTTTTATTGGCGATGTATTAATTTTCGCGAATTTCGCGACCTCTAAAAAAATCGCGAAAAATTGTACTCGCGAACACAGCTTGACGTTTATCCCGCAAAAGGAAACAGCCCTGGAATCGCGAAAATTAATACATCGCGAATAAAAATACGTTTACAATATCAATCTGACACAGCAGCAGACGTCGCCCACCGTGTGGAAAGAAAACATACCCGTGACGTGATCGGGCGGCCGAAAGTATTTCTGCGCAATCGGGATTCGGCCCCTGCAAATGTTACTTCAGTGTGCATCGGTTGCATCGTGCAGGACTTGTTGGATTCAATGGTATGATTGTTGCGTACTTTCAACACTGTCTCTGTTTTTTATTGTAGATTTCGAATAACGTATTTCTAATTCTTGAACGTGAACATCTCCGACACAAGTACGTCTATGGTTGGGTAAAACAATCGTGAACAAAGTCTCCAACCAAGGTACAGGAAGTGGTTACTCGACGTTTCGGAGCGAGTTCGGCTCCTTCCTCTGAGGTGACTGTAGTGGCCGTATATACTGCCGCTGTCATTCAGAGATAGAGAAATGCACGGAGAGTAATTGCGCCTCTCAAAGCATGTGGGCTCAGAAACGTCACGCATTTCCTCGTTATCTTGATTTCTTCCCTGGATATCTTCTCCCGTATTGCAGCCAATCAGGTCATCATTCAGAAGTCATCATTCAATCGTTTGTGCACAGTTTGTGTTAAAGCGCTTTAACACAAACCGTGCCCCAAAATATTAAATGATGGAAGTTGAAGAAAAGGCACCAGCAATGGGATTCGAACCCGCGCCCTCTGATTGCCGGTCAGAGATGCTACCGATTACATCGTGCTGGCTATACCATCTCTTCAACGTACCAAGCCACGCTATACATCCTCGGCTACATCCTGGGCGTTGTGAGGCAGCGTTGTGTGCAAAATTTGTTAGGCCTCTTACACATGTTACAGAAGTCGCGTCAGCATAGATTTATTTTGTGACTCGTGACTTGTCACGCACTTGTTGCAAACTACACCAATTCTAGTAAACGGGCTGTTCCTAACGGAATTCTCGCCGAATTCCGGGATGTCTGGGCTGCACGGCTTACTATGCAAATGCTGACTCTTGGATTCACCAGCTGTTCTTCAAGCTTGAGCGGTTTCACAATTTTCCCACACGTAATTTTCCACGTAATACGTTTTTTTTTCACGTAATTTTCTGTAATTCTCGTAATTTTCGCACGACCATGTCGGCGATAATGATGTCATACAGTGTCGACAGCAACAAACCGTGTCGTCGCTTTCAAGTTTTTCGCTTCTGGTTGGCCGGTTGGCCACATCGTGAGGCAATACCCAGGCCACAGGGACGGGTACAGCCAATGTCGACAGGAACGTTGAGCCCTTTGTGGACAATGGACGGTTCTTCTGTGCACGATCTGGAGTACAGCACAGTAAGAAAAGTACACAAATTTCAGCGCAGTGCTACTAAAACGTGACTGCGACTTTTAAGCAGGGAAGGGTAACGGACGTATTTTCGTTACCGTTTCCATTTTCGTTACTGCTGTATTTTCGTTTCCGTTGTCCGTTTCTGATACCAGACTTTCAGTTTCGTTTCCGTTACCATTACCGTTACCCTGGTTACGCCCCATTTCGTCCAAACGTTTATTTCGTCCAAGTACTCACAACGTCCAAATATTTAATTCGTCCGAAAAAAATCGGACGTACTGAACACTTGGACGAAATGAACAGGCGAGGAGAAACTTGCCCAGCGCGTCCAATACCCGTACCGTCCAATAACCCATTTCGTCCAAATGGGGGAATTCCCAAAGGCTCTGCTCCTTTCGGCAGGCGACTGCCTGGCTGCATTCATGAAAGCACAGGCCATTTTGACACTGGGTGAATGGCAGGTGACTGTATTCATGGACGAATCGGGGTGCTACCCGATTTTCGATGTTGTTTTCTAATAAATCCGGGCCCCTCACAACTTTAACGAGCTATACGCACTTGCGCTAGCAGTCAGACACATAGGGTCGACTATAAATGAAATGACTTTGACTGCCTATGTCGCCACTTTCAACATTCCCCTTTTCAACCGCGCAGGAGTTCAGTCTGACGGCCGTAGTGCGGCTTCAGTGGCAGGATCATCGACTGAACCTGACGCATTTTGCGAAGCACCCGTACCTTCCGTTTCCACAGTTTTTGGAAGACGCGATATGGAGACCCTCGTTGGCGTTCCTTGACACGATGGCCATAGGTTATGTGAGCACCCCTGCCCCTGCTACGCTCACGAAAGTGACATCTGATGGTTATGTTGTACATTTTCGAAGGTAAGACACTCTCCTGAGAGTACTCGTAGTAAGGGTGCCACAATATTAGCCTTTCATACAATGCCAGCAGGTGTTGCTTTCTTCTTTCACGTGTCAGTCCCTTCATGTCGTTCGGTTCTGGTTGGACGTGCAAAGTCACATGATTTGTTGTAAGCTCACACGTGAGAGGAATGCCGAAATAGGTGTGATCTCGAGAATCACAGTTCGAACGCAGTGCCAACAAAGCATAAGGTACACTCCTATTACGTAAAGCGCGGTTATATTCGTAGTCCCGGAGCGATCAGAAGGTCGACTTTTGCTTCCGCAGTCTGTGCACCAGAATTCGTTTGTGCAAGGGGATATATTAGAAGTCAGCCGCTATTATTTGAACGTTGCACACATAGTTTTGTGCAGTTTTAACAGCCTCTCGAGAACCAACATACAAAGCCAACATAAGATACTTGCAGCCATTCCGATGGATATCTTATTTCCTCTGCTCAATGAGAAAGTAATTGTAGGAGTTCACGTTTTTATATGCGCTGACGTGCTCTGAGATAATGCTCTGCCTATTACGATGTTTTGTTGTAGACAAGGGAGCACGTGTGTTCGACCTTATCTGATTTGGATGAAAAAATATGGGGGAGGTACACTCTGCCCTTCTCGGTAGCTCAGTCGTAACGTGTTGGCTTGCTGTGCTCAAGATCAAGGGTTCAATCCCGGCCGAGGACGGCATCAATGTGGGGCGAGGTAAACGTTGCTTCCAGCACCGTGTTTCTGAGATTTCCGGCGCATGTCAAAAGAAACCCAGGTAGTTGAAATTATCCGCAGCCCTACCCTGCGGCATGTGCAATACGTCGCCATACAAGGCAGACAAACGTTACGTGTAACATCACGGCGCCATTATTGTTATTATTATTTTTTTTGTTAAGGTATACTCGTGGTGATAATTCGGCGTTTTGGGTTTCGAAATCTGGTGACAGCGCAGTTGCGACACTGCAGCTTCGATGTTGATTCTTCGCGGAAACACACTGTATCGACCTGCATTTCATTGCATTGGTTATGAAACATACTACGGGGAGTTGATCAGTAAGCTGCAGTAACGCCTACGTGTGAAGTTTCTTATCCCGTCATCGGTTTCGGCTGCCATAGAGAAGTTTATTTCAAGAAGTCCAATATGCCATGTACGCGTGGTCACAGTCAATAAGAAGAGCGACAGGCTCGTTAACTCCTATTCTCCTATAGTGTGCAGCAGCGCAAGCAACGTTCGTTAATTAGGCTTCTGCTAAAAGGAACATCCCCAGGCAAATTTGCTTTCCTTTATTTATCCGTTACGGTACTTTGCTGTGCGTATTCTGAAAGCAGCCCTCTTATTACATCGAGTTGCATGTATGGAATGCATTAACTGTGTACAGAGCCCTGTATAAAAAAGGGATTCTGGCCATTAGGAGGAGCCTGAAAAGGAGCTTCGACCTGTGAGTGAAACCTGAGCGCATTTTATTGATTGCTGTTTCTTATTGGAACCGCCATGACACCAGAATTTCTTCATCATCGAGGTGTTGCCTGGAACGGCGAAGGAAAAAAGGAAATCGTTAAACTACTTCAATTTAATTCTTGAGTATTTATCCTACTGTAACTATCTGTAAAATCAGCTTCAGGTTTCGCTCCGCTATCATTATTTACACGGAAACGATACGTTCCGTCGCTAATGTTAGACCTATAACGAAGATCGCGATCCCAAGGAAATAGCCGGAAAGACGCCACTGATGACTAAAACTTTGCATTTTTCAAAATTTTATAGATATATGCATGTATATACATATTTGCCTATTTTTGACTTCATCTGGTTATGTTGCGTGAATTAAAAGTTCATGCCGGCAGTCATCTGTGTACGAAGAATCGGTTCTGCCAGCAACCATTTCTGTTACCCCTTCTGTTGACCCTCTCCATCGAGATGGCGTTGATAAAAGTGGCCGCAAAATTCATTGTTTTAGCATGCCGCTAGGGATATCCGTTTCAATCCGAACCAAACCAGTTACCCCAACACGGTGGGGCCCAGTAAATATCACTATCAGTATCGCTTTGGACAGCGTGGAATAACACCAACCTGTATTTTGACCGGTGATTGACCAGACGCCTCAAAACGCGGGTGGAGATCCAGTTATAGGCAGGTCAGTGCCGTGTATTAAAAGGGAGCCTGGTCATTAGGAGGAGCCTAAAATAGAATCTCGACCTGTCAACCAAACCTGAGCGCATTTCATTGGTTGCGGTTTTCTATGGGGGCCGCCATGACACCGAAATTTCCCCAACATAGAGGTGTTGCTTGGAACGGCGAAGCGGGGATTTCGTGGCAAATTTATTTCACAAACTACCTTAAATTCATCCTGTGAGTATTTATTCACCATTTACCATTATTTACGCGAAAATGATATGTTTCGTCGCTGACGTTAGGCCTAGTGAGTACCGCTATCCCAAGGAAATAGCAGGAAAGACGTCACTAATGCGTAAAATTTCGCATGTTTTTGTTGAATTTTATCTATATATATATATTTTGGTTAATTTCTGATTCCGTCTGCTTAAGTTACGTGATTTGAAAGGAACGTTGTTTAAAAGTTCTTACCGGCAGCCGTCGGTGTACGAAGAAGTGATTTCTGCAGCTCTGCGTCTTCCCGACATGCCCCTCTCCATGCACATGGTGTTGATAAAAGTGGTAGCAAGATCCATAGTTTTACGTGCGTCGTTAGGGTTATCAGTCTCAAGCTAAACCAATCCACTTTCTCCAACATGGCGGCACCCAGTAAATAATGGTGAAGTATAACTAAGGATCACCTGTAATAATACCGAGCTGTATTTCGACCGGTCATTGGCCAGACACCTCCAAAAGTGGGTGGAGCTTCAGGTATATGGAGGTCCCATTCCGGACTACCCTTTTTACACGGCTCTGACTGCGTGTGGTAACGGCAGCGCCGCAGTCGGACCGACAATCGCATTGCGACTTGCGGCCGACACCTGAAAGTCGTCGTAGGTCCGAGAAGAACGCGATGAGCAAGTCACTGCAGACAATCACAGGACATTGCACAAAATCAAGTTACAACTGTTATGGTTGGTGTTCCAGGGTGAACGCTCGTGCGGTTCATACACTGGATATCCAACGCAAACTCTACAACAGCATACAGGGTGTCTCAGTTAAATCCCCGGGCTAAATAATTCGCGAACGGCTGCACCAATCGATGCACTTTCTTTCACATGTATCTGTCCGATACCACCTACAAGCTGCGCACCGTGTGAATCAGTGGGAGGCGCTCATTATTTAAAGAAAAATTCATATGAGTTTCGTAAAAAAAACGTAACTTCTAAAGCAGGACGTTGTCGGCATTAAAATTGGTACTACCCCTTTTAGGACCTTCAGTGGACACCTTTCAGAGAAAGATCTGCCACCGAAGTAGGTCATTTGTTGCAGTAATTAATTGGTTTCGTTTTACATATTTTGTCGCGACTGGTCGCGGTGAAGCCCAAAACGTAATTCATAGGTGTAAGGACACAATTCATTGGTGGATAGAGGAGTGGAAGAGCGTCCTTTTGCGCTTCACCGCGAACAGCCGCGACGAAAATATGAAAACCGAAACCAATTAATTACTGCAGCAAATGACCCGCTTGGGTGGCAGATTTTTCTCCAAAAGGTGTCCACTGAAGGACCCAAAAGGGGTAGTACCCATTCTAATGCCGACAGCACCCTCCTTTAGAAGTTGTTTTTTTTACGAAACTCATTTGAAGTTTTATTTAAATAATGAGCGCCTCCTACTCATTCACACGGTGCGCAGCTTGTAGGTGGTATCGGACAGATACTTGTAAAAAAAGAAAGTTCGTCGATTGGTACACCCGTTCGCGAATTATTTAGCCCGGTGATTTAACTGAGGCACCCGGTATAGTAAACAGTAATTACAGAACGCGTCGTGCACTATTTCTCAAACGTGCTCCATCATCCGGGTTGTCTCAACAATAGCGCCGGTCGGTCTTTTTTCCCCCTCACATTTCACACTGGCCACCAATTACATTCCATTTCCTACCACAACGTACTATTTGCATACCTCCTGCCGAAGACTTCAGTAACAGAAATGAAACGACTTTATAAGCGGCGCTATTTCTTCGCACATTCGTCCAGGTCGATTCCGAAACTATAGTGCCGTTTTGCTCCTCGTTCATAGCCGACAGTAAGGCCGAAAATTCCACGCGAAAAAGTGGAGCAGTTTCTGTGCAGTTTGATGTTGGGAGTATTCCGGAATTCCCTCTCTGGAAATCGGAGGTCACTCGGACAAGGTCAATCACGGAGCGGCCGGAGGGTGGGTGGGAAGGCGTCTGCAGGTCGTGGAGAGTCTGTGATCGGTTTCTAGAATGTCACTTCTGGGCTAGCGTAGGACCTCTTCGTACAGTCAGGAGCATAACACCGTGTTCCACGCGCTATGGTCACGTCAGAACTCGAACTCACACTGGTAAGCGAAAGTCTGCGTATTTTCCGAGGACTTTTCACTCCGTGACTGTGGTGCGAACGCGAGGGAGACGAGCTCGGAGACGACCGTCTGCCATGCGTGCGCCTGGGTTACGTCATCATGATGTTACTACCGCTACGGCTTCCTTAGCTGCAGAGGAAGTGAGATTCTTTAAAACTCGTTTCTTCAATATGTAAGCTATTTTCGGAAGCGAAACTTGGCCAAGTATTGGCTGTCAAGCGGTGCCGATCATTACCGCATCGGTGTCAGACACACTTTTTCGGATGCAATCGAAACCACTCCGCAGCCGCGGAGCCGCAGTAGTGCGTCGGTAAACAGGCTGCGCACCTTGTGGTACTGACATTACATTGCTATACTATCTCCCCCGCAAAACGAGGCTGAGCTTGGCTGTCGACACAAAGCGTCATTCGGGGTCAGGCCGGTATATACAGGGTTCTGAATACTTCGCCTCTTACATAGCTTAGTGACATATGCTGACGCACTATAGGAAAGAGTGAGGTGCGCTGACTTCGCTTCTTCTATGTGCTTTGTCAAGAATGAAAACACTCGGGGCTTGCACATATTTAGGTATACAATGAATCCCCTGCTTTAGCTCTACGCAGTTTTTAGACAGTCTGACAACCTGTGTACTTTGCACACAGTGTACTTTGCACAGTGTAGTGTCACTTTAGCAGATCGCGGAGGACAGTAGAAGAATAGACTCTGTTCAAAATGTCGGCGACCTCCGTCCTTCCACTTCACGAAGGAGAACATTGTCTCTTTTTTGTGTGATTGGGTGTGTGTAATATTTTCTTCTACGATTGTTGCAATAATATGTAATTTTTGTGAAATGAATACATCACAAAGAATGGACAGTTTGCACGTGGAAACCGTGGTGCCTTTATACATATGTGCATTTCTTACCAATCATGCATCGTGGCATCCAGTCCCAGTTATATTGCGCGCTCTGTTGCATCTGTATTCGCACGGAACGTACATATAAGTTACAACTTTCTAGACACTGCCGGTGGAAGCGTGAGATACATACATGTGCGTGGGGTTCTCTTTGTGTTGCAGGTACATATTCGCCGTGTATTGCGTGGCTGATATGCACCGATATCCCCTGGACTCGCAGCTGTGTCCCTTTCGCATCACCACACGTGAGAGTGATGTTTCTGTTTGATAGTAGACGGAAGGATTTTGTATGCCGGCGGAGATACAGATTGAAAAAGGACATTCACGGTGCGCAAACTTTGAACAAATCATCCACGTGCCATGCACACGAGAGAAAAGTTTTTCGTCTGTTTTTGCTAACACCCGAAGTAAATGTTTAGTGAAAGTAAACACAAAACTACGAGGTGTTCGTTCAAAAAGCTACGCACAAAAATTTTTTCGCAACGTCTGCCCTGCAAAGCTAAGTTACTACTTAATTCAAATAAAATTCAAATGTCAAGTGGGTTAAAATTTTATGAATCGTATCCTCGTTCCTCTCAATTTTACGTACGTTTCGATAATGAGCTGAAATTTTTAAAGTCTGATCAACTTGTATCTCTGCATTTACGAAACTCCGAAAATTGAGATTTACCGTTTGTTCTACTGGCAGAACGCGAAACAGCAAACCAGGTCCGTCTTCGTTGGCTCAGCGACTTACAGCGGAATACGTCTAGCATTCGCATGCATCAACACTCCATTGATATCGGAACGCGTTACCTGTACCATGAAGAAGTCGTTACGAGTATAGCAGGTACTGCAGCTTTAGGTTGTAATTTGCATAGAGTTCTTTTAACGACAGAGTGGCAGTTAGGAATGACAGTTCGCCCTCGAGTTCCATTAGAGGGACGCTCGCATACGAAAACCCATCTATGAAACCGACACCCATATATTCAGCATCGGGTGACAATCTGCTTGGCTATTTTTTTTCGTCCGGAACGTCGTAAACTGTTTTGTCATGTCTATCTGTGTGTTTCTGTCAAATTGTTTGGACACTCATGTCTCGCTTATCCGCATGATACCTCGGGAGTCGTACGTCGCTTTGCGTCCAGATAACGAATTTCCGTATAAGGGAATCAAGCAAACTACCAGGGAAACTCGAAAATTTAGGAGACCTCTTTATTGGTCTAATAAATAAGAAATAAAACAATGCAAGGGATTGCCTCTGGTATCCGATACCTGAAAAAGTCATGCAAAGTGAGCTGCTCGAAATTAGTAGCATTGTTAGCGGCATAATGAAAGTCAGAGTTAACACCTATCTGCAGAATACATAGTGTTAGCGCAAGGTCTAAAGAAAGCTAAGAGGCCAATCCTGCTTACCTAAGGCGGTTCCGAAAACCTTGGCGAACATGTCGTCGCTGATGACAGCATGTCTACTTGTCATGTCACCAAACCAGGAAAAAAGTGCTTCTTCCAGCGTTGCAAACGTGGGGATACCTGCGCGTTCCACCTGGCAAGGTGTAGGTTCGGTGGAGGCCACTTCTCTGTTTCCCAGAGGATGTCGTAGACAATGCTTCTCAAATTATTGCCTAGGGCCTCTTTGGCTCACGCGAAGAAATGGATATGCTTTCGGACGGCCTGGCCACTCGACGTTCACATTCCGGACAAGCGAGACGTGACTGTGATTGAATTTCAGAGATCTGTGCTGCTCCCGCGACCGCAGATGCTCCGGTGTCGTGACGTCACTCCCTAAGCGGAGGAGTGAGAGGGCGGCGCTCAGAGGATGAGAGAGGAGGCTCCGTCCAGACGCCCCCGTAACGCTATGAGACCACCACACTGCTGCGGCATTCTTTTTCTCAAGGTCGCACCCTCGTTGGTTCTTAGGGAGTGACGTTTCCTCGTTTTTCAGGAGAGGGGCTTCCCACATACTCTCAGCATCCAGCGTCTGCTCTTGTCATGTATTCCGTCGAATAACAGTCACCTACGCTACTGTTTCGTGATAAAATGACATTATAGTTTTGAAATAGACTGGAACGAATGCGACCGTCCCTTTAAGTAGATATAAGAGTGAGTGTACCTATCTGCATGATGTGGAACAAGCAGCCCGTGCATTACTGCGAGAGGTAAGGATCATTCGTGACTTTACGTCGCGAGACAACTTGGATCATGAGCGACGCCGCTGTGGTCGGCCTGTAAAAGGGGTAAAAGAGAGGCTTAGAACACTGTACACAAGCGCGCCCAAGCGTTTCGGGGTCTAAGCGAAATTGGGGGAAGTCACTGCGTATGCACGGAACCCAATTTGTGTTTTGTGTTTTGAGTGCGCATGCTATTTGGGTACACAATCTCGTCCCAAAGGGAACTGGCATCGCCCTCATGCGGCATGAGATGTTGTAAGAGAGCTAGAGTCATGAAAAAGCAGTAAAACAATCACGTACGTACCGTTTAGTGTAACATAGGTTTAACAACAATAGTTTGGGGCAAAAACTCGTATATTTCACATTACTCGTATTTCAAAGGTTAGCTATATACTGTGGACACAGCTTGACACAGCTTGATGCTGCTGCAAGCGCAAGATGCTTGGGGTTTGGGTTCCGGTGAAAACTCTGTGGCAAAACTGCCACGGATTGCTTTCGTTTGCGTCACCCGCACGTCCTAGTTATTGGGTACCCCGAACGCCTGTTTATACTGCCGCGTAGCCGACGAGTGCTTGCAACGACGAAGGCTGCCGCACGCTACTCGCTGAGCGTTTCAGGCCCAATCGCATGATGGCAAACCTCCATGGAGCGAATGTACAGCGAAAAAGCTGCGAACTTCGCTCGGCGTCGGACGCCCCGCGCAGGGCGTCAAGAATGTGAGCGTCTGCCTGCGATCTGCCCATACCAGATATTTTCGCCCAGCGTCGACTGTGGATGAACACGAGGCCGACCAATCAAAGCGCTCTTCCGCTACGAATTCGCGCCAGCTGCGCTGCCTTGTCGTCTGCTCTCCTGAGTCATTGTGCGCGTTAAATAGGGGCTCTACCCAACGCGGTCGGTGTACTCTGTGTCTCGTACTCCTGTGCTTCTAGTAAACGGTCTTTCAGAGGCACGGGCGCTATAGGCGCCCCGGCGGCGAAGTTTCCAACCCAGCTCATTTGTTTTCGGGCCTTCAATTCCTCGATACGTCACGGAGCCAGAGCACCACTTACGCACTCCGACCCTCAAGCTGGAGCGTGAGAGTTCGTCGAGAGCGCCACGCTCCGGAAAAGAGTGACAGTGTTTGGTAAAAAGGAGCGCGCTCCCTGCGCTCTGAAACCTCTACTTAACGCGACCATAATCATCATCTTGCTGTGGGGCGCTGTCGTCTGCTCGCTGCTTCTTACTGCATCGCTAGAACACCAGGCATTCTCTGCGAAGAAACACGTTTTCCTTTATCAGTACTGAATATGCCTTTCGGTACATTACTGGACACCGTTTTTTTAGACAGTTGTTGGATTTAGTTGCAAAATTGGTGATATTTGTAACGTTCCCGTTACATCAACCAAAGTCAAAGGAGAAAATAGAACGTTTTCGTTTAATAGCCACTCACATCAACGTGGGTCCTCCACAGTCCCTTCCTCCTTTTTCCCTTCCTCGTCTTCCTCGTCCTCCTCTGCTTACAGTTCCTGTGCGAAGAAGACCGCCCCTCCTGGGATAATACTTTAAAATATTTCCTATGGCGGCAATTTCTTTTTTGCCATTCTGATTTATGTACACAACGTTCTTAAGAACACCGTCTATGTACGCAGTTCGCGGGACCCGAAATGAACCAGACCACCGTAATCGCTGCCCAGGAATATTTTTTTTTGACTAGCACCATGTCTTCTACAGCGACGTCTGGGATGCTAGGGTGATGTCTTTGGTCGAAACCTCTCTTCATCGCCTTTTTGTAGGTGTGTCGTTCAGGCTCTGTTTTTAGGCTCTCTTTCAGGACGATCTTGTCTGCTATGCAGAGTTCTGTGTCAGCGTGCAATACAGAGGTCACTCCGTGTGCAGCGAAGTAGGGACTACATCCCAAACCTGCAGTGTACGACTTATTGTGATGATTCACTGCGGCTTCGAGACAACACTTCCATCCACCAGGAAAATTTGGATACATAGATATGTACTGTTTGAGATCTCGGATAACCCTCTCGGCTAGCCCGCTGCCCGAAGGGTGGTACGGCGACAATGTCTTCAAGGTGATCCCCATGATCGGAAGCGCCGACTTGCAAATGCCGCTCCGTTGTCTGACACAACACGTTTTGTATTGCGCAACATGTCTCGTTCAAGCATGGCTATGACATTATTTGTATCCTCCTTACCCGGCTTGGCAGCCACTATCCTAGTGCATTCATCAATGGCAAGCAGGAATGACTGCGTCCTTCCTACACCTTCCGTCTTCTTCTTTAGCTCTGCGAAGTCCAGGTGAAGCGTTTGGAAAGGGTTCGCTGAATGTTCTGTGAGAATCATACGGTCCGCAGTGGGTCTATATTTGGCTTTGTTTAATTGGCATTCAGCGCACGACCTGACGTAATCTCTGAGGTCTCTCTTCATGCAATCCCAAGAGAAACGCTGCCTCAGTTTGTGGTAAGTCTTCCAAAAACCGTCATGACCTCCAGACTCCAATATTCAATACCTTGGGCACAAGGGTTTTGGGAACCAGAAATCTTTCTCCCAGTTGTTGAAGCTCCTCGGTACCTTCCCATAACTTTAGGTAGTTCGATTCCAGAAGCGCTGGTGAGTGTAAATTGGGCAGTCTTGAGAGCGCATCCGCGTCCGTCAGATATGGACCTGGTCGATGTGCAACCTCACAATCAAAGTGCGGCAACTCTGCAATCCATCGCGCTATTCTCCCCTTCGGCTCAGACTGGTTGAGGATATGAGTCAGCACCTGATGGTCAGTGCCTGCCCTCCAGATAGGTTATGAAATACCTGAATGCCATCAGAACCGCCAAGGACTCCTTTTTGGTTGTGGAGTAGTTGATCCCACTCTTGCTGAAAGTGTATGAGTGATATCCAATTACTCTCAGTCTTCTTGCCTTCGGCTCCAAGTCCTGGCGTTGGTACAGCACTGCTCCTGTGCCAAAGTGGGAGGCGTCGGTGTTTAACTCAAAGGGCAAGGCAAAATGCGGAAGAGCCGATACCGGATCAGATGAAATAGCTTGTCCGAGGTCTACATAAGCATCTTCGCATGCATTTGTCCAAACAAAGGGAACGTCCTTCTGAGTTAACACCGTTAGACATTTGGCTCGTTTTGCGAAATCCCTGATGAAGGCGCGAAAGTGTCCATTGCAGAGCTGCAGCACTGTCTGCGAAACTTGTCCCATCGGTCTACCGCATTTTCTCCCAACGACTCCAGGAAGCTTCTCTTGCAGTCGGTCCAGGGAGAGTTCGCATGCTCCAGCTAGTACACGAAGCTCATACCATTTCCTAGCCATGCCGGTTAAGAACAGACGGAGATTTTTAATCCGATCCTCATCGGCTCCAAAAATTCTTGCTACAAGCATATTCGTAGAATTCAATCCAAGCAATCGGGCAGGAGGACTTTCCATCAAGCGGATCGGGTTTTGTTAGTTCGAACTTAGGTCTATCGTGTCCCAGCTTAGACGCCAGGAGATTAGTAAGTACTTGCTGGGTTTGGGCCAACTGTTGCCAAACTAAAGCCAGGTTCGGGTCCGCCACGGGAGATGCTTCACTGGGCAAGGCTGAAGGAAGCAGACGAGGCGAAGCAGGAGGCCAAAAGCTGCTCAAAATCCGACGTCTTCATGTTCACCTTGATCGCATCTTTAGCAAGTAGAGCCGTGGAGTCCAACTTACTCTTCTCAATTAAGTATTGTAGGAGATAGTAAAAACTCGAACTCGATGTTGTTGTTGTCCGTTCTTCTCGTCCCGAGTGGCGGGGTCGGATGGGCGATGACGATGTGCCCGAAGTGTCCAAATCCTTCTCCGCCGCTCCGAGTTCGATGAAGGGATGATTGGGAATCTGCTCGGTAGGCACTGATTAAAGCCCGACTCAGATGACGGTTATACGGGCTTTATTCACTGGAGACTATGGTACATAGGGATATTTACAAGATTTACACACTGGACTGGATGTTACATGTTCCGAAGTCCGGCTCCCAGTCCTCTCTCCGTCGCTGCGGCCGCTTAAAAGGGTGACAGATAGGGCCACAACCCCCGCTGAAGGCTTCCAATCGGGCGGCCTGGGTTCAAAGGGTTACAGCTCATGGTTGGCCCAGTTTAAATACTTCTCCAGACCAGAACCGCCCGATTGCACACTCTCTCCACGCGATTTACGACCAACGTTTCGAGGTGTCAACCCGTGCACGACCTAACTTCGGTCAGTGCATGCCTCCGGCGCCAGAACCCAGATTTATGGCCGTCGCGACGGATCGAGTTGCCTGGAGGACCCCAGCTCCCCTGCACTTGCAACGATGCCATTCCCTTTCCCTTTCCCCACTGACATTACCAGTCGGGTCAACCTTCGTCGCAGGCTCGTTAGGAAAATGAGCAAACATCCCCCAACAACACCAGACGTGGGCGGATGATGCCAGATGTTACAATTTGGGCAAATATAACATACTTCGCTCATACAAATTCTCATAATGGTCATGCAAACACAACTCAATCCTTTACAGAGATCCTTTGTAGAGGCCTGTGGAGGCAACTCTTGTCGATCTTCATCGTGAGGTTGGTATGCTGTGATGACGACCCCGTCATCAGGAACCGGACGGAGAAAGAATTCCACCCACACTGCAAATTAGGTGACGATCCTGTCGACTGCGCCAAAATTGTAACGCTCCCGTTACATCAACCAAAGTCAAAGGAGAAAATAGAACGTTTCCGTTTAATAGCGTCTTCCTCGTCCTCCTCTGCTTACAATATTAAGTGCATTTCTTCGAGAACTGGTTTCACTAAGCTTTCACTTTGTACTCTGGCAACACTGACATCAGAGCAAGACCTCCCCCCCGCCGTCCGCTGTTTTTTCGTCCCATAGAGCTGGTGCCGGCGAACAACTGGCCGCGGAACGCGCGTGACAGTCTGCCGCGCGAACTACGTTTAAAAAATTAGCTTCATGGAGGTTTGTCTTGAGGCATTTTTCGAGCGGCAGAACGCTTAGCTTTTCTCAGGGACAAGCGGCGCTGTCGAGAAAAGCCCAAAGCTAACCGCATGCAGCGTGAGGATGGTGTCACATGCGAGCGTTCTCGTACTCTCTCAAGGAGAGAAACTCCACATGGCTTGATAAACACTTTTATAACGAGTGAAAAAGTCTCAAACATAGGTGCTTTTTAGCGATAACATACTCGTATTATAACGAACAATATACTGCAGCAATGCGCACGCACCGAGACATTTTTTATGAATGCCGGTCCCGCTATTCACAACGCACCCAAATACACGAAGCGAGAGTAGCATCCCAGTTCGCATCTTCACGAATCTGTTCAACACTTCTCTCTGTGTTTTGCGTGTTGGACGCTCACACTAAATTACGTTTTTAACGTGCGCAACAATCTTCTGCCGAACGCGATCCACATGAGCTATCTGGGCAATTCCGCGTGTCGCCATCTATGAGGTCTCCCGACCGGATGGACCTCATCTCTGAGGTTAATCTCTGATTGGCCACTTGTGCGCGCCATTTCCGTCGCTTACCGTCAAGATCTGCTTGTCTCGGACTTCAAGAACGGCGTCTGCGGCAACGCTGCCGCTGTGGCTTGCCGCTCCACAATCGACCCAATGCTGAGAGAACGCATCATGCGGTTGAGCCTTTTTACTCGGACAGAAAGAAAGGTATGGCTTGGACCCGCATGCCCTGCCAACGATGGACACGCTTTAGGAGTAGCATGTTCTTTTCCTGATGTTGCGCGATAGCGCTCGCCGGAGCACATCATACCACAATTCCTTGCGCTGGTTGGTCGCTATACACGGATGTTGCTGTGGTGACGCACGTGCTCAAGGAAACGAAAGAAAAGGAAAGGAAAACGTTGGTCAGTTGCGCTGGTTCACGACGTTGTACTTGTATGAACAGAAGCACAAGAAACGAAACGCAGCGTGCCGTAGCAAAGCCCCGCCCCGCCGCACGACTTCGCGCCTTCGGGCGTCACAGCGCAAAAAGACATTTAAGGGGAAGGTAGCATCCGGAATTCCGCCCATGAAACATGTATCACTATGTTTAGCATCGGCCGACAATTTATTTGGAACATTTTTTGTTTTGTAAAGTGCTTAGATATTAAGTAAACGAATTTTAAAGGCCAGCGATGCTTCTGCAGCTGCGGAAGCCCCGGCAGCAACTACATCAGCGTGACGTCCCTCCGCAACAGAAAAAGTGAGAGGGCGGCGCGCAGATGTTAAAGGCTTCGTTACCCTTTTCACGTGCAACATCTTCGTGTGAATGTCTGCCTCGCGCGGCCGCAGCATCCCTTTGCTCAAGACCGTGCTCTGATTGGTGTAAAACCTTGGTTTAATGAATGAGGTTTTCGCCTTTTTCGACAGAGGGAATTCCGGCATAGCTACTCTCAACATCCGGCGTCCGTTCTTGTCACGTATTCCATCGAATAGCAGTCAAATTACACCACTATTAAGCGTGGGATTTTCGATATCGTGGTCAACGAGGAATAAAATAAATGACACTATAGTTTCGGAATGGACTGAGGACGGGTGCGACCGTCCATTGAAGTCGCGCCTCCTTTTCCTAATGCTCTCTGATACAGGGCATAGCCCGGGTAGAGTGCGCGGGTGAGGTTATATTCGCGGTTCCGCGTGAATATCTGCGTGACATCCTGGTTTACGGGAAGGAATAAAACGTTTTGAAATCGCGTCTCTTCGGTGCTCGCGGATGTCCGCATTTTATCCGCAATTAAGGATTAGTGCCGACGTCCCTCATGGGGAGCCATGATTGGGATCACGCTGTGAATCCAAAGGGATGTCGAAGTGTGTCATCCTTTGCGTTGCATAGGGACTACGCCAACTGAAACCGATGCTCCTGGGTGTGCATGCAGGACGTGCTACTCTTTGTGTCGTTTAGTTGCCGAGCGTTCTCTTTACAACGGGCGTTTACAAAACTGTGAAAACGCACGAATAACGGTATGTAGTGCAATCAGTATTCTAGGACGGTTCCACCCCCATTACTATCCTGAGAAGGTCATCATGACACCTTAGGCGCTTCGCCGCTCCGAAGAGAGCATGACGTCCAAAAACAGCTCGTCTGCACTCGCTACACTGATGGCTGTGTATACAAATATTGAACTGTTTCAAAGCCTTCCCTAGAAATTCATAAACCACATACATACGTCTGTGAAACAATATTACGCGGCTTTCCGAGCTTTTTTCCTCTTCCGTCTTGCTTCTTGTACATAGCTGTGTATATCCATTGGCTTTGAAGTCAAAGTTGTGAATCGAATTTGCTTCACGGCAGTTACATAGCTGGCACTCTCACTTCTCCACATAGGCACTCACCAGGTCCTTCATGTGGCCTTCTCTTTTCCACGAAGCCCATTCTCGAGCATCTTAACCCTGTGGCTGCCTGGAGCACTGAGCGTTGTGTTTGCATGGGCGGGGGCGTGGTTCAAAGGTGCAGGTGTGCTCTTACCTTCGGCATCACTTCTTTGCGTCGGTGTACATTCTATCCAGCTGAAGACGATGCTACGGGGAGAAGAGCTACTCACATCTCTCGACATCTGGATCGCTATCTGCCAGGTGTTCATCGTGTCAGCCTTCTTCCACTACGCCATTGCTTGTTCAGCAGTAAGTGACGAATGCTACACGATGGTGTCACCAGAATTTGGAAAAATCACAAACGTCTCAGAGATAGCCTACATTTCTTGGTCAGCTGGCATTTCTTGCCAGAACTTGGGCCCATCCGACGAACGAAATATCGAAACTGGAGAAAGAAATTAGTTTTGGCAGATTGTTCGAACCCCATTATCTCATGCTGAGCCATGAACCTCCTGCTGAAGAAGTCTGACCTTCGGTCTGGATCGTAAGGATAAATCCCCTTGTAAACTTGGACCCCGCGTGCACCGAGATTCGAGAATATAGTTCAATGTTGCTTGGTATCTGCAGGAAATGCCTTCCGATAGCACGGGCCATCTATTGTAAGGAAACAAGTGATACACGAGTCGGATTGCTCTTCCCTTCAAAAAAGGAAAAAAGAGCGAATAGTTGTATGCAAAATCATATTTTAGACTGTTCCCGCACTGGTTGCTGTTGGTTCAGTCATCATAGCTTGCCAGGAAGTATTGTTTCCTTGGGGAGCCTGAGTAGCGCTGCAGTCACGTCGCTGTACTGGGTAGGGCCCAGTAATATTGACAGAGACATGTGATATCCCAGGATGACGCGGGGTATCCATGATACCTTCGGAAAATCGAACTCGCGACGGTCGAGCAGGGCCACTGGATAATATCGCATGGAATGATCCTCCTTGATCCGCTTTGTGCATAAATATGTAAAGTTCCCTTTGCCAGGGATGCTTTTGCCGCGTCATGTATCCCGCCACCTAACGTCCAGCGATGATAATCGTCTTCTTTCCATTTTCGCCCAGAAATCTCAGATGTGGGAAAAGAAACGCTTAAAGGAGACGGGCACTGGATCATGTGAACGGTACTACACCGCACATGGATACACGCTGATGGTGGAGAGTTCTACGCAGACTCCAGTGACAATGAGCGTCGCGGAGGTGGACCAAGACTACTACGACCGTGGTGCTCGGTGTGCATTTGGGCCTATTTTTGGTCTCGTCATTGCATGCTATTGGGCCTACTACCTCTACTTCTCTACATGGTAGAAGGATAGGGAAAAAGCTCTTGTATTCGAGTGTGTATATTGCTTTGCTAGACAGCCAGGACTTCTAATGTTGTCACCATCTGGTGCGAGACTCTACGAGCTGTGCGCTCTACTATATACTATAGGCTTTCGTTTGTTAGCAATGCGGCTGCACGAGACGCAGTCTGTAATACCATGAATATGTATTCTGTAGAAATACACATAGGATGCGAGCTTTACAGATTAACGTATGCAGTAATTAATATACTCATGTGTATATCTTGACGTATGTTCGTCTGGTTTCTTGCCAAAACTATGACCGACAAGGCCTCCCCTATCTTATGTAGCGGTTGCTATACAAAGAGGTCAACCAAACACAGAAGGACGTACAGAGAACTTTTGCCTCAGAAAACCCCAATTTTATGTTTAATTAAGCTGTGGCGGTTGACTGATACAGATCAGGAGTGGAATGCGTAAGAGCCTTGAATGTAACATGACCCAACATGGCAGAAACAGCTACATTATCCTTAATTATACAACCACACATGAATAACACTTGAACGTAACTAGTGCGTGATTTGAAAATGAGACAGGGGTTACTTTGTTCGTGTGCAAGTACGTTGAGGGAAAGATTCTTTTTTAAAAGCTAAACACACATGTGCTGACTCATACTTAGCTAAGATAAATCTCATATCAACAAGCCTTTGACATCCGTCTGGCGATGGAACGAAACAGAGTTCCTTCTGTGGCATAGCCATAACGCTTTATTCTTAGGAGTCAGCAGAGAGAAATCGTCGCTGTTGACCAAGGATCCACCGAGTATCTCTGTCACGTGATACCTTCAATATCTCACAATGTTGTCGTCGCTACCTGACGTCTTCCCGCAGGAAAGCGGTAGTGCCCAGCATCTGTCGCTGAGATTTCGTGGTTGGTGGCTATGGGAGAGGTGTACCAGGGGTTGGAAGTGGGTCTGCTGGTTCTGGGTGCGTAATTTCGAAGAAGGCATGTTTGAGGTGTACCTTGCAAATAACTTATCGCCGAGAGGGAGGTTGAGTGAAATGGTGATAGTCACGGGAGAGGACTCGGAAGGGGCCGTCATATTGTGGCTGTAGCGGACTGAATCTTTAGGGATGAATGCATGCGTGGTGGTTTTCAGCGTGGGAGGAAGTTATGTGGGGCTGGTTTGACAGGTAAATGAAGTAATAGGTTCAATAGAGATTGGATGATTGATCGGGGAAGGCTGACGGTATGTGGTATAGTCCAGCAGAAGGTTGTCCTATGACGGGAAGAAGTCACCAGGGATGCGCAACGGTCGTGCCACCTGGGAAACTGTACAACCGACATCCTATTTGATGGCCGAACGGAAGCCCAGCGGTACAAACTGTAGCACTTCGGTCCTGGATTCACCTACAGAATAAGCGCGAGTGACTGGAGGCAGAGATTCATCCAGACCCCCCTAACCCCCCACCCCCAAACCTACAAGAGATCCCCCTAACATCTTGTGAGACTACACAATATTGAGTAACAGCTTGTAAATACACCCCCTTGCAGCCCCCTCCCCCCCCCCCCCCCAAGGACGAAATTCTGGGTAAATCGCTGGCTGGAGCTGTCTGTGGAATCGCTCGAGGACCCCGTTTGCTATTGGTACGCAGTTGTTCGAATGCGAGTAGACCCGATCATGCAGAGGATGTTGATGTATCCTTGGTTATGGTAGCGGGCAGCCTCAACTAACTAATCCAACCAACAACTAAGGCTTTGGTGACGGGTGCGGCGGTGATGTCGGGAATAGGAATATCACGGAACCTGTCGACGCAGGTGAGGGTACAAGGGAAACCGTTGCCGCAGAACCCGTGGGACTCGGCGAGAGTGGCCCTACAATGTCGACATGTGCATGACTGGAACGGGCATCTGGCGGCAGAAATCCACCAAGCGATGTGTGTCGATGAACCTTCGCTTGCTGGCACAGGTTCTGACGTCAGAGTTCGGGCTCTGGCAGAAGTACCGGCTGGCGATTAGGTGTTGAGTAGGTCGGATGCTAGGATGTGAGGTTATCCATAGCAGCGGAGGTCGCTGAAAGGAAGTGAAGAGGAAGGTGACCTCGGAGCTCTGAGCTGCTCATCCGCGTCTTGTGCTGGGAACTGTACCGACACTCGCCTGAAAAACGACGAAGAACCTGAGACAAAGAGCACAAAGAAACACAGACACACCTCCTCCTCCTCCTCCTTGGCTCACGTTTTTCGTCGTTTTACAATGTACCAGCTCGCCTGCACCTTTGCGCTTCCATCGTCTGAAAAGTCTGCCGGAAAACACAAGAAAAACCTCAGACAACACAGCCGGTGTTACGATTCGAACCCAGCACCTCCCAGTCTTCAACACGACCTCGGCTGCCGCCAACGACTGGACACATTTAACCACTCGGCCATCCGAATGGTCGTCAGTTAAGTTTGCGTTAGCTATTAGTTTCAACATTCTGAAACTCAACACGCTGCACCTCAACCTACCCATGTATCAGGTACTGATCCTCAACCTACGAATACGCAAAATCCCACGTTGTCGGACCAAACATCGGCGGCCGAGGTACCTATCATCACGGTCTAAGGTGCATGTCCATGAAACGACACACATGTACGTACGCGTACCACCACACGACGTGACTTTGCTTTCGTTCAGGTTCCCCTAGGTTTATAGTTTGTCTATAGGTCAGTACCTAACAGTCAAAGAAACTACCTGTACTTCGACATCGTAGTGACCTGACAGTCAAAGAAACTACCTGTACTTCGACATCGTAGTGACCTTTCCATAGTCGTCACAGAGCAAACTTCTGTGAATGTTCCATAGGGACCCCCGAACAGGGCGGCGTAGGGAGCGATCCGAGTTTTCAATCTAGTGGAATTCAGCTAGCATTTCACTTACCATTCTGAAACGTGGGATGTACCCGAATAACTGCGATGTCTGCCTTGGGAAACCTCAAACTTATCGACCATTCTCCTGTGAAAATTGGTGAATCAATCGCAGAGCTGCTGTATGAAATGAGGAGAGACAAAATGAGACGCAGCGTGAAACGAAACATTGTTTTTTTTGCTTGGCGCCATCTATCCCCAGACACGCACCACTTTATGAACTTCATACGTTACCGAGTCGTGTGTGTGCCTACTTTATTTGACCTGGTAATTGTTGCGATCTCTATCTCTATGGTATCTCTAGTGTTGCGATTGATGCATACCTCGAAAAAGAGAAAAAGAATCGTTTCTTCCTGCCTGGAGGGTGCAGACTCGCCGAAAAGTCGCGAATTCCTGTAATTCCCTATCTTTTTCATCACTGTTGCGACGATGTAAAAGTGTACTTTGTGAAAATAGGTTCGAACTCTATTTCACTATTTATCTTGCTTGATTTGTAAAAAGTGTCAGAGATGAGGAAGTTATCGACAAACGGAACTCAATACCTGTTGAGTTGTTTGCAAAAATGAAAATAAGTTACTAACGAAGTTACGGATAGTGAAAACTTCCTCAGGTATTTGGGGACAAGCAACGAGTTACATTCAATGACTTGTTACCTAATATACACCTTTTAGTTCTTGACATTTCTATAATTAATTCAGACCTTCATCTCACAATGGCGGCTTCAAGACGTTTTATAAAAGGTTTGATGTACGAAAGCTATACCAATATTTGATGAGAAACTTCTTTTCCGGATACACCGCTGGCGCATCTCGAAATGGCAAGTCCGCGTCGGCATTCGTCATCCCATCCGAAGGGCGTAGTTGAAAGACTTCGCCTTTCGCATCAAACCTCATCCGCAGCTGCGGAACTCTATGCCATACTTTTCTTTCTGCAGCACATCGTTCACTTTACACCACGAAATTGGGTGGTATTTACTGACTCAACATCTGCGCTACAAGCAATTGAAAATTCTTGCATCCGAGGCTCCTCCGCCTCGTTGGGTATGGATGTGTTAATGGCATGGTAGAATGCGCACAAAAAACACGGACTACGTCAGACCATGTCGTATGCTTACCAACTAGCCCAACGTTGTTTGTTATTGTGTTAATGGCTTACAAACTTGTCTACGAAGCAGGGCACAGGCTCGTTCTCCAATGGGTTCCAGCCCATTGCGGTGTCGAAGGCAACGAACAGGCTGACAGCGCCGCCGAAGCAGCTCTCTCGTCTCGGAGACGGACGCGTATTGCACTGATAAGAGGAGATCGTCGGTCCCTACTTCGACGCCTGGTGACTCCTCTGGCTACCCGCCAACGGACCGCTGACATTCTCCCCCTCGCCATGCTGCGCAGAGTTGATCCAGCGCTCGCTTTCCACATGCCTGCACATATCTCTCGTCAAGATGCCGCATTAGTTCAGGGACAAGTTGCCTCTCCCCACTGCAGCCACTGCGGTGCTGTTGAAGATCTAGAGCATTCTTCTCCATCGCGCACATTCCCATCATTCCCGAACCCGTACTTTCCGGATCCCTCAACGAGCTAGACTCCCGCCCCCTCTCTCACACAAAATTGGTTGGTCCCTGGCCACATCCAGCACACCAACGCTCTGCACTCAAGGCTCTCTTCGCCTTTCTGGACACAACAGGACTTCGATCCTTATTGTGAAGGGGCTCATTATTTTATTTCCCGCATCACCACCAGCAATGGGGTAGAGTATATCGCCCCCGGCGATGAAACTCCCCAGTCATTATCCTGTTATACAGTTGTTGTTGTTGTTCCTTAGGGAATCATTTGATGATTACTTTGAGAAAGTTTGCTGAAAAAATGAACGAGTTTCTGATTAAGTTTCTGGAGTTCAAAAGCAACCAGTTAAATTAAACCTTGCCGAAAAAGTAGATTAGTTACAGTACCGAGTTACCCCGACCACTTGAAAATATCCATCTCATTACGCAGAAGTCTCATTACGCTAATGTCTCATTACGGACAAAAGTCTCAAGACGACCAATAATCCCTTTATCCTCAGGGGTATCATTATGGCGAAAATCTCCGTTTGACCAAAGGTGGACTCATACTGCTCTCGGACCATAATATGACATGATGCAACTGTGCAGCCCGGTGTGAATGTGCATTCAGCAGGGTATAAGCCATGCAGTGTGCCCTTATGGCTACCCAAGTTGCAATAAGCATGACATTTTGACTTGTACTTGAATGTATGTACCTTTGGCCGTAATTAGACACATTTGGTAAAAATGAGATTTTGGCCGTAATGAGACGTTTGGGGATTAAAGAATTATTGGTGCGATGATACTTCCGACTGTAATGAGACTTTGGCCGTAATAAAATATAATCGAAAATATAGGGTATCCAGGGTTGCTAGTTTTGAGATAATTCCTTATTTACGTAAGGGACATAACGCGACAATATGTCATTGTCAGAAAGGCATAAAGCCAACAACTAAGTCACTTTGTGCTTGTTCTCGACGTATTCCCCATTCACTCCTTCTCTGGGACATTTCGAACGTACGAGAAACGAACAGGCTTTGTAATGCAAAAGGCTACGTTGAAGGAAAACACAAGCGCCCAGAAAAGCGAGTCACGTGCGTCACAACAGTGCGGTAGTGCCTTGTTTGTGTAGGACCAGTGCACTGCATGCGGAGAATGGACTTACCAATGGCGTCTTGCGGTAATGAAGTTTAAGGGGCACTGCAGTGCAACAATTTATCCACTCGGGACGAAAAATGCCGTTACCATGACAGTAATATAAAAGGAACAGCGTCCATCCGTCACTTAATTCGTGATTAAAGGCTTCGCTCTACTCTCTCTCTCAAAAGGAGGGAAACGTAACGGGCACGTCACCCCTAACGTGCCCAGTCATCGTTGTAAATCGTTTGAGGAAACCAATGGAACACCGGGCGAGGGGTGTCCCGACTTATGTGCACAGAGCACACCGGGTACGACTATCGACACGCTCATTCACAGGGTGCACTGATTTGTTAGAGATCCTTGTCGCCAGGTTTTTACCGCATGGTCACTTAATCGGCGCGATGGAACTAACCTGGAAGGAACGATGCCTCAGAGGACGAACGATCTCCTCAATCTGTAGCTCTGACGTTCCAGGGTGCTGCACTGCTTTGTGGAGTTCCCGTCTGGCATCGGATGTAGCCGGACACACCATTATAATGTGGCTCACCGCATTGACGACAATTTGGACTGGAAGTAGGCACTACGAGATCGGATGCGAAGCAGGGGGGAAACCTCAGCCTTGGAAAGGCCACTTGTTGTACAGGGTGGGGTTGCAGACCCGTCTCCCGTTCGAATATCAGGATGTAACCTCCATACATGTCTTTTGATAGCTCAGGAGCAGGCGAAACTACTTGAAGGCGCCTGGCCTTTTAGTTCGATTTTTGTAGCTGCTTTGGCCAGTTCATCAGCTAGGTCGTTCCCTGAAATTCCCTTATGAGAGGGCATCCACTGCAAGGTACTGAACAACCGCGTCAGAGAGCTCATTTTTCTTCCAAAGTCCAGCTAGGTATAGCTCGCTGTGAATTTCGGAAGTTGTCCAAGGCGGCTTCTTACGAGGCATTGCAGGTGGCGCGGACACTACCTCGGTGAAAGTGCGGATGGTGGCTGCGAAGCGAGATTCCGTGCAGTTTGTCAGTCTCCCGATGTGGGCATTGCCAGCGGTGGTTCTGTGTAAGTGCGTAAGTTGTTAGAGGAGCTGCTGAGTGTATGAGAAGAGGTAGCGCTAGTGCCTCCGAATACACGGCCTTGTTACGCGCAAAACCAGGAAGGCTGAGGGCGTTTCGTAGGCCTTTCCTATGAATCTGCTCCAGGCTCTGAAGTGCAGATGGACTTGGGCGAGCGCATGGGAGGCCGTATAGGATCTTGGCAACGGGCGTAACCTTATGAATGGCCACCACCGTGCGCTGAGGGCATCCAGATGCCGTGCATCCAAGTCGTCGGGCGAGGTTCCTTTGTCGACAGACATCTAGATTTCAGTTCTCTTGTCATTTCTTCATTTCTCCACGATAAGCGGCTGTCGATCACAATGTGAAGGTATGTGTTGGATCCTAACTCTTGTTAAGGGAGCACCGTGCAAAGAAGGCGGAGGTAGTGGAGGCCACCTTTCTCCACTCCCTAGGAGCATATATCGTGTTTTGATCTGGGAAAGCTCGCCCGCTTGCAGTGACGTAGCTATCCACCGCAGTAATGCCATCTTGAATGGCTTGGCTGAGCTGTTCAGGGTTCTCGCTTGAAACCCATACGCAGATGCCATCGGCATGAATGGAGCAGTGTAGTTGCGGAATAGATTTCGGTAATGACTTGGGTAGGCCAGAGAGAACCAGATTGAAAAGAAGAGGGCTGAGTACACAGCCCTGCGGCAAACCGAGATTCTGGCGTCTGGATAGGCTGAGTATCGTCCACAGGCACACCCTAAAAGTACGCTCATTTAGAAAACCGTGCATGAAGGTGGACGGTCTCCCTCTAATCTCAGCTGCCTTGTGAGCCAGCATCACGGTGTTAGAAGATACGGCATCAAAGGCCCATTCAATGTCAAGGAATACTGCAGCGGTCTTCCTTTTGAACTCAGTTGCCTGATCCACGTCAGAAATAAAGTCGAGTAAAGCATCTGTCGCACATAGGTGGACTCTGAATTCGGTCATTTGCTACGGAAGAATGCCTTTCATGTCGAGGAAAAAGGCGAGCTTTCTGTGCAGATATGCGTTCAGCGAGCTTAGCGACGCAGGAAGTTAGGGAGATCGGCCGGTAAGAGCGTATGTCGTTGACAGGTTTACTTTTCTTTAGCACAGGAACAACGATGCTCTCGCGCCACTCGGGGGGGGGGGGGGGATGTTGCCTGATGTCCACACCTGGTTGACGTAGTCCAAAAGTAGTCGAAAGTCGTACGATGGGAGGTTTCACAGGGCCTGATAGGTAATGCCGTCGACGCCCGGGGATGACTTCGCCTGTAGGCGATGTAAAGCATGTTGTAGCTCACTCAATGCAAATGCGGAGTCAACGTCGGGTGCCGCCACGTGTGGAATGAAGCTCGAGGCAGGGATGTCCCTTCCTTCGCCGAAGTTGCCAATTCTTCAGCGAGCTCCTCTACTGAAGAGTTCCTGGCCATGGCCAAGGAAGCGACTGGAATTTGTTTACTGGTGCACCCATCAATGCGTTTGCAACGACCCATATCTTCCTCGCCGGTGTGTGCTCGTTTAGCGATGCAGAAAATGACCTCCACTGCGCGCGACAAAGCTTATTTGCATAGCGACGTAGTACTGAGGACACTCGACGGTACTCTGGCCTGTGTTCTCAGCAGAAGGCAGTCGTCGCAGAATGCGCTGAGTTCCTTGGCGGGCTGCGCATAGGCGCAAGTACTTCAGATCCGGCTTGGGGTCGTCACAAGAAACGTTGATGGTGGCCGATGCACGAGCTAAGCACTGCCCTATGGTGCTCCATATGTCCATGCAATCTGGGGAAAATCTTGCGCGGTATATCTCCCAGTTTATTACTGTGCATCGCCTCTTCGATTCCTTTTTCTTGCAGGCCAACGTGATCTCCATGGGAGAATGGTCACTTCCCCAGGTGTCGAATAAGACGGCCCAGTGTACCGGGATGTCGGAAGAGTGTACGGTAACGTCTATGGCATTAGAGTGAGGGTGACAGAAGAACGTGGCTTCACCGGTATTAGCTACCACTAGGTCCGAGCCTTCAAGGCAAGCGGCAATGTCCTTGCCACGCTTATCTGTTGTTTTCGAACTCAGGAGCGGATGGTGGGCATTGAAGTCGCCACATATAATTATGGGTCCACTAAAAGCCTGTCGTAGTTTTGTTATGTACGAAGGAGTGAGGTGGCGTCCCGCTGCCTGGGGCCTGATGTAGATGGACACTACGTTGATCTTGTGGTGGCCTAGCATAACATGAACCGCTACACATTCCGCCGTGTCGTCTGTCAGATGCTTGGATGGTAGACGATGATGTGGGCTGTCTTGGTGGACGAAGATGGCTGCACTGCCGTGTTTAAAGCTGGGGATGGCGGGTGAGGTGTACTTGATGAAACTCCTTATATAGCATGTGTGGGGTCGTTGACTTCCTGAAGAGCCAGGGTACTGTAGAAGGTTTTCCTTAGTCGGAGTTGCAGTTCTGACAGCTTGGGACGGGGGGGGGGGGGGCAGCCCGGCACAATTCCATTGCAGTATTTTGTGGTGTCCCTCCATATTGCTTCGGGGCGTCACTGATTGCTGACAGCTGGCAGACTGTCCATTTACGCCACTACGGCGTTAAAAAGACGGCCAGGGTCCGTTGTGGAGTAGCCAAAAGTGCTAGAAAGTCCCGTATCCCCCTTAGAAGTATCCCACGGAAGTAGCGGACGTCTCGACGTGCTGAGCTTTTGACGAGTAAGTCGCCATTGAATCCAGCTTCACCTTTGGTACCAGTATGAGTAGGGAGCTGTCGCTCATGTGCCTGGTCTAAAGGATGAGGACACGGGCCTGCGCGTAGGTTGGACTGTTTGCTATTCAATGCGGTTTCGTATGAACCAGTGCGCTGAGAAGGTGGAGCTGCAGAACAAACTTCTGACACTCTTGATTTGATCGCTTTCTCAGCCTTCTCTGTGCAGGGGTGTACCGGTGGCTGTGATGGGTGTGGCTGTGGATGTGTCAAAGTGTGCTTAGCATTCCTCTGGCGCATTATCCTCTTGACCTCCCTGATTGATAGCTCATTGGAGCGGCTGAGCCTGTATGCCGCTGTCTCGAGTTTTTGTATTGGACATATCCTGCCGGTCATCATGTGTTGTCCACCGCAGTTCACGCACTTGATGCAACTTTCATTTGCGCAATTGTGAGCCTCGTGATCCCATGCACACTTTCCGCACACTTGGTCTCGATGACAGGCAGCGCTAGCATGGCCAAAACGTCCACATTTCAGGCACTCCATAGGGTGGATTCAAAAAGAGGTCACCGGGAAGTTTACTACCCCAATGTGTACGTTGTCAGCAATGGGCCGTGGGAGAAAGCCACCTTCACTCACTCTCCTTCTTTCTCAAGTCGGTGAACACTGATTATTGGTATGTCAGAAGGCATGCGTGACGTAATACAGTTGTCGCTCACGAATGTATTGTGTACACGGATTAATCCTATGACCGACCCTGGTGGTGGAGGTACAAAGGCTCGAACGCGGATGGCACATAGGTAATTTAGGGACAGAAGCTTGTTGACGCCTCCAGGTCTTGACGTCTGCTGCAACAATGTTTTTATTGCGGTTAATGCGTATTTCAGCGATCTCATTTGGCGCCTCCGATTCGAGGAGTTGCTCGAGCTTGATTACACGAAGAGATGATATGCTGTTTCCGGTACCAATTGGCCTGAGATGTACTGTACGTGTTTCCGCCGACCAAATAGCTCTTACGCCTGCGCTTTTCACTGACGCATCGCTGGAGGTGCTGTGGCGCCGATCCTGCTGCCGTCGGCGCTTCCGTTGTTGACGTGGTAACTGGAAACCGACAGCGGAGTGCGCGGAGTCGTCTTCCGTGTTGTACAGATGACGGTCACTGCCATGATCTCGGGCAGCAGATTGTGTGCCAGAGCTTGCAGGATTTGCGTTGACGTGAAGCTCGCCGAGGTCTTCTGGGGGTGGCGCTGGAGGTATGTCTGGATTGAGCGTAGAAAGGGCGTTCAGGTCTCCGTCGGTTGTGCCATTAAGTTTGAAATTCGAATTCATAGTAGGGCTACCTAAGGGCAGGCCCGCAGGCTGCCCTGAACAGCGTAAGTAACAGGCAATCCACTGAAACTGAGTGGATTTGTCGATTTGTGCGTGGAAGTGAAGGGAATAGTGCGAGTCAAGGGTGCTAGGCCTGAAACGAATATCGGTCAGGAGCAGAAAAGAAACGTCTGTTCGTTGTAGAATTGTACGTTGATTCAACGGCTGCATGTTGGCACCGTTGTGATTGTGAAGGGCGCATGACTGAAGCACTCCAGAGCGCCGGGTGCGCGCTCCTTCGTACGTCTTCTGCAACCTGTGAATCCCGACCAGCCCCTGATAGACGTCCACCCACCTAGTCGCCGCTGAAGTGCTGCGTGCTACGCATGAAAAAAAGAAAGAAAAAGAACAGACCACCACTTCTCTAGACACGGTGGTCTCACCATCACAGTTGACATTCCACAAACATCCAGGGGGGGGGGGGAGAATATACATTTACTAAAAGGAAAGGAAACAGCCAAGGCCATCCTGCAGATCGAGTGCGTTGTGAAGTTGATCAAGTGTCAAGCAGATCAAGTTGTCAAACATCGTTGTAAACACGGATTCACGAGGTGCTATCTCACGCATCGATCGCCACTCTGACACGTGCTGTTTCGCATGAGAGGCCCGGCACCAGCTGGCAAGACTTAGGTCCCACGGTATCGCTGCAGTGGATGCCATCCCATAAGGGAATTTCCAGGAATGACAGAGCTGGTGAGCTGACCAAAGCAGCTACAAAAATCGAACCGAAATTCCATGCGCGTTCAGGTATTTTCGTCTGCTCCAGAACAATCAAAATACATGTGTGGAGGCTACGTCCTGACAAGCGAACGGGAGACGTGTGTGCGCCCTCACCCTGTGCATCGAGTGGCCTCAGCAATAATACTTGGGGGTTTACGTCGCGAGACAACTCGGATCGAGTGGCCTCTCCAAGGCCGAGGTTTCTCTCCTGCTTCGCATCCGATCCCACAGTGCCTACACCTGCGCCCGCACTTTCAAGCTTGGCCGCACTGCTAGTTCAAATTGTCGCCACGCGGTGAACTAGAAACGGAAGAACGCATTATAATGGTCTGCCATGCTACATCCGACGCCAGACGTGAACTCCTGAAAGCTGTGCGGCATTGTGGAGTATCAGAGCTCCAGATTTGGGAGATCTCCATCCACGCGACAACCTCGAGCGCCGCAAATCCGTGCAGAAAGCCCTGAAATTTCTAAAGGCCGTGGACCCTCACGTACGGCTGTAGTGCAGAAAATTACAGAACTAGACGTGTGAGCCTTCCTTTTATTCATTCCCCAAGCAACGTGCCGCCAACCTAGGCAGGCAGATCCGTTTGAACACCTACGGTAAGGAGTGACACTGTTTAGTAGAAACGGTGCCAGTCCTTTCCCGGAGCGTGGCGCTCTTGATGACCTTTCCTGCTCCCGCTCTCACACTTGCATGCCGAAGCGTGTAATTGCTGCTCATGCGGGACGTTTGTATACAGGGGAGTTCGGGAAACAAATCAGCTGCCTTGGAAACTTCGCCTGCGTTTAGTATAGACGCACCGGAGTACGAGGAAGAGAGTGCACCTAGCGAGCTGGGTAGAGCGGCTACTTAACGCGCCCTATCTTCGCGCTTAACGCGCCTATCCAGGGCTGGGCAAGATACTTAAAAAAAGTATCTTCGATGCCGATACTCGATGCCCTCAAAAATTGTATTTCCGATACCGATACAAGATACAGAACCGAAATCGATTTTCGATACAGATACTCGGTACTGTATCGTCGATACTTCGATACATAACTGAAATCCCGAATATAATACAGCTGGCGTTATGATTAGCGAAGTTTACATCACTGAAATAACAATATAATAAAGCTGGTAATATGATTAGGGAAGTAAAAACATTTATTTGTTATTTCTAGAGCCTTTAGTGTATTTTTATAGCGCACTTTTTCTGACAGGGCTTGAACGTATCCGACCGCACGGATTTAATGAAGCTGCACTGTCTAAGCAGCTAGTCTTGTTAGAACTTTAGACTGAAGCCATGGGTACGTTGAAACGATCGCATCAATAAGCAGCGTAGCAAAAAACGATTCTTTAAGACAATGTTCTTCGTGCGTACCGGTCTGTGAGGACTTGACTATACATACGAATAAACCTGGAACTTTTTTTCTGCTGCTTTTATCGTTTGGTACTGCAGTACTTACCCGGTAGCCTCTGACTTTGCCTCTGACTTGATTTTCTTAGTTGGCCGTTGTGAATTGTGAGCTGTAGAACGGGTTACAGTGCTCAAGCTAAGCCGGCGGTTATTCTTTCCGCATGGCAGACGCGGAATCCACACTTCAAGTCAAGTGGACGTGCTCTTGCGCACTGAGGAGGGGGACATCGGGCAGCGCAGTTCCAGAAGCCGTGAGGTTGGTCCTGTGTAAGGCGTTTTCGGCGCGCCCGCCGTAGAAAGAGACGGAAGAGATTCTTCTGGAACCAACTAGAAGCCGTGCGTGCCCACGAGCGCGTCCCAGGGCAGGGTCCAGGGCCTCCTCTCCGGGCGACCTTGCCTATGGAGCGCGCGCGCGGACGTAAGCTTCGAACGAATTTATGGTCGACATGCCTACACTCTAAACCTTGTACCTTCTAGTAAAGCGTAAACATTTCAAAATTTTTACCCTCTATTTCAGAAGTTATCTTGTAACCTATGGGCAATACCCTCTATAAACGTTACACAGATCACCTATAAATAGAGGTTACTGTCTCCTAACCGCCGCACCGACGTAAAAGTTAGTTTCGCCAGGCATGGCTGTCTCTAAGACGCTCGTCTCTTCACAGACGCTACAGAACAAATGGTGCTCAAAATGAGAGCTCATCAGTGCAGAACGCATACTGTCATTCGGAACATACAGCTATAATATACGTAATTCATCTAAGGGCTTGCAGTGACGAAAAATAAGTGATGACTGCATGTACAGATTCACATGCACAACAAATGAAAGAAAGAAATAATTGTAACTGGAGCATATGTATTATTTAATTGGCAAACCTGGAACTACAGCTGAGGCAAGAGCGCGAGGACGTCACGATACCAACACTTCAGCTGTGGTGAACGACATTCAGTTTCAAGGAGGTATACTCTTTGCAGTCCTCACGTTGTTGCAACTTCCTCTCCAGTACGCCGAAAACATTTCTGCTCCTTTCTGATATGTCAGAATGACACATCAACCACGCGGCTATGGTTTATCAGAAGCATGCGAATAAGTAAAACAAAAATATGATCCAGTCCTTGACTCCACATGGTCCTAATGTTTTTTCTGGCCCACTTTATCACCTTGTTTCCCCGATTTTCCCGAAAGGTCCGAAAGATTGCCCCTCTGCTAAACATAAAAACTCGTGACCTTTTTTTCACCTACTGCAGGAGACCACGTGTGTATCAGTCATTTGACCACCTGAAGCAATCCCCTTTAGTATTGTATAATGCATCCCCCCCCCTTTTTTTTTTTTTTTTACCAACTCCAGGGCCCGCTAACTTTAAACTGTGGTACATATACCTTGTGTTCTCAGCTGACATGTCACAATTTCTCCAGATTTTATTTTTCTTTGCTCATTACTTTTTCTTTCCTTTTTTTTTCTTTTTTACCCATTTTAAGAATGTACAACTTTTGCAAAACTCCTAATAACCGATAGCCTTTTCTCAGTTTCTGTACGTTAAAATGCAGGCTAAACACGAGTGCTGCCATTGTTTATCTTTCAAACCCCAGCAGTGTAATATTTCTTCTAGCGGTCTTCTTTACGATGTTCGCTCACCTGAGATCTCTCAACGGTTTTGGTCTCCGCTAACGCTCCGACTGTACATCGCTTTCTTTTATATTTTCGTTTTCGCGCCCTCAGTCCTCTCTAATAAGAATTTGTATCTCCTCCTCACCACCTTCGCTGTCCCCTTTCTCTGGTGTACATTAGTATAAATATCTCTACCAAGTGTTCAATGTATCGCACCTGATGAAGGACGGACTCCGTCCGAAAGCTTGTTCTTCAGTAAAATAAATGTTTCAATCTCTTTCAATACTTTTTTTTTTCAAATAACGGACGTAAGACACACACGTACACACTGTGTTGAACCGTGTTAGAGAGACAGATTATGCTCTGATTAGTGTTCTTAGATTGTCCAGCAAGAACGTAACCACGTAAACTTTGTATTCAACATGCCGTAGAAATACCCTGATAAAGTTCCGTCACTTAACCCTTTTGCATTCTTCACAATTCTGAACACGATCCGGAGTTCGCACGGACGCAGAGACACAATAACGTAACGCACACTGATCCGACACTCTCGTACTGAATGATTGAATGTGCGGCTTGAACGAGAACACAGTGACTTTTGAGCAGTGCCTTTTATACAGGTTACCTTGCAAAGAAACAAGAAAACCAAACGAAGGAAATTCAAACGCGGCAGTCATTTAGAAGTTACAACGTTCCTATAAAGGGTACATTTATAAGTTACGACGATTGGATTTCCGTTGAACACTGAAGTAACCTCTATTGATCCTCCAGTGTTACGTTACAAGTCGTGTTTAACCTCTACGATATTGGGATATCTACGTCTGTATAAAGGTTACACATTGCGAAAAGTTACAATAAAGGGTACCAAGTTAAGAGTGTACGCCGCTGCGGCCTGGCTTGTACTATCGCCTGAGCGAGCGCCGCCGACCCTAAGTCTCACAACAGCCTCAATATTTGCGTCTTTTTTTAGTATCGAGTATCGTTAAAATACACGATACACTAAAAATGTATTTTCGATACCAATACTGCGATACTTAATACCTATACCTAACCGCACGCGATACCTAATACCGATACACAAAATGTATCGAAAGATTGTATCGAAGATGCATGTATCTGCGATACTGCCCACCACTGCTTGTATCATATGTTCGACGAAGCTGTTCCTGAAAAAAAATGTGGTTTCACGTCGAACAATTCTTGGTAAAAATATATTGAGTGAGATTAAACGGTAGGAGCAACTTACTTATCGAAGTTGGAGGTAACTCGTTACTGTAACTAAGTTCCTTTTTTTTTTGGTAACTTGTAACTTAACTCGGTACTTTTGCGCCGTGGTAACTTTCAGAGGAACTCGTTTCTTTTTCAGGTAACTTCGCCAAAGTAACTTTAGCTAAGGTCCAAGCTACTTTTAATTCGTTTTTCACTCACGTCCACCCATTTTCTTGCTTGCTCTCCGGTTCTTTCATGGCATTTTATGCCATAAAACGTGATATTCAATCAATGACAGTATTCTATTCAGGAAGTAAGGACCGCTGCCATTGAAATGAAGCTGAACCATTGTGCGCCCACAGGGACTAAGATGGAAAGCGTTCGAATTGATCGACATATACGAAAACCATCTAGGCGTGTTGCACTCCTCCGCAGGCAACTCAAGGTCGAACTCAACTGCAACGCGCGCAGTACCTGTGTAGTGCTATTTTGTGTACGAAGTAACTTGGAAGTAACTCGTTATTTTTTCTAAGTAACTCCGTAGCTGCGAGTTAAATTTCAGGCTGAAGAACTTCGTTATTAACTTAATTACATTTTTGACACGGTAACATTTGGCACGATAACTTAACTCGTCACGAATTCTTTTTGACGGGTAACTTCTCGATCTATGTTATCTATTTCCACATGGTAAACAAGATCTTCGGGCACTAGACTGTACTACTTCAGGTTAGAAGAAGTGCAGTTAGAAGAAGTGCACCTGAAGTATGGCAGTCTCGTGCACGAAAGTCTTGTTTACCATGTGTAAATAAATAGGTTGCTCCTACCGTTTAATACCACTCTTTGATTTACTCAACACCGGCAACTTGACATCGCCTATTTTTTTTTGCCTACGTAAAAATCTATACGTCATCTCCATTGACTCGTGAAACGTTTCGTCGTTCTGACCTATTCACTAGCATTTTGACGTGAATGTCACACGCACCTGAGAGTCGGCGCGCTTTGCGAAAGACCGCTTAACTGTACCTCGTCCTGCGTTTCAGCACGTCCCTGTTACAACGAGTACAACATTGAGTACAAAATACTGATGCTTTCTGCAGGCTATAAGACCCGCAGACACCATGTCATAGAATATCTCATTCTGCCCCACCTTACCCTACGTGAACATTCATTTGTGCACAGCATATTTGTGTACATCGATATCTTCAGGTACGCTTATTTCGTCGAACGCTGGTTCGTCGGGTTCCGTCTCATCGCCGTTTGGTCGACATAGTTTCATCTGTGGCGGCCCGTGGACGACGATGACAACGACGTGCCTCTGCTGGCGCGCGCCACTTCTACCAGCCGCCACTTCTACCGCTAGCCAGTTCTACCGGCGCCGTCCTAGCGTGAGGCCACGCACATCTGCCCGCTGGGACATTCCATCATCTCCGGTCAGGACTCATGTAGAGGAACACCACCTCCTCTACATTTGGTGACCCGAAGAACGAACACCATGTTCGGCGTAATTCGGACATTCACTATCCTAAATTTTTCGGCGGCAAACCAGCAGCGAACCACCCTCTAGCAGGCAAGGCACACCGGGACCATTGTTCCACCGGGGATCCGCAGGCAAACCACAATAAGCTGACTTTACGGTCTCCACCTGCTTCATGACGGTCCTCCTCGGCACTCCTCTGGCAGCAACCGGCATTCACGCTGTCGTACCGGTCGTGGTACTGTCGCCCACTCAGCAACGCAGTCACCCAGCAACAATCAGCACTCAGCAACTCACTCACTCAGCAACATTCAACGCTCGACAGCAATCGCTCAACAAACACTCAGCGCGCTCAACAAGGGCTCAACGCACTCAGCAGGGACTCAACACAATCAGCAACAACTCAAGCATCCAAGCACTCAACATACACATCGCATCACTGGAACCCGCCCGTATCGCAGCGCTCTTGTTCCCGCCATTCCGTTGCTGCTGCATCAGCAGCCACATGCACAAGTCGTGTGCCGAGTTGTCCACCATATACGAGCCGTCATCATTCTCCTCTTCATGGTATCGACGCGAACCTCAATCGCACGCACCTCTCCACGTCTGAGGGGGGGGGGGGTGATGTGGCGGCCCGTAGACGATGACAACGACGTGCCTCTGCTGGCGCGCGCCACTGCGCCTGCCAGCCAGTTCTACCGGCACCGTCCTAGCGTGAGGCCACGCACATCTGCCCGCTGGGACATTCCATCATCGCCGGTCAGGACTCATGTGGAGGAACACCACCTCCTCTACACATCGAACGCCATTTCGTCCAATGCGGTTCCATCGAAAGCCGTTTCGTCGACGCCGTTTCACCGAACTGCGTTACACCCAGTTGTCCTTCCAGGTCGGCGGTGTATATTTTATGCAGTTAGCATGAATAGCATGAAATGAACGTCGTTTTCCTTCCCTTCCTTCCTTTTCCTTCCAAAGGGCCTTTGAAAGGCCTGCACAGCAGAGGTCCGGAACTAAATTTTAAAAACAAGAGTATCGGATGCGATAAGCGTGCAATGGGCTTGCGCAAGATCCATTGTGCGCTGTCTCTCACCACTTGAGACATCAATTATCTTGAAGGTGTTACCTAATACCAATTCAGGGCCTCCGTCGTTCGTTCTGCATCATCTCGACGTGCGTTAGTGTTCCTTGTTCGTGATAAAGAAAACTGACTGGGTGAAACTTGTGTGTGAAGCCAGATATAGTACACGATATTCATGCTAGTAGTAATAGGGGGGGGGGGTACAGGCTACATCGGGGCGAAACTACGGCACCCCTACCCCTGAGCCCTGCACGTATTTTTCCCCGCGCGGCGCGTGTGCGGAGGGTTTTCCGTGCGCTTATAACATGCAGAGACATGCAAAGAAGGATCATACAAAAAAGTACAAGTGAAAATATATTTATTAATGCCAATCAAGTTGCAAATTGTAAAGCCAATAGTGCTGCGAATTGTGCCAATTGTGATGCCAATCAGGTGAAGGGCAAAAACTCAGCAGAAAAACCTTCACCACCTGTAACTGGGGACGGCGCTCGGGTGGAGGGCTGCTGTGATGGGCGGAGCGTGACGATCACCACATTTAATCAAAGAAGATATTCTTAATCGATATGATTATAAACAAAATTATAAGTTGTGTTATAAAAAGTCTAATATTCCTATATGTGAGAACCATCAGTGCAATAGCGGGAAGTTCTGATAGTTGTATGTAATTAATTGTGAACAGCACAGACCCTGGAAGACCATGGAACACGAACACAAGAGGAAATAAAATCTATACCACTACAAAGAAGATATTCCTAATCAAAGCAACAGAGTAATCTATCATTCAGAAAATAAGAAGAAAAAATCAAACTCGTCAGAAAATAGACATGTTAAAAATGAACTTCACCACATAGCACGCTCCTAGCCAACAAACAGAACTAATGATAATTGCCATGATTTCTTGAAGACGAGTGCCAATAGATGTATGGAAGACCACGGAACACGAACGACACGAATACAAGAGGAAATAAAATCTATACCACTACAAAGAAGATATTCTTAATCAAAAGAACAGAGTAATCTATCATTCCGAAAATAAGGAGAAAAAATCAAACTCATCAGAAAATAGACATGTTAAAAATGAACTTCACCACATAGCACGCTCCTAGCCAACAAACAGAACTAATGATATCTGCCCTGATTTGTTGAAGACGGGTGCCAATAGATGTATGGAAGACCACGGAACACGAACGACACGAACACAACAGGAAATAAAATCTATACCACTACAAAGAAGATATTCCTAATCAAAACAACAGAGTAATCTATCATTCAGAAAATCAGAAGAAAAAATCAAACTCATCAGAAAATAGACATGTTAAAAATGAACTTCACCACATAGCACGCTCCTAGCCAACAACGAGATCTAATGATATCTGCCCTGATTTGTTGAAGACGGGTGCCGATAGATGTATGAATGACCACGGAACACGAACGACAAGAACACAAGAGGAAATAAAATCTATACCACTACAAAGAAGATATTCTTAATCAATATGATGACAATGAAATTACAAGTTGTATTATAAAAAGTCTAATATTCGTATACGTGAGAACCATCATTGCAATAGCGTGAATATTTGTCATAACATTTCGAGCGCAATAGGGAATCTCAGTTTCATATTCCAACATTACTCAACTTTTAATTTCCTATTAAGTGAACAGCATAGACGTAAGGAAATAACGAGAAACAACACAATCAACAGCTACAATTAATAGAGAGCCAAACCTGCGCAACATCCAACACATAGAGAAATAATAGCTAATCAATCTACCAAAGGCGAAATAGCACAGACTTAACACTATAGCACAGACTTAAGGCTGAAGAACAGAGGAACACGCGGCGACACGTAAACAACAACAGAGGAAAATAACCTATCATTGAACCATCATAAAATCGACCAATATACAATTTTCATTGTAACAAACAATACGAACCTTGATGGAGGTATCCAAGACCTAGGAAATATGCACTGTTTTCACTCTTTTCCTCAAAGCAAGGAGACTTTATGTCTCTATCTATGTGACCATAGCAACGCGCATGCTTTATCACTCAAAGGGTTAGGGGCTATATTACTTCGTTCACCAAACGGGGCGCTCTAGAGGTCAGATAAGAGAGTTCAAAGGCGATATATTTTATTGTGCAGCGCAAATAGATGTCGATATCACTCGCGGGGGTCACTATCTTCGCATCCTTTCCCTGAAACGGAAATCTTTCGTCAAAGTGGTTGACAAGTCGACTAAGTTTGTAGAGATGCGATATTGTTATTGAACATGTAGAGAAAGTCCAAATTATTAATTGGTTGCAACGATACTCAATCAAAAACAAGAAACAAATTTAATTACATCAATATCTTGCAACAGAAATTTCTAATGAACCACACAGAAATATCAAATGTGAAATGCAACTCAGAGTTATGAGACATTCCCATCTTAGAGGTACTTACTTATGTCAATCGAGTGAACAATTGAAACAAATACAAGACAATAATTATTTCAGGCAGTAAGTTCAGAACTCATAGAATATCAGTCGAGTGAATACTCAAACAAAATCAAAACAATAATTCTCACGACAGGTGGAGATTATAGCATTCTAAACCAGATGATAAAATTTTAATCAATAAAATAAACATAGATATGCTTTTAATTAAGTGTAGACGTACACTTGAAAACAGAAGAGACAATTGCTCTACGTTGAAAAGATGGACAGATTTTGTACTCGATACCATAAGTCATGGGAAGATGTGATAAAAAACTGCTTCGAAAAGGAGGAGCCGCGAAACGATTTCATTATCGCTGCATTTCAATACGTCCTAGACATGGTCGTATTCGGAGATATGGTACAAACTACAGAACCGAAGGTGCAAGAATTTATATGCCGAATCTACAATACTTATAAAAATATCTGCACATCAACGTCGGAAGGGCCACTGGGATTGATGGCGGAGTTTTTGAGGTTTGCTAAAGAAGAATTGAAATACACGAGACCAGATGTAATTGTAATCACTGCAATAGGCATTGCGTTCATCAAGAAAGCAGTCGGATCAAATTATCATATACAAGCGGTCTATATCGCACGATTCATTACGGATTTGTTGAAATTACACATAGCTGAGATGGAAAGTACATAAAATCTTATCACGTGATATGTTCCACTACCACGGCAACGCAATTATTTTATTCTACCAGTCTCTGCAAAGATGTCGAATGTGCACAAGTTCAATATCGTAATGCAAGGTCTGATGTATTATCACCTGTTAAAACTCAACAAACATATCAATTGTGGTGGACCACCGGACGATTTTCATCTAATACTTTCTTGTACGCCATTCTAGAGTCTTCATACAAAGAAAGGAAACATCAATAAGAGACTGTGCAAGTTCATCGCGACAAAGTGCAAGTTGTTGAAGCAATACAAACACGGCGACAACACAGCGCATGCGTTAATCAACGCTGGATTCAAGCGCCCAATAATCAAAATAAACTATTCAATGTCTTCGGAATTCATCAATGAAGACAGCAAACGAAAACTTCGGAGTTTGAAATAGAACTGTAATTTATCGAAATAAACAAGTGTATAACTGAAACAATAAATGTAATCTTTGTCATCATTACAATAAATTCTACGCATCACAATGAAAAATCAACTTGCATTTAGCATGGCTAGACTGAGAACAGTGATCGCTAAGGAAACAAATATTCCACAATTTGTGTAAGAATTCTTATATGGAATGAGACGCGCCTGACCACCAAATAGGTTTTACTCGACTACACAAGTTCGACAACCGAAGGATAGAATTGCCGGAGAAGGATCGGTCATTGAAATTTAGAGACATGATACATCAGTCTATGATTACAAAAAAGGATCACAAATCTAATGTGAAAACTTATCACATTTCATTAATTAAATTCCACAGTGCATGTATATTTCTCAATCAGTTGCACTAGCCCAGACGTAGTAAAAGAAGAAGAAAGGCGTCTTTGACAAGCAACCCGATTGGAGTGCGGAAAAAATAAATAAATAAATATTTTTGTCAACACAGTTGTCTGTTTGTATGACTGGATAGGGAAAATGAGCCGTCCAAGATAGGGCAAAACGGGAAATAAGGCAAGATAACTGATTGCGGCGGGATAACTCAAAGTGTTCGCGACACAGTGTCATCGACTTTTACAATCGCATTCGGGTTCACTGCCTGGGAGATAATACGAAGCCTTTGCAAAAAGCGAATCTATTATCAGATGCCACAATGCAAACGAAAGATTTGACGAGCATGACGTGCAGGCCAAGTCTACATTTCTAATCACGTAGTCTTCGTAACACACGGCACACAAACGTATATGAAACAATTTCCAAGTGGCAATCAGATTTTGGGAGAAGCGGATCACACAACAGCCATCAGAAGCGCCTAACCAATATACAATGAAGATGAGCGTTATGCATAAACACAATGGAAGATATGTTATATTAATTATAGTAACCAGATCAGCGCAGGTCACACATAAACGTAGATCCAATTCACAAAATATAATCGAGATTTCCCGTAGCCATACAGAAAAACTATCACATTATTTTAGTGTCATAGCATTAGGGCACTGCAAATGGAAAGGCCATACTTTAATTTTATAAGTCTTTAGCTCATAACATTGTAAAACGCAAATTCCACACTGAAGATCATTTTCTTCTTTAAATTTTCAAAGTCAAAACTGCACGCTATTTCTTGCATTTTTCTAAAGATATAGATTAAAAAGTTGTGCATATACTCAAACATACTATACAAGATATGTTGATTGTGAATTAAATGCTTTATGAATTAAAGTTTTATCGATTCACATTCAGGAGAAGTGGTGACTACCACACATCAGTAAGAGTTTAATTAAAATTTGAACAGGTGTTGCGATTTATGATCAGTGTCGTAGAATGTGCAATTTCACAATACGCAAGCTTTAGGTCGCTCACTTTGACGAGCACTCTTTCACGACGTCAGAGAAGTTAATCGAATGGATTGACATTTTCTGTTTACACTATAACATAATGCGAATTCTTTATGTCGTGGATATTAAAAGTTACGAATATTTTCCGAACGAAATTTACTTAAAACTCGAAGAAAGGGTCACCCGCCTCCTCGAAGACGTTTTGGCAACACGCCGGGCCGCGTTTCCCCAATGCCGTACCCGAAACCGAACGCGATTCTGCGCCGGGCCCGTTAACGCGGTACCGCACGCGAGCGTGTTGCTTTTTCCGGAAACTGGTTCGTCGACGCGGGTGACCCTTTCTTCGAGTTTGAAGTAAATTTCGTTCGGAAAATATTCGTAACTTTTAATGTCCACGACATATAAATTCTTGCACCTTCGGTTCTGTAGTTTGTACCATATCTCCGAATACAACCATGTCTAGGACGTATTGAAATGCAGCAATAATGAAATCGTTTCGCGGCTCCTCCTTTTCGAAGCAGTTTTTTATCACATCTTCCCATGACTTATGGTATCGAGTACAAAATCTGTCCATCTTTTCAACGTAGAGCAATTGTCTCTTCTGTTTTCAAGTGCACGTCTACACTTAATTAAAAGCATATCTACGTTTATTTTATTGATTAAAATTTTATCATCTGGTTTAGAATGCTATAATCTCCACCTGTCGTGAGAATTATTGTTTTGATTTTGTTTCAAGTATTCACTCGACTGATATTCTATGAGTTGTGAACTTACTGCCTGAAATAATTATTGTCTTGTATTTGTTTCAATTGTTCACTCGATTGACATAAGTAAGTACCTCTAAGATGGGAATGCCTCATAACTCTGAGTTGCATTTCACATTTGATATTTCTGTGTGGTTCATTAGAAATTTCTGTTGCAAGATATTGATGTAATTAAATTTGTTTCTCGTTTTTGATTGAGTATCGTTGCAACCAATCAATAATTTGGACTTTCTCTACACGTTCAATAACAATATCGCATCTCTACAAACTTAGTCGACTTGTCAACCACTTTGACGAAAGATTTCCGTTTCAGGGAAAGGATGCGAAGATAGTGACCCCCGCGAGTGATATCGACATCTACTTGCGCTGCACAATAAAATATATCGCCTTTGAACTCTCTTATCTGACCTCTAGAGCGCCCCGTTTGGTGGACGAAGTAATATAGCACCTAACCCTTTGAGTGATAAAGCATGCGCGTTGCTATGGTCACATAGATAGAGACATAAAGTCTCCTGGCTTTGAGGAAAAGAGTGAAAACAGTGCATATTTCCTACGTCTTGGATGCCTCTATCAAGGTTCGTATTGTTGGTTAGAATGAAAATTGTATATTGGTCGATTTTATGATGGTTCAATCAGGGTGTCGAACCGCAAAAAATACGGGTTCGGTTCGGGTTCGGGTTCGCGTTGTTTTGATTTCGTTCCGGTTCAGTTCCGGTTCGGCCAGTCCAGAAATCAAACCGGTTCGCAAACCGGTTCGCAGCCCCGAACCGGTTCGCGAACCGGTTCAACGCTTCCGTTATATATGTTCCATAAAACTGCTTTTATCAGGAAATGCGTGGCTAATAGCTTACTGCTGTTGTCTGCATTGACGTCTCTAGCGGTGAGGTAGCCCTTTAGTGAGAGAAATGAGAAATGGATGAACACTTATTGCAACTAGAGTTCACGCTGTTGAAGCGGTGTAGTCCTGCTACTTTCTGTTCCCAAAATATCTTTTTTCACACGCACAGTGCCAGCAAGATACACTTAAAGGAAGCCTAATAAGATGGACAGCGTAACATAGACGACAGTACTTGCCGGCAAACTGCCTTCGCAGCGTGAATCGATCTGAAACCGTACTGAAGCATGTCGAAAATAAGCCTGCAAGCCTTACTCTGTCCGAGCTCACAGCAGTGTACTTGTTAATCCACAACACAACGGCAATGTGTCACGACGACACAACTGCGCTACCAATAAGCAGAACCACATTTACTTTTCAAAGCACGACCAATCAAACAGGCACCGTTCTGCGTACGCTCCTTCTCCACTTCTCATGTTTCTGACTTGTTTAATTTGTGCTGCTCACGTGTAAAAGGAAATCTTGGGCGCTTATTTGATCACATATTCGTCCTGTAGAGCTATATGACTGGCCTACTCCATTCGTGTTTCATTCGTCCGCGTGGCACCTGGTCTCTGAAGAGTAGACGCCGCACCGCGTGCGTGGGGCGCTAGCCGCGGCACTCACAAGGACAACTGTGCTTCAACATGTTAAAACGACGCTGAAAGTATACTTACTATACGTCGTCGTCTGACTGCTAGGTGAACATTTCTGAAATTTATGATATAGGCGCGTGATGATGATACCAATGTGTCTTCGTTCGGGGATAGAGAGGAACTCTTATTCTGACTTCTTTTATGTCCGAACCGTTTTGTTGCGAACCGGTTACCGCTATTATTTTTTACGGTTCTGCTCCGGTTCGGGTTCAACAGTGTCATGAAAATTTCGGTTCGGGTTCGGGTTCGGTTCCGGCAAAAATAACGGTTCGGGTACGGTTTTCGGTTCGTGTTCGGGTTCGGTTCGACACCCTGGGTTCAATGATAGATTATTTTCCTCTGTTGTTTACGTGTCGCCGCGTGTTCCTCTGTTCTTCAGCGTTAAGTCTGTGCTATAGTGTTAAGTCTGTGCTATTTCACCTTTGATAGATTGATTAGCAATTATTTCTCTATGTGTTGGATGGTGCGCAGTTTTGGCTCTCTATTAATTGTAGCTGTTGATTGTGTTGTTTCTCGTTATTTCCTTACGTCTATGCTGTTCACTTAATAAGAAATTAAAATTTGAGTAAGGTTGGAATATGAAACTGAGATTCCCTATTGCGCTCAAAATGTTATGACAGATATTCACGCTATTGCAATGATGGTTCTCACGTATAGGAATATTAGACTTTTTATAATACAACTTGTAATTTGATTGTCATCATATTGATTAAGAATATCTTCTTTGTAGTGGTATAGGTTTTATTTCCGCTTGTGTTCGTGTCGTTCGTGTTCCGTGGTCTTCCATACATCTATTGGCACCCGTCTTCAACAAATCAGGGCAGATATCATTAGTTCTGTTTGTTGGCTAGGAGCGTGCTATGTGGTGAAGTCCATTTTTAACATGTCTACTTTCTGATGAGTTTGATTTTTTCTTCTGATTTTCTGAATGATAGATTACTCTGTTGTTTTGATTAGGAATATCTTCTTTGTAGTGGTATAGATTTTATTGCCTCTTGTGTTCGTGTCCCATGGTCTTCCAGGGTGTGTGCTGTTCACAATTAATTACACACAACTATCAGAACTTCCCGCTATTGCACTGATGGTTCTCACGTATAGGAATATTAGACTTTTTATAACACAACTTATAATTTTGTTTATAATCATATTGATTAAGAATATCTTCTTTGATTAAATGTGGTGATCGTTTCTCGTTTTGATATGGTGTAGCTATTATTTCCCTATATTTTGGATGATTTGTTCATATTAATGCTATGTGTTGATCCGAATTATTGTCCTATGTCTGCGCTATTCACTTCAATAGGAATTGATTAATTAAATCTGTGTCATATTGGAATATTAAACTTAGCTTCCATATTGTGCTCGAGATTACTTACACCTATCAGGTTCTCACGTCTCAGGCTTTTATAATAAAACTTGTAATTTTGATTAAATGTGTTATCACTTCTGGTTCATTGAAAACTTCCACTAATAAAAAATTTTGTGTTTGATTTGTGATACCTATTCAATGCTATTGTATCAGATTTTTTGGTTAAGTTTTTCCCATTCACGCAGAGTCATAACATAATTCCTGACACTAATGGTTTTGATAAATATATTTTTACTTGTACTTTTGTGTATGGCTATCCTTTGCATGTAAACAGCCTACTGCACACCTGTTGTAGCTGGAAAAAAAATTACGATTGAAGTCGGCACAGATTGAAAAATGACGAAAGAAGTCAACCCAGGTTAAAAAATTTGAGATGGTAAACGCGCACGCAGCCCTCCGGCCACGCGCCGCCCACAACAGCAGCCCTCCACTCGAGCGCCGCCCACCTGTTGTACCGGAAAAATATTGTGAAGTCGGCCCAGGTGGAAGGGTAAGCGCGCACGCAGCCCTCCGGTCACGCTCCGCCCACCACAGCAGCCCTCCACCCGAGCGCCTCCCCTGTTACAGGTGGGGAAGGTTTTTCGGCTTAGTTTTTGTCCTTCACTGATTGGCATCACAATTGGCACAATTCCCAGCACTATTGGCTTTACAATTTGCAACTTGATTGGCATTAATAAATATATTTTCACTTGTACTTTTTGTGTATGACCCTTCTTTGCATGTCTCTGCATGTTATAAGCGCACGGAAAACCCTCCGCACACACGCCGCGCGGGGAAAAATTCGCGCAGGGCTCAGGGGTAGGGCTGCCGTAGTTTCGCCCCGATGTAGCCTGGACCCCCCTATTACTACTCATGGTTTACGGACGGAGTAATCCGAACCACGTGGATGGCGGTAAATATTAGCATTGATGAGCAAATAAGCAGCTTCGATTATGCCTTCTATGTTTCTCTTTTACGTATCTAATCTAACGCAACCATTTCGTTAAAGTTTTTGTGAGATAACTCCACTCATCTGCGGTTGACAAAATAAACGATTCGACAAAACGTCCTTAACCGATGCCTTGCAACTACGTTTGTGGAAACGGCTTTCGATAGCGACGGTCGATAAACAAGCCTCTTTAGTTGCAGCTATGGCGACACATCTGTACGATAAGGGGAGAGCTATACGCCAGCCGAGTTGTTATCGTCGAGTGGCTGCTGCATGGGTGCGCAGCGTCCACCGGCACACTCATTACTTAGCGCCTTTTCGAAAAGTTTGCCAAGCTGGTACGAAGGTCAGTATTCCTTCCTGCATATTTCTCATGGGTGCGTACTGGTGGTTGACGGACGACTGTCGACGTGATTTTCAAAGGGATCGCTTGTGGACATATAGAGCGCTCTGTGACGTTGTCATGTTACCTTGTCGAACGCTGAAAAGGGATTGATTCGCTCTGACGCGAACGGAAGTGATCCAGACAGTTTTACAGTTATTCACTTGTACATTAGTTGTGCCGGTCAACGCGGATTAAATATTGACGGCAGAAAGTGAACAATTAACAAGCTCTATACACTGCACTTCTTGTTACTTGGTTCTTCTGGATATAACTTTTTCTTTGTGTGAACGTGCGGAGTTGACGACGGTGAAGGCTTGAACGTCTGGCGTACGTGGCCCAACACAGAGTTAGGCCAACCTCTCCACGTTTTTCTTTTTCTAAAGGGACTAGTCGCTCTCGAAGCATCTATTCGTAGATTTTTTGTCTTCCACGAGTAATGCATTCCCTAGTTCACGAAATCCCTGCTTCACTTTTCGCTTACTTTGGCGGTGCAATCTACTATCCGCATTATAAATCATTGAAATCCACACGGTTTGAAATTTCCGCGCGGTGAGATGCACGCGCAACTTCGGCGTGTAGACGTAATGACGACATGCGCGCGTCCCTTTCATCTGTCATCGACTGTTTAACTGATTTGCTTCTGTCACTCCAGCTGCGGTCAGAGCCGTTTACGTTCCAGGAGTCCGGTCACTGGGAGGAGGTTAACATGCATAACGTCAAATGACTTAGCTCACTCTCGCCGCCATTTTGACACGGCCGTTGCTGGGGTCTTGAGCCGTCTTTGTGTTCACACTGCTATTCATCGGGCATCATCGGCACTTAATCATGTTATTTCGATCGATAAAAGTTCTAGACTCTGCTTTGTTCGTTTCTCCTATACTTCGAAATAACCATTCGAATTCAAAGGCGCGGACTCACAAGTGGCTCCAGCGGAAAGAACCATATGATGCGACGCGAGTGAGACACAAATTAGGAGGAGCGCTACAACGCAGTATTCTTTCTGTTCATTTCAGGAATGAGTGGACACAAAATATTTTATTATCCCTCGGTAGCAAGATGACTTACGAAGTATATCAGGAATTTCTTTGACAATTATATTATTCAGTTTTTCTTCTATGTTTTCCGCAATCTTCTTTTTTCCGCAATCCGCAATTTTCTACCTCAACGTTTTCGATGGTTTATCTGTTTGGTTCATTGCAGAGTATACAGGGTGTTACCCTGTAAAAGTCTAGCCGCGCTGGCTTATCATACTCAGTGCACATTGTGTTGTCTACGTATAAATATCTAAAAGAGATTTAGTCTTGGTAAATTTGAAAATGATTGATCATCGTAGCGTAAGTTATAAATAATGCACCACGTACAAATTCCGTATTCAAAACCATCAAAATGGCGGTGTTGCGAAGGCCAGCATTCATCTAGCCACCATAATTTGCGAAGTTTACAGCGTCAAGCTCATCTTGACACCTAACGCTTTCTTATACGTGAATATTGACCTCGTGGTGTAGCTATCTTAGCGTGGCAGTATAGTGTACCTTGAAGTCCTTCTGACAAGATCATGGGTCTTGCCGGGTACAGTCTAAGAAAAAAAAGTAAACAAGAGTAAATGGAGTGTAACTATGACTCTTACTCTTTTCTGTCCACCTTTCCTCTGATCACCCGGCCTTACTCTTCCGGCACTCTCTTTACCCTGCTATGACGACGGCGTTGCCATACCACGTTGAATACGCAGGTTCCCGTCCGTTGACTACCTGTACTCTAGAATCGCGGTTTGTGAGTGATCGCATGCGCGTTAGTGAGCCATCCTTTGTCAGTCCATGTGGCAGACTAGACAGAGAGACGGGTAAACGATGGGTTTATTGGAATGAGTGCAACAGGAATGAATCAGGTGCTAGAGTCACTAAATAAGCTTCGCTTCAGAGTATCGACACTGAGGTCCAAGGGAGAGCAGGAGCGCCATCTTGTTTTTGCACACACGGGTACCATCCCCAGTTGAGGATCAAAGGTGACTAACGTAATACTCGCTGTGGCATAGAGAAGCGTGTATGATTATTGTGCGATAATCCATGTATTGTCTAGCAGAGCGTCGCGAAGATGTCAGGGTGAGCTCAAGGCCGTCAACTGCTGCTTGTAAACGAAAGGAACATTTCACCCGCGCACGATAGACGGCATGGTGCGCTAACGTGCGCGTGCGCGTGGGAAGCGTGGCGCGGAAACAAGATGGCGCATGCTCGCTCTTGGAACTCAGTGTCGATACTCTGAAGCGTAGCTTATTTAGTGACTCTATCAGGTGCAAGGCGCGTGCGTGGGAGGCAGGTGAAGATCGTTGTCTTCTTCATAGAGATTCAACAACTTGCCGCCCCAGGAGTTGGTTGATTGGATGGCTGCTGAACTTCAGCAGATTCGATCTTGTACAAGTGCTGTACTGGTCTGCATATGGTTGTACGATGTGCAGTACGCAAGTCACAAACTCAAACTTTAGCGTCTGAACTAGGGAACGTTTCCTGTATGGCCTCCATCTTCCACTTCCCTCTAGTTCTGTCGGGATCGTTGATGAGCACGACGTCCCCGGCTTTCACGTCGGTAGCTGACGTGTCTTCAAGTCACTAGGAGGCACATGAGCCTCCAAAGAACTTTCCGTCATGTTCACATGACACGTTGGCGTTGAACTACTGTGTCGGTAGTTGGTACTAATGATACTGCGTGGCATTAAACTGTTTATAGGGTTTCGTGCTGTGCTTGGATAAATTTGCTAACAGTTGTTACTGTCACAGTGAGGTTTAACGTTAGTGTTTGGCATCAGCAAAGAGGAGCCCGAACCCATCACCTCATCCGTGAGGCCCCTCACGAAAGCCCTCATGGCCTCATTCGCGAGGTCCCTCACGAAAGGCTTCATGGTCTCATCCGTGAGGCTCCTCCTCATGGAATACGTTGTACCCTCACGTATTGATGGCCTCACGACCACTGGCCTCATGAGGGCCTTCACGGTGGGCCTCATGAGGGACAATGCCTCACGACCGTCCTCGTGAGTAACATCCAGCGTGGTCTGGCCTCACTCACCCTCACCTCATCGTCGTGAGGTGAGGGTGAGGCGTCTTCATGAGGGTCCTCATGAGTGAGGACGCCCAGCTATGGTCACATGTAAATAAGGCGATGTATCCATTGATCTATGAGTGTCGCGTTCTAAGCAATGTCAGCGGTGCCGCAAAGTTTATGCACACCACTTGAAATTGAAGACACATGGTGACACGCTTAGCTGGGACCTGTCCATCGGCCTGTGTTATACGCCTTGAGTTGAATTTCCTGCATGTCGTACACTCCCTTATGGCGTGCTTGATTAGTTGCCGAGCGTGGGGTATGCTGAATCTTTCTCTTAGCTGCACAAGTGCGCACAGTGGCGTGGCCACGGGGGGGGGGGATAGGAGGGGGCTCGAGCCCCCCTACCTACTGCGGGCCAACCCACACAAATCGTTCAAATCCGATGAGAAAAAAAAATATATGGGGGGAGATCCAGCGTGACGATCGCGAAAGTTCTTGCTGTTTCTGGCGTCTGTCTATCTAAGCAGCATGCTTGAATAGTTTTGAAATTATGAGGTCTTCAAACTAATTCCAGTGTCGTGACGCGGCATCGCCGGCCATGACAGCCTATATGTGCATCTGCGCGTTTTTAACGTTCAAACATCCTAGATTTTCATTCCTCAACTTGCTGTAGGCACAGGTATGTGGGTGTTCATTTGCGCAACCGGGATCAGCGGGGGGGGGGAGGTGGTCGTATCGAACCCCCCTCCCCCTACCTTGGAGGTCTAGCTACGCCACTGGTCGCGCACACCTGCGTGCATGACTTGTCGATGGGAGACGTCGACCATGAGCTTGGCGTAATAACATTCTGTCGGAACGATTATTGGATGGCTTCCGCATGCTGACTCGCACATGCGTCCACCAACTTTCATTACACGGTCCTCTTCATGAAGGGTGTCAAGTCCCGCGCTTGGAATTTCTAGGTAGGTTCTAGGCAGTTGTGTATGCCGACACTTGAGCCAGTCTGATCCAGTACGTCTCCGTACGTCGTATTTCGTTTGTTGTCAACGGACCTTGTGCCCTCACGCATCTTGCATTGTTAATGAAACGTAGTATCCAAGCAGTGACGCGGTGCAGACGCGTTGCGCTGCTAAAGCGCGTTATGTCGATCAGCGGTAGCTGCTGTGGGCAAGTTGGAATGGCTTATAGCACAATCGACACAGCATCGGCCGGATAGTCATAGCTTTGAGATGATTGCTTGTCCTCGAGGGGCTAATGTTCTGTGGATGTTTCAGCCACCCTTCCACCTTGGTCCCTTCCACAACAGTTCTGCTGTTAACAGTTGCTGACAAGAGACACCTCTCGTCAGAAGATCGGCTGGGTTTGTATCGGTAGGCACGTAGTGCCAATAATCCGTTCCCACATTCTTACGTTTCTCCAGCACTCTGTTGCGTATGAATGGTGCCCAGTTCTCGGAATCTCCTCGTATCCAATGAAGAGTTATAGTCGAATCCGTCCAGAAGTGTTTGTCAGTCTTCATTTTAAAATTGGCCTCCAAATATTTGGCAAGTCTCGATGACATGAATGCGCCTAACAGCTCCAGTCTAGCTAATGTTATCTTCTTCGCTGGAGCGATCCTGGATTTCGCGGCTATAAGTTGCACCACTCTCGTTTGCTGACGTTCGAATCGCACGTACACTGCTGCGCCATTGGCTGCCGGGCTTGCATCGATGAAGAACTGTAGCTGTGCTTCGTCGGTACCGTCGAGACTTCTTCAATACTGCCGTGGAATACGTCGCTCCTTTAGTATAGGCATGCTCCTATACCATGTCAACCACATCCTGAGGTAACTGCGAATCCCAATCTAGTTCTTGTCTCTATATATCTTGTAGTAGCAGTTTTCCGGTTAGCGTGTATGGTAGAAGCAACCCCATTGGGTCGTGTATTTCTGCAACCAATCTTAAGGCATAACGTTTCGTTACGTCTTTTGCGTTGGGATTTTGCTGACATTCCTTCAATGGCAATTGTAGTTCATCTGTCTCGTGGTTCCAATACATGCCAAGGACTTTAGTTGATGTGCCGGAAATGATGGAGCCTTCTTCAGTTCAATATGGCGCGCATTTCGCTGCTATTTGAGCCCCATTTCTGTAGCTTCATTGAAGCCTTGCTGAATATCTGCTGCGTCTAATTGTATTGCTTGGTGCGTCCTTGCTTCTTCAAGGTTCACTACTCCCAAAATGGTATCATCTATGTAAATGGAGCCAAGTAGTGCATTTACAGTCTCGGGATAGTCCGGCCCTTTCATTCCACCGCAAGTGATGTTGTAGGGTAGCTGCTAGCAGAAAGGTGCTTGGATCTGCCCCGAAAGTGACTCTGTTCATTCGCCATCTTTCGGTTCTCGGCATTGGTTCCCCCTGCCTGGGTGTCGTTTCGTACTACAAGAACCTAAGAGCGTCACAATCCTCTTCACGAATCAATATTTGGAGGAAAGCCTTTTGTACGTCGCTTATCAATGCCACTGGGTATAGCCTGAAGTTTAGTATCACAGTCATTATGTCCGGGTTGAGGTTTGGCCCAGAGCGCAAGTTGCCGTTAATGTCCTGGTGAAGGCCTCATGCGCCAAGGCATCGAAGACGATTCTTATTTTAGTCGTTATGCGATCTTCATTTACCACCGCATGGTGTGGCATGTAGTAAGTGTGGCCTGTCTTGTTTTGCGTTCCTGTAGATTCCCTAACCCACTCTGCGACGCCTGATCTGATATATTCACGAATTGCAGTATCGTATAGTTGGTCATCAATTCAGAAGATTTCATGAGTCTCCTGGTAACTTGTGAGAGCCGTCTCAGTGTTACATCCTTGTTGTCTTCAATTGAGACTTCGGCTTTCCAGGATAGAGCAACCACTACATATCTACCGCCTTTGCATTCGATTGTTCGAAACTTTTCATGCCAGGGTGAGGTTTTTCTGTCTCGTGATCTTGAGTACAGACTATGGCGGGCAGACTACCTGTACAGACTACCTCAAGAGTCCATATTTGCTCCATCAGTTTCAGCACCGTGGTGTTGTTGCAGGTGGTCGATTGCAATGCGCTCGTGTGAGCATAAGGTCCTTGTAGCGTCCAGCCCAGCGTTGTTTCAACGGCTTGCACTCCATGTTGCAATTTGCGGGTTCTTCCGGTGGCGAATTCCCAGTCATAGTAAAGAGCTGCCACTCCAAGATCGTGAAGGACAGGGTAGTGAAGTCTGCATTAAGATCACCCTTGTCGCGATCTTGTGACCACATGTGCCTCGAAAGTCTTTCTCTTCAACTTCAAAGGTTGTTCTGTGCAGGATATCCCCACACGAAAGTTCTTTCCATAGCCAAACATATTTTACTTTGTTGAAAGATGGAAGTCACTGAAAAGGTTAGCCAGCTGTAGGACTCGAACCCACATCTTCTGGATTACCGGTCCAGGGCTCTACCAATTGAGATAAGCTAACACACCTCTTCAGCGACTTCCAAGGGCGCGTCATCGGAAGGGACAAACCAGCCACTCTCTCTCACTCACCCCCCTTTCACTCTTATATTTTTTCTCACTCATACACGCATTCATACGACGGGAGCGACGCAAGCGGCATCAATTGAACGTGAGATAACTGATGTTCTGAGGCTGGAACACATATAGAAAAGACAAATACATACAAAGCCTCAAATGCCTAAGAAATTAATGATGAAAGATGGAAGTCACTGAAAAGGTTAGCTAGCTGTAGGACTCGAACCCACATCTTCTGGATTGCCGGTCCAGGGCTCTACCAATTGAGCTAAGCTAACACACCTCTTCAGCGACTTCCAAGGGCGCGTCATCGGAAGTGACAAACCAGCCACTGTCTCTCACTCATCCCCCTTTCACTCTTACATTTTTTCTCACTCATACACACATTCATACGACGGGATCGACGCAAGCGGCATCAATTGAACATGAGATAACTGATGTTCTGAGGCTGGAACACATATAGAAAAGACAAATACATACAAAGCCTCAAATGCCTAAGAAATTAATGATGAAAGATGGAAGTCACTGAAAAGGTTAGCGAGCTGTAGGACTCGAACCCACATCTTCTGTATTACCGGTCCAGGGCTCTACCAATTGAGCTAAGCTAACACTTTTTTCTTTTCCACCTGTTATTAACAAATACACACTAGCACACACAAGTACAAGTACGAGGGGTGTTCAAGTCAAACCGGGACTTTCTGTCTCCTGAGTGTACAAATGGCTCGCGCTACTTCTTTTTCGTTATTTTCACACGCGACAGGCCTCCGCGTTCACCACGTGGTGGTCCAAAGTTTGTGCAAAACAGAAGACAGGTGCTGGACAAGATGGCCGACAACGAGGTGAGCGCGCACATCGAACAGCGAATTGTCATGAAGTTTCTCGTGAATGAATGGCATAAAGCCATCTGAAATTCACAGAAAACTTCAGGCTCAGTATGGCCACGATACACTTAGCCACAGCAAAGCGTTTCAGTGGTGCAAACGGTTCCGAAACGACCATACATCTGTGCGGGACGATCCCGGACGGGGCGGCTCAGAGCCCAGTGTCAGAGTTCCTGAAAACATCCAACGTTTTCCCACGGTTTTCTGGGACAAGGCTGGCGTTGTTCATGTTGATTTTCTGCCCAGTGGTACCATCATCAATAGTGCATATTACTGCCAGGTTCTCAGGGATATGCATAAGGTGCTGAAGCAAAAGCGGCCGGGCCTCATCACCAAAGGAGTCCTCCTTCTACAGGACAATGCACGCCCGCATACCGCGCATCTCACGACACGCACCTTACAGGAACTTGGCTGGGAGTTGCTGCCACATCCCCCTTACAGTCCTGACCTCGCCCCCAGCAATTTCCATCTCTTCAGGCCAGTGAAGGCGTTCCTTGGGGGCGGCCACTTCAGCTGCGACGACGAGGTCAAGAATGCGGTCCGATCATGGCTGCTACGCGCCGGTAAGGATTTCTACGGTGCTGACATCCAAGCCCTCGTGAAACGCTGGGACAAGTGAATTAGTGCAGCTGGAGATTACGTTGAAAAATAAAACTAATCTCTCGCCTGTAAGTTCATTTTACTTTTGCGAAAAATGAAAAGTCCCGGTTTGACTTGAACGCCTCTCGTACGTCACACGTTTGTAACGCCGAGGGCCATTACAAAACGTATAAAGAGAAAGCTGAATACCTTTTGAATTTGGACATAACAATTTTACAAGCACGTAAGGGCATCAGACAACGTTTCTAACCAACCTGGCAGCTCTAAACGTCGCATAAGGCCCAGCTTAAGTTGAGATATTTCCGTCTTAAAGTATTTCATAGGAGGCATTAAAGGTTCTTTATTCCTGTCAGCCATACGAAGTTTCCACGAAGCTAACATGAAAGATGGAAGTCACTGAAAAGGTTAGCCAGCTGTAGGACTCGAACCCACTTCAGTGACTTCCATCTTTCATAATTAATTTCTTAGGCATTTGAGGCTTTGTATGTATTTGTCCTTTGTATATGTGTTCCAGCCTCAGAACATCAGTTATCTCACATTTTACTTTCCCCAAATGCTCTCGGCAATGCTCCGGCCAGAACCACGGAAAGGCGTGAAAAATCTGTGAGCGGTAATCCAGAAGATGTGGGTTCGAGTCCTACAGCTGGCTAACCTTTTCAGTGACTTCCTTCTTTCATCACTAATTTCTTAGGCACTTGAGGCTTTGTATCTATTTGTCCTTTCTATGTGTTCCAGCCTCAGAACATCAATTGCCCTCATGTTCATTCCGTATTCGCACGGTTTCGCTCACCGGGTCAAAAAGGTGGCTGCGTTCCATGCAGTTAAAGTCCTTATCGGTGTCCTTATAAACTGTCCAGACTAATTCCTAAGGTCAACCGACCTAGACAGGGCGCCGGCTGCACAGTAAACAACCGCAATAAGTTTGTTGCGTGCAATACAGAAGTTGTGTATTTTCTGCCGTTTAGTTGTGGCAGTCAGTACACAGGTCAGACCTCAAAGTGCATCAACGAATGCCTTCGGTGGTATAAAAAGCGCACTGAGTCTGGCTCGCTTGACACGGCCCAGACACTGAAAAGTCATTTGGACTCATGTCCGAACAATGGACCTTTTTTGAGTAAGCATATGCGCATGCTCAGTCACGGTGTAAAGGAAGATAATGAACTTTTGTCTGCTACGTGGCTCGTGAATTCGAGCCAGATCCATATGGGCTCAGTCATCACTGTCATTCAGTACGGAGATATCGTCATATAGTTACTGTCATTAAACGGTAGCATCTCTTCCATACGGGCGTCTTGATTCCTCTTCTTGTAACACACGGCTGCCATGTTTTGGGTTAGGTAATCGGTGTCAAGGTTGCGCAGTCATTCGAGGCCGACACTTGACGAAGCTTTGTACTCGTAATCAGTACAATGCTCTTTCACTTTTTCCGCATTCTTTTTACAATCTTCTCTTGCTACCACCACATCCTCATCCCATTTATGTGTGTGTGTGTGTGTTCTCTTGCTACTTCCCCACGCGACGCGACGCGCCAGTCTGAAAAGCGCCCCTCGCTCATTTGGGGTTAAAATACGACGTTTTGCATTCCGACGCCAGGGCGACACGTACATGGAAAAGGTCCATTGTCACCCCGTCTTCGAGGAAGCCGTGGTCAAGTGCAGTCACCCCACCCGCCGCGGTAGGGAGTAGTACAGTCCGCTAGTACAGTCTGCCGCGATATGTGCTGTATCGCTGCACAAGACGCACGATTGTCGTTTTCCGTCAAACTTCATTAGTGAGTTTTAGTACATCATACGCTATCGCCTTTGCTTACGTAAGGAATAGCGTTGATAGTTCTGCGCACGCCGATAACAGAAAGAGAGCTTTGCGCAGTGCGCAGAACCGCCAACGCTATCGGTTACGTACGCTATCGCCTTTGCGTACGATGTACTAGAACAACAATACAGTACAGTTTAGGAAGCCGAACGGCACCGTGTTCCGTTCGTCGTGCGTTGTTAGCTTGTGATGGTTGAATGTTTTCTCGATTCGTCTCAGACGTTCGGTCCGTTGAATCATGCTGTGCTGCGTTTTGTCCAGCCGCTGAAGTGTTTGTCTTGACTAACAATCACTCTTCTGCCTGAAACACTGTGGTGCCAACACGATTTTGATATTCTATCTGCCGAATATACCCTTCTTCAAACTCCTCTTCTGTTTATAAAGATTCAATTTGGGAGTCGACATCCTTAAGAGCGTTGATGTTGTTGAGCCAATATAAACGTTCCTTCAATTCGTAGGTTACATTCTGCTGTTGCTATACGCTGTTCGATGTCATGAACGAGGGTCGTTATCTGTGTGCGCAACACCTTTCTTTTCTTGAAGAGCTGAGGCCTTTCCATGATGCAGACGATATCGATTTAGTCTTTCTGTAGTCCTCCCTGTCACAGTACGGTCGGCGTTCGAGGTTTCGGCACCAGTTTGTGGAAGACTAGATAGAGAGATGGGTAAACGAGGGGTTTATTGAAATGAGTGGAAAAGGAATGAATCAGGTGTAAGGCACACACGTGCGTGGTAGGCAGGTGAAGATCGTTGTGTTCTTCATAGATATTCAACAGTTCAAGTCTCAGCGTCTGTGCAGCCCGTCCATATAACCCCTCTTAGTGTGTATATGCCAAGGGCGACGTCAGGCACAGGGCCTGAACGTTAAAGGGGCACTCTTCATCAGTAAACAAAAAGTAGTGACAAAGCAACGTAAGTGAATGTCGGTAACATAATTTTACCCCGCATCCACCCGGAGTAATTTTTACTCCTTTGCAGGGTTAAGTTATACTGCTGGGCGACAGTGTAACACGCTTTCGAACAAAGGAGCGAACAGTGTGCTAAAAAAGAGCGATCTCAGTGATTTTACACTGCGTAAGGGTTGGGTATACTTTTCCTACAGCATAGCCTATGTTGAGAGCTACTCCCCTATAGGACAGTAGTCACCTACTCAGACAGAGTACTTGTATGTTGAAACGAGTCATGTTACCTAAATTCTCAGCAGTTAATCCCGCAGTACGCATTAGCAAGTTAGCCGCTACGGAGCATCGGAGCTGTGTGTATTGATAGACTTTTCTATGTGCATGTTAGTATCTCAACACTAGAAGTACATTCATACCTATAGTTGAATCCTGACAATTCAGTTCAGTTTTATAAAATAACTTTCTTGTTTCCAAGCGCAGGATACAAGATGTGGCATGCGTTCTTCGTTTCTGTTGTGACCCTATTGCTTGCCAACGTGACTAACGTTGGGGCAACGCAACCGCATTCGGGAAATCTGCACTACTTCTGCGACCACCATCAGTGCTGCCCTTCCGAAGATTCACCAACGTGGATGTTCTGTCCCAACCGAGATATTTCAGAAATCCACCAAGTGTCTATCTCTGGTAAAGTGGTAATGCTCAACCTGCGCGAAAACCTCATAAAATCGTTGGACAACTCGTCCTTCGCCAACGCATCTGGCCTTCAGGTTCTGGACCTTTCGTTTAACAAAATCGACACGGTTGGTGCTTTCTCCTTTACAAGACTAACTCGTCTGACCGCGCTCTCTCTGGCACACAATCGGTTGTGGAGTATAATGCGAGACACATTCGCGGGACTCGAAAACCTTTTGAAGTTAGATATGGGTTACAACAGGATTCAGTTATTCTTTGGAGATGACTTCGAACGCTTGACTAACCTGGACGAGCTCATCCTTGAACACAATCCTTTGATTCACCTGGATGCTGAAAGATTCTTACATGTCAAACGGCTTCGCTCCCTCAACCTAAATAGCGTCGGCCTGCGTGCCTTGGAAAGGGACTTGCTAAGTAGCGTCCCCTGGCTTACGACTTTGGTCCTTTCGGGAAACGCGTTCGAGGAAATTCCATCTGTTGCATTGGAAAACTTGAGTTTTCTGAAAACACTAGATATGAGCCGGAATCCAGTGAAGGTGTTGCAACGGTCAAGCTTCCGTAATCTTCCATCACTGCGCACACTGATCTTGAACGACCTATACTCGCTGTCCAGCATCGATGCCTTTGCCTTTGGAGAATTGCAGTCACTGAAAGAGCTTTACCTAAACTACAACTCGAAGCTGAAGCGGATCGACGATGTCGCGTTTATTTCACCGCATACAGGCGAGATGGTCAGTCTTGAGGAGCTGCACCTGCGGCAGACTGCCTTGGAATTGCTGTCACCACGGTTGATCCAGTGGGATAAAATGGCTGTGGTTGATCTCTCTGAAAACCCTTGGCATTGTGATTGCGGCCTTGCATGGATGTTGAAGTTGGGGCAGAAGATAAAGGCAGATCCACATTTGAGGTGAGTTTGTTAATCATACAATTTAACGCAAAGTATCTCTACTTCCCGATTTCTAAAGTAGAAAATGATAAAATGAAGCAAACTGATAAGGCCTAACAAGGACGGATCCAGGATTTTTAGGAGGGGGCCAGCCATGGACAGCATGCTAGACATGCGATCTAGGGTCAATTAAACACTATATGAAGACAGAAATTCAGGAGGGGGTCAGGATATCAGGACTCCCCTCTAGATCCCCCCCCCCCCTGGGCCTACTTATAGAAAGATATGGATGTGTAGCGGTTGGCAGGAAAGGAGACTGAGAACTGGTTGCTGTTCTGTCGGAAGCCAGAACCGGACTGGCCCGACATTTATTTCTCGCGCCCCGTGCGCCAGAGGCGCTGGCGGTGTCGCTGGCAGTGTGGCTGCTACAGGGCCTCCCGTCTAGCGCTCTGCTGGAGGCAGAGAGCGATAGCAGTGATAGTGAGCAAGCGTCGGGGACCATGCGACGTGGCGAGTGGCCGGAGGTGAATCTATCGGCTAGCAAGAAGCGGAGATGAGCAGCAGGCGTCCAGCTTCTGAACAGAGAGCGCGGGTGGGAGGCATGAATGCTCGAGGTAGGCCGGCTTCAGTCGGTGGAGCGAGATGGTGTCTTGCCGGCCGTTTATCGAGATGGTGAAGTGATGTGGGTCCTTCTGGACGACGGGAAATAGTCCCGTGTATGAGGGTTGCAACGGCTTCTTCACGGCATCGACACGGACAAAAACGTGGGTGCATGTGCTCAAGTCTGGGTGCCGGTAACCGGAAGAGGAATGTGCTGAGCGGGTGGGGCGGGACGGAGGTTGGCCATGATACGACGAAGGCGAGAAACGTAGTCTAGCGTCGAGTCGGGCACAGGGTCTTCGGACGGGGCGAGGAGTTCGCCGGGAAGTCGAAGGGTTGCCCCATAAACCATCTCGGCGACGGTGGGTGCTGTCGAGTCGGGGACAGGAACGGCCTCGGGCCACCGGGTGTACCGGTCGATGATCGTGAAGATGTATTTGTGGCCTTGGCTGGGTGGGAGGGGTCCGACGAAATCGATGTGGATGTGATCAAACCGATGATCCGGAGGCAGGAAGGATGCGGGGGCTGGTCCAGTGTGCCGCTGGATCTTGGTGAGTTGACAAGGCACGCAAGATCGCACCCAAGGCTTAATGTCCGCGTTCTTCCATATCAGGTGATTATATCCATATAGGATATGGATCTGCACGTACTGCATGACACATTAGCAATGTCCAAAAGAAGAAAAAAGACAAAAAGCGGTTAAGGTATTCATAATGCACAAAGAAAATGTGAGAAACCTGCCAGAAAAGAAGCATATTCCTCAGAACTGCAGCTGCTGTTCGCAGCATGGATAGGGCTTGTTTGGTGGTGCTGCTCGCCGTTTCTGATCCGTAGGTTTGCTTTGCTGCTGAATATCCACGACCGTTTGTGAGGCGATGCCTGAACACAGCGTATTTCGTAAATATTAATAATCTATTCATAAATATTTCAGCGATATGTATTTTTTCCTTCCGAAACCAAACGAAGCCAAACCTACGGGTCGTAGTAAGCTTCATTACCATATTATTGTATACAAAAAACTGTGTGGCATCTCACTGTTTGTACTTAAAGGGAGACTCCGCACCGAAACCGTGTTGAAGTAACAGTGTGACATCAATCCATACCGTATGATGTTTCAGTGGACACAATTTGTCATCCCCAGATGGCACAGATAATTAGAAAACGAATATTTTCCTTTGACTGATTCGGCGCTCCTCCACGGAAGAGCGATCCAGTTACCTGGGCTTCACCTCACCGGTATTCTTCGTGTGCGCCTTTCTGTAGGATCTGTTCTACCGGTGGCGAGTACTTTACAACGAAATCGAGGAAGCAGATGACTCGTCATCCGTGTCGCACGAAGAAGTTACCATGCGCTTGCCCGAAACTGAGGGCGTTTATGTTTAATCGCCCGGAGGCGCTCGGAGCGGATATGTCGTCACAGAGCTGGCTCGAGGGCGTATGAGAATTGGCTCAGATCCGCCCGCTTTGTGTTTGGTTATTCGCTCAGAGTCACCTCCGAGGCAGCTCGCTTCGCTCGGAGCTTGGAGGGCGAGCTGCAGATCCTTCCCACAATTCCTGAGCTAGAAGATCGGCTATTTTTAAATTTTGAGATGGCTTTCATCCAGACAATCTAGACCGCCGTACCACACGAACCATTTGTGGAATTAGTGCTTGAAAATGTAAAAGCCTCTGACAGATGTCGAGAAACTATGTGACACAGGCTTTGATGCACAGTTTGCAGCCAGCGTCGTGATGGACGAACGCGCGAGTGGCCCCGCGTGAACGGCAAGAAAATCGGTCGTCGTCGTCTTCTACACACTACGTGCAACATGGAATGAAACGTGAAATGATGTACAAAAAGAAAAAAGAAGGAACACAAAATCAGAAAAGCTGACAGAAGCGGAACCTTCAAGCCACTAACGCAACAACGGTGCTCTACGACGAACACCAACGAAAGCAGACGACACAGCAATAGATACTGCGCAAGCGCAAAGCCGTTGTCGCTCGGTCGCGTATGGAATTTAATTTTCTCCTCGTTTTACACCCGACCGATCGATTTCCGGTTCGGTGACGCACTTCTGCTCAGCTCGGGCTCTGCTCCGAGCGAATAAACATAAACGCCCTAAGTAAACAGCCGACTGTCCGCACAAGACTACCTGTGACGTCACGCAGGGTACAGGAGGCCGGAAAGGGAGCCTTTATGGGTTTCGGTTCTGATATAAGCTTCCCAGCTCTTTTGGAAACTAACGGATCCCCGACTGCCAAACCAATTTCGTTTCTTGTTTCTGAACAATGTACCGAACTTATTTATACCCCAGTCAGACGGCGTGCTCGAAGGACTTCGGGGAATTTTCATTTGCAAAAAATGACCTCTGACAGCCGTGTCAGACGGCAGCTCAAAGGACCTTTCTAAGAAATGACCATCAACGCGAAAGGAGGCCCCCAACGGCATTTGAGGAGCAGAAAGGAGCAATCTCGACAACAGTGTTATGCCATTGTACCCTCGCTACCTTCGCAGCTGAATGTAGGAACACCTATAAAACGCGGATAATGGAGTGAAACTGTGTAAACGTATTTAGATCCTATTTAGAGAAGTGCACATGGCTTCTCCATCTTGATTTGTGGCGCAAAGACCAACTTCAAATTTCCACAGCAGACAGGGAGAACGAAACCGAAAAAGGGAGCCGGTGAGGGCAGTCAGTTGAGGAGCACTCCTGTCTGGCAGGTGCCCCCGAACAAAGGTCATTTGAGAGGCCGAAGGCCATTTCTCGCAATTGACATTTGAAATGCTGTCTGACTAGGGTATTACACAGTCACTATAAGAAGGGACCGAAAAGTGAATATGAACCCATCCAAACTCATTCATCGGAAAGCGTGTAACTTGTAATGTTCAACAGTGCAAAAACCTCCGCCGCAATCGCCGTATTTTTTAGGAAATCGAATTTAAAAGATTGCCCGTCCATAGAGCTAGTGGAAAACTGACTGTCTGGCAACTATTTCGTCACCGCGCCATCTGTCGAGGAACTCTTGCTCGCAAATCCTGTGAAACTGAATGCAATTGTGGGCACCTGCGATCTGTTCCTACGTCTACAATGTCGCACCTTCCGAAACTGAGCGCGCTAGAGCTCCGCATTCTCGAACAATTGCGCTCCTGTTCGTACGATTGCACGCCGGAAAGCATGGCATGCGAAGTTTTTTCCGGAGCTACCGTGGGACGCGGACATGAACATCCGTGTTGTGCGGGTGTTCGCCGCGTATGACAAGTCTTCCTTCAGAGCGCCTCCTCTACAACCTATATAGTTTAAGTTCTATCAGACTTGTGTCGATCATCAAAGGAGGTAATATCAGCGCCACCTTGTATATCCCTACCTTTAGTCTTCTTTTTGCGCACGCGCCCCGTTGAGTTAGCATATAGGTGCACCCGGGAAGACCGTGAACAGCGCGGCTCTGCAACTCTTTTCGTTCTTGGAAGACAATAGCTTGTGCATCAGAGGGGCTGTGATGTCGAACATCTCAGATAAATTCGGAATGGTCGGAACATATTCTACTCTGTGTCGGATCTTCCATTCTTCCAGTCTTTCGGAGCAATGCCTCAGACTCACAACGACGCGCTTTTCATCTGTCGGAAAGCGAAAAAAAGCAAGACCCCACGTAGAAGCGACTTGTTGCCGGAAGTTTTGATGCAACACCTCGCACAACCCCTCTTGTCACTCATTGTTGCACAAAAAACGAGAAAACTACAAGGCGTTGAATGCACACAAGCACAGATCAAGCGGATGCATACCCAGTGATGCAGGACGGGCGCCCAGTGTGGCTTGCAGCACGTTTTTCCAGCGGTGACTGAGAGCCGCCGCTCCTCACATTTCAAAAAATAATTATTGTGACGTCTGCGCCGCTTTCAGCCGAGACATTCCGTAACTGCGTTCGAAACGTGTCAATAATCATAAACGTTACAGAAGCGTCCAATCGATTTTCTTCCGAAGTCTCCCTTTAAGAGGTCATACCAGCTCTCCGTCCCAATGTATTTCCTATGGAACATGTTTTATGCTTGTTCTCGGCAACCACCACGCAGATTTTAACGCGGGTGGTTTCACTATACAGAGGAAGACGAGATGAATAGAATAACGCCTATATATTTTTGATACATGTCGTATGTATTTTACGGCGACGTCACAAATGTGAAAAAAATACAATTTTTCTCGTCCCTCTTTGAACAGGTTTTTATTAAACTTCTATAGATATTACAAAAACAACGTCTGAATTACTTTCTCACGATATATTTCATAAAATCGATAGACACTAAATTTATATGTCTACCACGTTTCGTTTATATAAAAAAAGCATGAAATATGAGTACACATATACACCGACTGAAAGCCCAGTGAACCATGTCACTCTGTGGCGCCATCTGGTGACGCACAGGAAAACCGCGCGGACCGTATCCATCCGCCGAGCAAGCGGTGCGCATGCGCAGCATATTGCGGGCTTTGTATGGGTGGCCTGGGGGTGTCGATGGCATGCTGATTCCTGCATCCTCTTTCTCTCTCTTTCTTCTCATTACTTTCATGGCCCACTGACTTAGGGCATGGCCTTGGAGACCAGTACAAAAGGTTGCTTAGCTGCTCGTAAAGGGATTATCCTCTGAGCCTGCATAGTCGTGCTTGTGTAATGTAAAGAGAAAGCACACTGAGACCACTGATCTCTATGTATAAAGGCTGGATCGCGCATGGGAGAGGGGCTCGTGGGGGAGAGGCGTGCCTTCAGGCCGCCATGTTGGTGGGCCCTAAAGTGCTGTGTGTGCCCATAGAAAACAACGGGAGGCAACAGAGATTGTGAGTATTTATTGCGCTGCTAGCATTGATCGTTGTTTGTCATCACACAATTTCGTAAGGTGCCAGTATACTGATGTATCCTAACAGTGTTTCACAGGTGTCCCGCCGTTCGATTCTTAATTATGTTACGTTTTGCATTCCGAAACTAGACCGTCACCGCAGTGCAGCGCTGGGGATTGTACTACAGCACGTTTCCCAGCCAATATTTCAATAAGAAACGACTTGAGGTTAACAACAACCATGTATATAATATCCCGTACTGCGTTCTGAACAAAAATTGTTCCATAAAGAACGGTCCGGGAAAAGATATACTCGCATGGCAGAAAGAGATCGTTCTGTAGAATCACAGCCGTTGTTTTAGCCGTATATGCGTTTAGCATGATCTACAGGGTGTATGCTATAAAAGGTCAGTCACATTTTCGTGCAAGAAGTGGTACCTCCTTGATGCTGTACCTCTATCATGAAAAGATTTCCTCTGCCTCAAAGTGAATAATTTATGCTAGAGGAACCTACGAAACGATTGTGGTTACCTAGCACTGTGTAACAAAATAAATATGACCATGCAAACTTTCACCTCCATCCATCGGTATTGCGCATAGGAAACACATGAAGACGAAAGTTTCCGTGGCCGTGTTTATTTTATTACGCAGTGAATGGTAACCACAATTTTTTCTTAGGTTTCTCTGGCATAAGTGATTCACTGTATGGCAGCACAAGTCCGTCTCTCAAATAGATATAGTGTCACGCGCGAAAATGTCACTGACCTTTTATAGCATACACCCACGGCTTAGAAAGAGTCTTTTAGTAAACGACAGCGGTGCTTTGCCTCGCAAATATGGATACACCGAAGCAGCCCAAATAATTACTTCGCGCAATTAGATCACACTCGTTAGGACAGTTAACCAGGTAGTGATGGCTTAATCAATTAAGTTACTTAGAAAGTGGTAACACCTCCTTGAGACACAGGACTTATCTCTTTTGAAGTACAGCCCTTCTATGTTTGTTTGCTTCTTCCTTTATTTGTTCTGATTATTTGCAGGCGCAGTTGTGCCAAACTGAATGTCCTTCTCCAGCACTCACATGCTTTTGTTGAATACAACTGCAGTGTGAGAAAAGCTGCTTGGGGATGGGGTCCCGCTATCCAGTGCTGACTTTGTCATGCTTGTTATGTGGAGCATGTTCCAAAAAATGCAGCTCCACGTATGGTCTTCAAATTGCAACAGGACTATTTGGAGCTTGAAACAGTTGTGATTTTGTCATTTTGGCCCGCGTGTACCCAGTCTGTGAAACGCAAACAAAAAAGTCTAACACGATATGCTTTTGTAATGAAGATCACTGATGATGAGTAAAGAGAATATACAAGTTCAAGTTTATTCAATATTTTATATCATTCATTATATTATTCAACATTTTATGTCAAGTTTATACAACATCAAGTTTATTCAAGTTCAAGATTTATTTCTTGCACTTATGCGTTCAGGATAGAATGAACGTGCAGGGAGGTCGCAAAAGACTACAGTTATTGTTGTCTCACCTTGCTACAATGGCAATATATATTTTAGGAATGACAATGGTCAGGTACGCTCTCTAAATTTGTAGCACTCAATTTTAGGTTGGAATGAGCAATGAATAGCAACTTCCCTCCTGATATTTTCTCATGTATGCTAAATTTAAAATTTAATGTGATCGAATATGTGATAAAATAATAATAATATATAAGAATATAATATGTGATAAATGAATGTGATCAACAGTAGATGTAAACAACATGAGTAGCCAGAGAAGTGCATTCTCAATAAATAATTTTCTTCTTATAGCGTAGATGTGCATGCCTATTAACTGAAACAATTATCACAGTTCCCTGACAAGTTTTAATTTCTGTGAGTCTACTGTAGAAGCTGCTTAGATCTACAACAGTTCATACAAGGCATTATATACTGTGAATGCCTTTAAAAATCCCATGTGACACATATGCCTGTACTTTCTGGAGGTGCTGTGGTAGTCAAAGTTTGTGGGCATTACGCAGGTTCTGCACCCATTTCTTGAGTATGTCGAGGCAGCTGTGAAGTAACCTGCATTGATGATGATTATTCCAATTTTTATGGTGCATCGACAACAAAGGAAATAATACATCAGAACATTGGTTTGGGTGCAACAAGTTAAAAATGAATATGTTGTTTAATAAATGCATTGGACAAATGTTAAAACATCAGTTTAAAACATGGTTTACAATCCCTGTATCTTCTAAAAATTGAAAAGATTAAAAATTATTCTAAAAAGAATATGGGGAACTCTTCTAAAAAGAATTATAATCTCTAATTATTATATTGCTGGGTGAAGGAGCCTAAAGTGTAAGGTGTGTTTCTGACGTGAACATGTAAGAAAGTATGTAAAACTGAGAGAGGCTAACCACAGTGCGTGCACTGAGGTTGTTCCTTCCTGTAAAGTAGAAACCAGTGGATGAGGAACGTGATACTTACCTGTACACCCAGCCGTATCACACGCACAGATTATTCACTGGGTAGCCCTCATGACGAAACCTGTATTGAGAGACCACTTTTGCCTTAAAAACTGCTACAAATAGCACGACACGCTACAGATTATTACTGTCGTAACAAGCTGACGACACAGCTCAGACACAAAGGCGTTATTCAAGTCGCGCCACACCACCGTTACGTAGGATTCTTTGTCACAAATCAAACCAAGGCACAAAACAATACCAATACATGAAAAAAGGTGACAATCTTCGTCTCATTATGACGTAATACCGAACTTGTGCGCGAAGGTAATTCAAAGAAATGAATGTGGCACTTGCTTCCGCAGAGAACACCGTGTACCATGCTAGCAATGCATGCAAAAAAGCGCTCGAGTGCTTGCACATATATTGATGACAACACTACCTGTGTAGTGTAACATGTTCTTTCAAGCATATTATGCACTCAAACTGTATTTGCCGCCGGGTAAAATGCAAGTGTGCTCGATTGAACGTCGGAAGAGCGATCACGCAACCTGCATCCAGTGCTCGTTTTGGGCAAAAAAACACTTCATAATGGTCAACTAAATATACAGAATGGACGCCTATTTATTCCTTGATGAAGAGTGACTCACCTGTATAAATTTAGGCCCTGTAACCTTGCCAGTACGGTTGGTACGACCGTAATTGCAAGAAGTTGCCACGATCGCTGTGGCGACTGTTGTGGGTACAGTAAGATGGCGGCCGGTTTCTTCACGCTCGCGCTCCCAATCCGCGATCCAGCCTTTTACAATCGAGACCAACAACCATCTTCTTCTTCTTCTTTTCTCTCTCTCGCTGCGCACGGTGCGCGTATAGAAGAGTGAGACGATTTTATTAGCTTCACGTGAAAAACGTCAATTTGCCTGATTTTGCCGGTTCGAGTTTGTGCGGACTCAGTCAACTGTTTGAAGTGTCTCATAAGGCTAACGAGAATCTCTCGTATGTCCGGTTAGTGCAAGACGGGATTTACAGTCATTCTTTACAGTAACGTTCAACAGGACTGTGCTGTAATGTTCGTAATGCTGAAAAATGTTAGAAATTCTACCGTCGCCTCCCATAATAATAATTTTCCTTCCGTTTCCTTTTCTTTTCGCTAAGAGTGCACGCCTCAGTCAGTTCCAAACTTCTGAAGTTTTCGGGAGGGCCTCGATATTCCTGGTTGCGAAATCCACGATCTCGAAATTCGCGGGGTGTAAGAAAAAAAAAAAAGTTCCCTGGTTGTGTGGACGTCAAAAATGGTCCCGCACGCACCTGCGCTGCCAAAAATACAGGGGCGTAGCTGCAGATAGCCAATGGAGCACATCACAGCCCATCAAGTGTTACCATTTGCTCTCCCAATTTGAAATTCCATTCAATGGGCAACATAAAATCGATATAATTCGCTGCACTAGTTCGCTAGTGATATCGTCATCTGGATGCTAGTATTTTTCTACAGTTGGCCAGACACGGGTTTTACAGTTGTCGCCTGCATCTTTCCTGTGTCGATGTTTATGTACAATGAAAGCTATACACCCGTTTATTCATTGTTTCGTGGCCCGTACAACTCAGCTTCAGCTGAAGATACGGTTCATCGACATCCAAAGTATAAGAGAACAACTGCAAAGTCTGTGCCTGACCTACAATAGCAAAATACGGTACAGGAAATACGATATGCTATATAGGAGCACCACCCAGTGAGCATCATCCAAAGATGTGATTTATTTATTTCACTGATTTTTTTGTCAAAAATGTTTATTATTTGACATCAATTATTACTTGAAAAAGGGTTGGGGATTAGGGATGAAAGACATGTATTGTATGCTTAGTCACTATGTGCCAGAGCGGGAAAACCTATCAAGTTGCCGAACTGGCTAGGGTGAACAAAGCGGCCCTTGGACCGCTTCCTGGATGCGAAAAAGTGGGTTAGCATGAGGGATGTGTTTACGAGCAAGCGGATTACACAGAGATAAATGTTCCTTAGGATAACGGCATTTACAACTGCAGCTTTCTTTGTTCTTCTCTTTCTTTCTTTTATTGATTTATTTTTTTCATCAACCTTCCAGGTGAACCAATAAGAAAAATCGATCAAGCGACCGCTGCATTTTTATTTTATTTTTATTTCCGCCCACGCAATGAAGAACCATCTTTTCCGGAACCCAAACTCACGTTCTCGAAACAAGGAAAACCAACAACAATGCTCGATTGCTTCGTGCGATGATATGCCGTGTTTAAAAATCCGACATCACTATTTACCACACAAACTCACGAAACTTCGATGTCTGTCCAAGTCAATTTAGCGAACGAAAGCCACATTTTAGCGACTTAGGCCTAGCAGGGCCAACATTCAGCAGAGAGCAGCAGCCCCGCATCTGAAGCCATTTTGTTCTTCGCCTTCAAAATTCTAGTCGTTTGAGGTATGCAATATATTTATGAGGCATATATTCCACTGTACCGTGCATTCTCATTTTAATATATTGCCTTTTTGCAGGCGTTCTGAGCGCTGATCGGAAGATAAAACACAAGATTAAATAAAGGACTCGTATATACTCGTAGGGAGATTGTAAGCAACTAATCGTTTCGTGCAAACAGTATGTTGCATATTTTTACGCCCACTTCACGCGTACATGCTGCTGTAACCGTGTTCTTTTGAAATTATATTTCTTGCAAGTTAAGTATGTACTGTTGGGGACACGGTTAGCTAAAATCGCCTGTCAGTACTTCATCGTCCCATATTACCCCTGTTGCGCTTGAAAGTGTTGTGCGAATATTGTATTTGAAGGTGGACCATGCTGCACGTGTTTATTACTCGAAAGAAATAGTCTTGCAACACCTGGATATTTGAGATGAGATAAACCGCGGAGTGCTGATTTTAGAGTGTGTGCTGATTTTTTTTTGTTGTTGCTAATGAATGAATAGACTTCCAAATGTATACGTAAGTTGTGAAAAACAGTTATTTGTTGCTTCTATTTAGCTGCTGTGTGAGTTCTTGCGACTGCTCCTCTCTCATGGTCGGGAGGGGACTACATCCACCAACACGCGTACCGATTGCTTGCCTGGCGTTTCATGGTACGGCAGTTGACTACCACAAGGGTATCGTGTGGTATATTTGGTGCCGGTTTGGCCAGCGGTTTTTAACGGTGCTTATCCGTTACGGAATTTAGAGTGGACGGGCACCTGTTTCATCTATTAAATGTCCTTTTCTAGAGACTTCATGAGAACACTTTTTAAAGTCTGTCGCACTCTAATAATATTTTAGCTGCAGCAATAGGTTCATTTATAATATAAATTGATTGACTGATTCACATGCAAACATATAATTGTCACGTTTATGTGCTGTTTGTACAGCAGCTCTTCATTGATGACGAACGTCGTTTGCAGATGCAGGAGCCCATCGCACCTGGAAGGGAGGCTCATCCCAGATATGCATCCGGAGGAATTTATCTGCAAGCCTCCACGGTGGTCGATTCTTACGATATCGCTCATGCTGGGCGGCATTCTCGTGGCTATGGCATTTGTCGCACTGCTCATCGTCACACGCCGCAGAAGAGCTGCCGTCAAGCAGATGGCATACAGGAGAGTTGAAAATGACGTGGTAGAAGAAAAGGAGCTCTGACATCAGCAGTCAGACATGTTCAGAATCGTTCAAAACTAGGCCACAAACTAATTTCGTATATGTTCATCTGATTTATCGTAAGCAAGGCCAAGCTTCTTGGGTGCGCTGTCTATACCCATATTTAGAGATGAGCGCGGGTGCGAGTGTACCCACGGTCACCCGCAGATGCCCGCGCAATTTTGCGATTTGCTGGTAAAAATTCCGTGTTTCTGCGGGTTGCAGCTATACCAGCAGTGCGTACGGGGGTAGCGCGTGTAAACCCGCATTAGCCGCACCCGCTAAAGTAACCTTTCACCACCCTAATTCACTCATTAATTTTGGTATTTCCCCTGGTTTTCTTTAGAAAAACGCCGACAACAGTAAACTTTTTCGCATATCCCATGATCATTTGATATTTGACAGGAGTACCTTTGGCTTTTACTAAAACAGCTGACATGTTCGAGATCGAGCATTAAGCGCACGCAACAGCAGCACGCGCTCTCTGTTGCGCAGTTTGGCTGTTTCCGAGTAGAAATTTAGTGATGCTGCGTATTGCCGGAGAATGCGTGTGTGCCCGCACTGCGTCAGTGGATGACAGTGCGGGTGTACCCGCAACATACACTGCGGGTTGCAGGCGCGGTCGCGGGTGGTACATGTGCAGGTGCGGTCCGGGTACGAATTCACCCGCTCTCAGCTCTACCCATATTCAACCTAAGAACGGCATGGAATGTAGTCCGTTGACTTTAACGGAGCTACTCCGCCAGAGGGATTATACCCCGTCGGAGGCACTGGTTTCGGCCGGTGTTTGCAGAGTGGCGCCACCACGGACCCCAGTCCCAAGGTGTTATCTGCACCGTGCGGAGGGGATGTAAGGCGAAGGGTAGAAGCTCTGAACGGTGGCGGTCGGGGACTTGGTCAAGTCCCGGCCGATGGATTTGTCACAACTCCGGGACCTTCTCACGACTGTAAATCGTGAGCGACAGTTTTGGACCACCCATTTCTAAACACTCCCACGGTTAAACATGCTTCTTCTACTACCATCGTTGATGCCTCTCCTGAAGATATTCTAGAAGACCTAAAAGAACATGGAATAGTTGATGTCAGTAAGATCAAGATAAGAGAGGATAACGAATAGATAACAACCAGAAACATTGTAACAACATTTGACAGTCCCATTCTTCTGGATAAATTTAAAGTTGGTTACCTCACTGCAGAAGTGCGTCGATATGTCTCAAACCCACTGAAATGAATGTGACTATTGCATACGTCCCTGTAGATTCTGAAAGTACAGTGCCGTTTTAATCCGTGTTCATCACTGACAATAACGCCAAAAATCTGACGCGAATTGGTGGCGTTGTTCCTGTGCAGTTTGATGTAACGCATGTCAAGAGCAGATGACGCATATTGAGAGTGTTCCGGAATTCCGGCTTGAGGGACCCTGGTAGAGTAGGCAACTGAGCGACACACAGTCATGTGGCAATACGAGGGGACGGCGTCTGCTGGTCATGTAGATTTTGTGATCGGCTTGTGGAATGTTGTTTCTGGTTAGTGTCGGACGTGTTCGTACGGTCAGGAGCGTACTACCGTGTTTCACGCAATATGGTCACATCAGAACTCACACTGGTAAGTGAAAGTCGGCGTACTTACCGATAACTTTTCACTTAGTTATGCGATGCGAACGCCAAGCAGACGACCTTGGAGACAATCACCTGCGCTGCACTCCCATTCGTGTGGCTGTCTTACTTCATCATGGTGTTAGCTGCAGAGGGAGTGCGAATCTTTAAACCTCGTTTATTTAATATGTAAGCTGTTTTCGGAAGAGAAGTTTGGCCAAGCTGACTGTGAGGAGATGATGGAGATTACCATACCGGTCTCATACATACCTTCCCGGATAGTCCCTTTAAATGTAACCGCTTTGGCCATCCTTCTGATGCTTGTAGAGGGTCTACATGCTGTGGTCGCTGCAGCAAGCAGGGCCACGCATCCTATATGAGTGCGGAGGGCCTGATCACTGTGTCAACTGCGCAGGTGACCGCCCTTCATACTCTAGCCCATGTGTCCCCAACTCAAACTGAGTCGCGGGCTGCATTGTCCTGACCTACACCACGGCGGGCCGAAGATAGTGAACGTCACAAAAACTGCCTCTGATTTGGGGACCGCGTGGCCGAGGCCGAGTGGCGTAGCGGGAACTTTCTAAAGTGTCTTTAATATGACACAGAACTCGTTCTCCAGGAAATACATGGATGCCGTTGTCTACGATCCTATCGTCCGGAAGAGAAGCCCGAAGGAAATACGCAGCCAAATATACAGCCAACGGCCGGAGGCTATGCACCTCGGAATAAACTAAACACGAACAAGGTTGCAGGAGGACGCGCTCCTAATGTTGCGCTGATGACACTTGAGGCCTCTTCTTCCTTCCACTTGTAGGTTGACCGCAGTGGCAATTATACTTCGGCCCCCGTCGACACTTACTATCATGGTTTACGACAGCTTTTCCTGTCGGTCAGCATAACTTAGCGGCAAACTTCAAAGAAAACTTGTAGACTCTCTCCATAGATGGCGCTTCTCATCACTGTAGTCCGCGTGCTCCTCTTCAGCAACTTCATCTTCCCTCGTTTGCGTGACTAAGCGGCAAGGTGGTTTTCGTTCGCTGAGTCGAACATCTCTCTCTCTCTCTCTATCTCCTTGTTTTGTTTGATCAGGCAAGTTATCTCTTTCTTCCGTTATAAGGTTTAATCACCACATTAATCTACGACTCCGGTTCGTGGCCTAGAAACTCTCAGGTCCGTCGTGGCCTAGAACACATAGGTCGTCGTGGCCTAGAACACATAGGTCTGTCGTGACCTAAAACCCTCAGGTCCGTCGTGGCCTAGAACCCGTAGGTCCGTTGTGGCCGAGATTCAACTTGATATGAGGGACCAATCAATCAAGTTGTATGGGACAGTCCCCGGTGTCTCCGATGGGTTGTTCCTCATACAGATGGTTTTATATACGACCTACTGCATGAGTTACTGGAAACACTTACAAATCTAATTCTTCATTGCTACTTGTGATCACCTTTAGGTTGCGACCTCTCTACGCTAAGGCTCTTGAGGAGCGACTGACAGCCGTAGAAGCCGTCCTGGCCGGACTCACCCCGTTGTTGATCAGATCCTGAACATTTGCCTCCGAGGGCGGAGACAGAAGTCACACTATCTGAACAAGGCAGACCGGAATACCCACCCGGGGACTATCCCTCCGAATGGAATCCCCGCTTTGAGGTTGAGCGATCGGCTCAAGGGGAGTGCAACTCATAAGTATGGAATGCCCTCACTCGAGGCTCTCCGTCCCTGCAGCTCCAATAGCGCTGGGGAACCGGGTGACTACAGAGACAGCTCCTATCGCCTCCCCAGCAGAGGAGCAGCTTCGGATTCTGCTCAGCGGCATTGTTCCCGAGCAATCGAAGAATTCATCCACTCTAACTCGGCCGGAGAGACCAGAGTCGAACGTCGAAGACGAGCCTTTCTTCACTATCCTCAAGGAGGACGGAGGAGTACGACCGATTTCACTGCCGAATTCAGATACTAATCTGAAGGACTACTTCAAGGAATCCTTCACGAAGAAATCCTTGTGTGCCAAGGCGGCCTCGATTTGTTTAATTATCCGCATCCACACACATTTTAACCAACTTCGTCTTCTTTTTTACCTCATACATTTCACATACGTCTCTTGAGGCACAAGGCATTCTTAAAGGGGCCGTAAACAGGCACAAAAGGTGCACATTTCTTTGTGTTATATTATTGAAACTTAGGCAGTGAAAACTCCTTGCAATTACTAACACTCAAATACAACAGGCGCTTGCATACGGATGAAATATTCACTGCACTCTTTCGCATTTTAGCTCCGCCCCGCGCTCTAACTTTACGTCATTTTGACGTAGCGCTTTCCTCACCAATTACGATCGAGTGTTCCACATATAATTTTATTTCAAATGCGGAATTGGACTAGATGAACGTGAATCCTCTTCTATTCAAAATCTAAACAGTTACAGCCTCAAACTGAAAAAGAAATGAGTTTATCCAGGTATCATACGCGCACTACATTTTCTGGGCAGTAGCACGCAGCACACCACGAGCGCGAATGAAGATCCACGAATACAGTTCCGGAATCTTAGGTAGGTGCGCTGGTGCGCGATGGAACATCTTCGTCATCTTCGAATGGTTCCCACAACTGGGCTGCCGTACTCTGGTTTGAGCCACGCGGCATCGCGTCACCAGCTCGCGTGGTACAGTTATGGCATAGTACAGTGGATAGCGTGCTGGCCATGTCAAGTCGTGACTGGGAGGAACCCGGGTTCGAATCGCGTCATGTGATAGCAGCCCAACTGTTTACGTTTGCGCCAGCCGGAGATGTTGAAGATGTCATGACGTTGAATTTCGGAACCACGGAGCGCAAAACGTCGTTTCACACAAACAAACTGAGCGCTTTGACTCACAGCTGATAACGAAGTATGTTCATTGGCTGGTAATTTGAAACGTCATGTGCGCAGCTCGGCACCCCGATTGGACGGCAAAACGCTACGTAGCCATGTGACGTATGCGTGGTGGAGAGAGGCTCACTGGTTACTCATCTTTGAAAGCAGTTATATGGGTCAATGAGCTGGCACGAGCCGAACGAAATGTACATTCGGGTATTATGATCTGCGTTCTTTCATGGGGTATCATTATTTCAGAAATGTTTGGTGGCCTGTTTACGGCCCCTTTAAGAGATGGCTGGACCGGTCCACCGGACCACCAAGTTGTTTCCGTGCCACGTTACCTTTCCTGCACCGAGGGCATGACTCTGGCTATGCAAAATTTCTATAGAATCGCTAGTGTACCAGGTGTAACTGGGTGCATTGATTGTACTCATGTTAGGATAAAGAGCCCCGGAGGTCCTGCAGCGGAAACGTTCCGAGACAGGAACGGCAACTTTTCAATTAACGTTCAGGTGAAGCGTTCCTTATGTTTCAATTATTCCGTTGTGCAATGCATAGTTATTGAGCTGACCTTTATCTTGCCATAGAGGCGTACGGCCACGAATTAGTATTTGTTCTGCGTTTCCCTTTTCGGTAGTGAGGTTTCCAAACATGAACGACTGGACGAAATGAAAATTATTTGTATCAATATGTAAATGGAATGCAAAGTTCTCCTGTCGAACTGTAATATGTCAGAAGTGTATACTTCCAGTCGTGTCGTAATCACACTTTCTCATTGTCTGTGTTACCATTATAGGCTATAACTGGCCCAGAACTGCAATTCTTTGATGTTGTCGCTAGTTGGCCTGGCTCTGTCCACGACAGCAGGATCTTCGACAACAGCCGTGCCAAGTTCTTGTTCAAAGAACGTTTGTTACTTGGCATTCTGCTTGGCGACAGTGGTTATCCATGTCTTCCATATCTTCTGACACCATTACTACATCCGCGCTCGCAAGCTGAGAAGCGATACAACACCGCTCACATAAAGACCCGCAACACGGTTGAGCGTGCCTTTGGTGTGTGGAAGCGACGCTTTTCATGCCTAGACATGAAACTTCAAACCAAAGTCTTTCGAGATTTCCATCAGTGACAATCATAACTGCGTGTGTAGCATTGCACAATATTGCATGAAAAATGAACGACTCGTGGGAGCTAGCAGATGCCCCACAAAGTACAAGCGAAACAGCTTCTTGGGAGTGCCGAGGCGCCACGACATAAGGAGCAGCCGCACGAGCGGCGCTCATCTCTAGGAATTTCGCGAATTGAACGGCCTATGGCAGAAAAGTCTACAGCGTAACAGTTCTGGTTTACCATGAGAAATTGATGTTCTGAGGCTGGAACACGTAGAAAGGACAAATACATACAAAGCCTCAAAGTGCCTAAGAAATTAATGATGAAATATGGAAGTCACTGAAACGGTTAGCAAGCTGTAGGATTCGAACCCACATCTCGGTAATCCAGAAGATGTGGGTTCGAGTCTTACATCTCGCTAACCTTTTCAGTGACTTCCATCTTCATCATTAGGTCTGGTTTATTTCTGTGCATCTACACAACTGTGACTAATGTGCAGCGCATTCATGTACTTTTGTTGTTTCATGTTCGGTTCATTTATGGTCCGGATAGAAGGATTCTTGTTCGATTACGTTAAATGGAGCAGTGTATTTGTGAGTAGAACCAAGAAAAATAAGCTGTACAAATGTGAACAGGTTCCCTTGCACCCAGGAATGTTGTACTACCTGCACCTTAGACACCAGGAATTTTTCGGAACTTTTAGGGGGGGGGGGGGGCTGTGCCTCGTTTTCGTCGTTCCATCAGCACTATACTGCATATGGATGGTCGACGGCGGCAATAGACAGCCTTCTGTAAGCAGGTGAATCAAATGGCCAATCTCAATCATTTTCCAGAGTTTGATCTTTCACGGTATGCTTTCTGTGACACACGAGTCTCTTTGTGTTCGTCCTTTCTCTCCCTCATTTTCTTTTTGTTTTACCACACTGTGCCAATATGACTCGATTTTGCAAGTTTGATTCTACAGTCCCCCGCAAACATCAAGTCAATCTCTTATTAACGGGCTTATTGCTCGGAACGTTCTATTTGGAATATGTGGCTACCGACGCATCAGTAGTTGTGAATCTCGAAAGTGCGTGGCAGAAGTCTGGGGCAAGGATACAGATGAAGTAGCGGGAGACGCCATAGGAGAAGACCGAGAAGAGGGCATCAGAGGTGGAGATGGTGGACAAAGCGGAAAAGAATGTGCAGGAGACGCATATGAATAACACTGCACGACTGGCAGCCTGTGAATTATTCGGACGTGCATTATGGAAGTCAAAGCGTTGATAACAGGGAAAAGGGTAATGGCGAAGCAGGCAATGAAACAAAACAAGCAACTGAAGGATCTACTGCGCGATCAGGAAACAGTACTCATGTCACGAAGCATTGTAGTCGTCGCTAACAGTCGTCGTGACAGCTAACAATACATCATTAATAACTAGCTAAATAAACTATGGATTGATGCAGCTACCAAAACTTACTGGAACTATCCTGTAGCGGCTGACTCTGAAGTGGCTGCAGTAAAGCGACCACTTCGGGGGCTGCCACGCATGTGTGGCGGCCATCGCTATCGAATGTGTTCGAAACCCGTGTATTGACGTGTGGAGCAGCTGTTTCCACAAGCGATAAGTCATATCGCGGCATGTATCTTCTTTGACTTCCTCGACCTGCAGGAAAGGGCGCGAGCTATAGCTTGGGTACGGCTTGGATAGATCACTTGTGATAACACAAAAGACGACGGGGTATTTCCTATCCGTACCTGTTTTTCGAAATCCTTCCCGCGTTTTCAGAGCCTTTTCCTTCTTCGTCAAAGCCTTCATATTGTCCCAAAGATTTCGTAATTGTTTAACTGTTCGTGGCCGGACTCCTGGTATGCTGTTGAATTCATTTGCCAATAATTGCCAGGTATTGTTTTTTTGTGTGATCATTTTTGCGTCCGTTTTCTTGCTCTCGATGACCTCACGGTACTTGTAAACAAGCTGGGATACGTATGCCTTCTCGTCCCCTGTATATACATGCCGCGATGTTGCTGCCGTTTCTTTTTCCATATCCACTTAAGTGAAAAGCTGCCAGGAATGAACAACCTCGAGAAGATGTACCTACGTACGCAGATGCAGGACGCGCTCAGCGGCGTGACAACTTCACCTCTTGGTCTTCAGATGACCAGCCGGGAGAACGTTAAGAAGAAGAAGCGCCGTTCCTCGACAAAGTACTACTGCAGTGGCTTTAGTGAAATAAAACGCGCCCCGTAGTTCAAGCACTCCTTGATTGAGGAAACCTTGAACACGGATAGCGGTGTCGGGAACTAACAATACTCCCGACAGCGCAATCGCTCTTCTTTGGTAACCCGGAATCTGTTCTGCAAAGTGATAATAATGAGGGCAAATTCCTACCGCTGGGCCCTGCTCAGCGGCATCGGTACAGCTTTTTCATATGTGTATCGGATATCATGTCGTACTATGGTTGTGTGTGCACTAGCCCATTCATCATCTCAAAATAAGTTGCGGTTTTTGTATGCCCTAGTGCTGGCAACAGTCATGTAAGGGATTCTTTATTCAACCATCCATCCACTGCTATGCCGCTCGTGCTCCGCCCTTGAGCGTCCAAAGAAGCTCATCAGTTTCTCAAGTCAAGGAGTGTTCGTGAAACGTTATAAGGACTGAAGAAGACGAAGTCGTTCAAGGAGTTCTTAAAGGCCATTATGAGGATCCGGGCGTAATCTGAAGGCGATGAATCAGTTCATTCGTCACGAGCACTTTCAGATTGAAGGCTGGTATTCACTGCGCCCTGTCGTACAGCCCAAGGATTATGAGGTTATGATAGACCTGGTGGATGCATTCCTCGCCGTACCGATTCACCCTCGGACCGGCCTTGGCTGTGTTTCAACTGGAAGAACAGTCTTTTCAGTGGACTGCTCTACCGTTCGGCCTCAGATCGGCTCCAGAGTATTCACCAAATTACTGACACCAGTTGGTGCGTTTCTGCGAGCCCAGGAGTCCGTAGGGTCATGTTCTGAACGATATGTTGCTACTATATCAGGAGCCCGAAACTCTCCTGGCTCAGCTTCACCTGACTCTCTCGACCCTCGAAAAACTCGGGGTTGTCATCAACTGAAAGAAATCGAAGCTTCATCCTGTCCAGTGCCTCATTTTGTTGGGTTTTCACAATCGGGTCTCTAAAGATGAACTTAAGCCTTCCTTGTTGGAAGGTCGATCACCTTTTGCGCGACATCCTGTCAGTTTTGGACAACTTCCAGATTCAGATAGGCGTCCTAAGGACGGTTATCGGGAAGCTCGTTGCCACTTCTCGAGCTGTGTTTCCGGCACCTCTCCACCTGCGGGCCCTACAACGTCCCCAAAAGGAAGTTTTCCTGCACGAGCCATGCGGGACCATGATTACACTAGACCCGGAGTCCCGGCTGGAACTAATTTGGTGGCGAGACACACTTCAGAATATGCCGGCACGACCGATTCAGGACCCACCCGTTGTCCTGACAATCCAGTCGGACAGCTCGTTACTAGGGTGGGATGCTTGCTGTGGCAGTGTCACCATAGGGTACAAGTGGATTCTGAGCATGTGGACAGTACACATCAACGTCTTCACATCAACGTCACCCTTATCACAACATCATAATTAGCTCTGCCACCGAGTCCATCCCACATACTTCTGGCGCCAGGCAAAATCTGGGATGGTCCCAGACTGGCACCACAGTCGTTCCAGTTGGGTTCAGGATGGTCCCACTCAGTTCCACAGTGGTATACTCAGATCCCATTGTGGATCCTTGGGTAGCATGAGTGGTTCCAGTGTGCCTCCAGGCTGGGCCCAGCCCTGCCATCCCACTTGAAGTCAGGTCCCATTGTGGATCATTGGGTATAGCATGAGCGGTTCCAGTGTGCCTCCAGGCTGGGCCCCATCCCTGCCATTCCACATGAAGTCAGGTCCCATTGTGGTATTTAAAGTGGGATGCCTGGCCCACTGTGTGTCCATCCTGGGAGCACCAACCCACCAGCCCACTTGGAGCGAGGTTCTATTGGGGGGATGTCTGGCTCCAGTGTTGCACCGTCCCACTTGATATTGGAAACCACTTTGAAGTCTTGAAGCCGGTAGCACGTATGAGTTATGCATGTTCCGTGGTCCTCTTGCAATGACCTATAGAGTTCTCCTATTTAAAACTTTTTAACTTCATTTCAAAGTACCAAGGTACTACTTTTGTCGAATATGAGCCATGTATGATGTTTGTATTTCTATTTTTCCTTTGCTTGCTTCTTCCCGGGCATCTGGGGGTATGGCTCTTTTCAAGCTGCTTGATCAGCTTCTCAGCTGTACTACTTTTTCCATTTGGAAATAAAATTTAGAATAAAAGAAACTGTTTCCACTGCATCGCACTTCCCGCATCTGAGTTTCTCACTGAGGTGAGAAACTCTTCTCATCGTCTCGTCTCATCTTCACCGGGGTGAATTGAAGACGCTCTGCATACCTTGCAGGTGCATACAGCTGCTCAGAATACGGCTGCGGGTACATAGCTGCCCGGTGCAGATATGTGCGCACCGGGCGTTTTTGCAGACAAGTGATAATCTTAATTTACATTTCACAATATATCAATCGTTTATGGTCCTACCGCAATTCGCCTAAGTTACTATTCCCAGGCAAAAATCTGGAGTGGGACCACTTCAAAGTGGTTATTGGACAGGAACCACTTGGATTGTGGAACCATTCACTGACTGGGACCAATTAAAAGTAGAACCAGTTTCATGGTGGTCCCACTTGAAGTGGAACCAATGGAATTTATCCAGTGGTCCCCTCTGCTAAGAGGTATCGGACCGACCACTTAAGCAGCTGGGACCACTGAATGCATCACGGAAAGTAATTCCGTAAAAAAGCACATACTGTTCAAATAGATATTGTAATTCTTCTGATATGAGCATACACTGAGCATAAAAAAATAATCGATACGTCTCTCACGTACTAAGTATCATACGCATAATCACTCACTGTGTCTAGACCAAGGGGCCGAAACGGAGCTGAACCGTAACGAAAACCGCAAAAAAAGTTATTTTCGCCGAACCGAACCCGAACCGAACCGTAAGCATTTTTTGTCTCCCCTGAACAAACCGGAACTGAACCGAAAAAATATGATGCGGTAGCCGGTTCGCCAGACGGTACAAACGCTATACCTGCCGTCGACTGCCGCGCACCAGCTCCTGCATCGCTCGGAATCTTGCCGAATTTATAGAGCGGACAAATTGATAAAACTAAGAAGTGGTGAGTCCATGCACCTCCTACAACCTCACCTCCAAAAGGTTCACGACATCCCTGTACATTTTTGCGATTCGAGATGTAAAAAAAAAAAAGATGTGGTGCACGACAGCTACACTTTGCATTGTTGCCTCGGCTGCTTGCTTTCATTCAGCGTCGCATTGTGAAGGCGACGTAAATTTTTATAGTCCACAGTGATATCCACAAGCAACGCAGATCTCTAGCGACCACGGGAAAGAGGTTGGCGTGTGTGGTCTAAAGCATGGAGGAAGAAAACACAGAAAGCGACTTCTCTCCCTCTTTTCAACGGGGGAGCAACGTGCCGGCCTGCGCATGGGACTCTGGGGTACTCCTATCTTCCGCGAGACGCTTTCTTCCCTGTTTTCCTTTGGAAATTAGTGATAGCCTTTTGCAATGGAGTTCAGTGGTACGCTGTATGCCATTCCCAGCACTTTTCGGTACAGTAAAGGGTGATCTGCTGTCGTGAACTGCATCATGGCTCTTCGTACCTATGAAGTGTAGAAGTGAGGGAGTAAAAAGGATGGAAGGAGGAGCAAGCCATCGCCGGAACTTGATATTACCACTCACATGTCGTACGCTGATTAGCACAGCACACGTAAACTGGTTCGAACCGATTAATATTGGTTCAAACCGTTATTTGGTTGCTCTGAACCCAAACCCGAACCGAACCGATAACCTCGAACCGGAACTTGAACCGAACCACAAAAATAACGGTTCCGAGCCCTGGTCTAGACTAGGCATATGCATGTTGACTGTGCGACACACACGGACCACATAGAGCATGGCGTTTTGTTGACCACTTCACATCTTGTATTTTCTCAGAGAAGATTACACCTCCGTCCATGTAGGCCGCGACATGTACCCGTTTCCTCTTCCTCAAATGATCCGAATCTTTTATAGACTCTTCTTATCCTGCTTCTCAGGTTCCCCTAGCTCCTGAAATAAAACATATAATGAATAGTAATCGAAACACCACGGTAAGCACTTATACCTGTTAACATCAGAACAAGCATTAACCAAAACAACACAACGATGTCCAGGAACGTCACATGGCGTCCAGCATGGGAGCTACAGGAAGTCCTGGGGACTGTCCTGAATGTCGTCTATGATGTCTGAGGGACGTACCCTGGACGTCCCGCTGGCACATCCCCAAAACATCCTTTAGAGTCCACACGTCATCGTAGCTAATGTCTGTGGAACGTACGTTGACCTGTCGGTTGGCACACCTCAGTACATCCTGAGAGGGTCCACATGTCATCCTGGCTGACGTAATTTGGACACAGCTTCTACCATTCTGGGGTGCGTTGCAGTGAGAATAATCGAAAGACGTTATCAGAGACACAGATATGATACACTAAAAACATTTGTTGGTTCTTTACGGTCTTATACATCCCAGTCAGAAAATTCTGTCCCACGGATGTCCATCGCATATACTTTCACGGAGATATGGATAGCGCAGAATAATGAAATTCCTCCATCGGGTATACTACGGAGATCCACTTGGCCGGGATTCGAACTTCCTACGAACGTCCGCTTTGCGGACATAACCAAGAGATACGGACGTAAGCAGGAGCTCTCTGGGATGCAGCGTGTATCTCGAGCGAGGTGTTACTTTTTTATTTTTTGGAAGTCAGGATACGCTTTGTAGTAGGATATAAAGCATCTTTCCGCCGTTTTTTAAACATCTGCCACCGTCGCCGGTGGTTTTGTTTTCTGTTGCTCGGTTGCTCCGCTTTGTTTCCTATGAGGAAAAATAAGCGCGGCGTTCCAAAAAAGAAGAAAGAAAAGAAAAGAGCAACGAGAGATTGGGCCACTCAGCCGAAAAAGCTTTGCAATGAAGTGGCATTCACTTCCAAACAGAAAGCAGACACTGTACATTGATGTTCTCGTGAGCTTCTACACATTCGAGAGCCCTGTTCGCCTGTGAGTCGAAGTGAAGGGTGAGATGTCTAAGTTTAATTCGATTGCATACACGAACAACAATGAAATGAGAAATTGCTTGGCGTATTAAGTCACTGTGGACGTAGTGTCTCTGTTTGTTACTCATTTGGTTTGAGAACTGAGTTGGTTCATAGAAAGTCGAATTTGTGCAGTGCTACACCGTTCCGCGTTTCTCTCTCTCTCTTGCAATACAATGGTCCATACAGCATCCCATCACGGAGCTGATTCGGACAATCCGTGAAACAGCCGCAACAGGATCTCCTGCGGATATACGGCTACGGATATACCTTCATAAATATCCCAGGAGAGTCCCACGGAGGTCCATTTTCGGATATGAACATTGGGATCTATTTTGGACGTCTGTGGGAGATGGTGTTCTGTCTGGGATATAGGCACATATGATATGTATTGAACATGTTGAGTCTTGCGAACATTTCTACTTCAAGCTAAACGCGAGTTCCCTTACAGGTTGCATGTCTCATCTGAGAACAGAATCCAAAAGCAGCCACTGTTTGCACTGTAAACATCACTGTATCAGACCGTACGTGCTGCAAAATATGCAAGTTGAAATAATAAAAGGAATACACAATTCCACCAGCGAGTAAGCCTAACTCAACAAGGTAGAGCGGCCGTTTCGTAAATCATAAATTTAATCTACATGAGAACTTCCATGCATAGAATCTCAAAAAATAATAAAGAGCAATCTTAGCTGCAAACAAGTAAGGTGTGCGAAGTGCAGTAGCGAAATGAAAATCGTTTCGTACCTTATACTTTTCTGCGATTCTAGGATGACCTACGAGCATCTCGGGACAGTCTCCTTAGAGCTTCCCGTCAGGGATCAATTGGGTATTGCTAGACTCGTCCTTACACGGGACGTGGACGTTAAGATCAATATGGGATGTCCCCGGGATATCAAGTGTTGTCTGGGATATGCACAGTACGTTTGGTGTTTCATCGTCCGGTTCTTCTCCGTACCCCGTGTCGTCTTCTTAGCGTCAAAACTCCTCTGTGATATCGACAATGTGTTTCACATGAATCATTGTCATCGCGTTGTCTTAGAAACGCACTAAAAAACGTAAATACTACACAGGAGATGCTCGATCTCTGCCACGGCAACCGAAGAGAAAAACCAACTTGCTACGACGAGTTCAAATTCCAACTGACACTCTCTCCTCTCACCCTGCCGCGGCCCGCCGTTCGAATGTGAATTGAAAGCCTCCCACCGCACCGTGGCGCCCTCATAATTATTGATTCTGCTTAGGATCAGCCCGTCCAATTACCTCTTTGTTTTTTTCTTCTTCTAATTATTTAGCATAGTTTCTGTCATCTTTTGAATGTGTCGTGACATTTTGCTGGTACTTTTTATGACATTCACCTTTACATGAGAATATGAGCACGAATTGAAGTTACAACAAATATTTTATCGAAGACAAGATGGATAAAAAGCAATAAAATAGATCATATCTGTGCTAAAATAGATCAAAATAAAAAATCAAAACAAACCAGAACGGTATGGCAAGAGTGGACTGTTCCTGCCCTACAGATCTCAAAGGGGGAAGCTACCCAGCTTGGAATCTCAAGTGGTTCAGTTGACCATTCTGGGAACAAATGGTATCTGTGAGGCTCCCACTGTAAGTTCTGGAACCATTTGAGGCCAGAGTGGTTCCACTGATTTCACCAATGTGGAACCAGCCACCCCACTTCGGAATCCAGCTGGGACCATCCAGATTCAACTGGAACCATTCCGGGACCATTCACATGCAACTGGAACCAGTCCAGGTTTCGCCTGGGATTTCGTTGGTAAATATACCAGAAACATTAGCGCAGCGTCTGAAATTAAAACTTGTGTAATTTTCACTTGAGTTTGAACCGAAACTTTAACGGCCTCTCCTCGTCGACAAGAGGAGCAGACTGAGTGTCATATGCATCAGTATGTGTTTTGAAATGTCGTTGCGGTAGGCGGTTGGTCGTCGGTAGTTCCCGTCTTTCAACTCTTCAAAACAGGCAAGAAAACGTGAATGTTTTGAATCTCTATGGTCAAGCGCTTGTATTATGTATTGTTTTTTTTCTTGCAACTTCTTCACCAGCTAAATTGCAAGAAACTACGAGCGACACATATATAGGACTGCAATTGCGCTGGTGAGTTGTATAGTGATTTGACATATATGAACGTTTATCTGAATGTGTAGATCTTCTCCCTGTTATTACTGTTATTTAAAATAGCATAAGTGCAGGTTAGCTGGTGGGTGAACACTAAGAACTCCTGCTCAGGCTCGTAACTGACATTGTTATGTGCCTTATCATCTCTGGCTTGTCATATGGAGGATACTTCCAAGAAACTTATGAATCGTGCAGAATAGGGGCCAGCGACTGAAGTGAGGTATGTTGCGTGATTGTTGCAGGAAAACATTTACCACTTTATGCATGGCATTAAGTACTTTTGCAAACATTTTTTACAGGTTTTCTCAATGAAGCAGAATTGCCAGTTCATCTCAGTGAAGCATGGACAGCAGCACTCTTTACTGGCTATCAGGGTGATATAATGTTGTGAATGTACTTTTCCACAAAACAGGATAGCAGATACTAAAGTAGCAACGTGGGTAAATTGGCGCTGACTATTCATCTCAAACGTGCAACACAGGACAAGGACAACACGTGAAAAATCAGCTGTCCTGTTCACTCATCGTTTGTGTCCTGTGTTGCAGCTTATGAAATGGACAGGATGAACAGATATTTTTCTGAGATGCAAAAAGTATGTTCAGTGCAATGTGTCGATAGTTGGCATTCCCAGTAATCCAGTTCTTGAACTTTGGGTTATTTCTAGAATGTATCTCAGAGTGAGAAGACACCATCCACAGACCACCACCACCACTGGACTGCATTGTCCTGTAGCAGTATGTATTATGTCTTGGAATATGCATGGAATATATGTACCAATTTTTGTGGTTTGTAGTAAAGTGAGATATTCATATTCTCTACATTTTGTGCTTTCACTGAGATCGTAGAGGTGTTAGTAGTCAAAGGTGCAGCTTCTGCTTCAGGGTGACTCCGGAGATGGAATGACATCAAACATGTTCCTGTTCAGTTCAATTCGAAGCTGATTGTGAGCCAGCTGGAAGTTGATTTTAGCTCTACAATCCACTTGCAGTGGGCCTAGACTGGTCCCACTGAAATACCATCCGTCAAGTGGTCCCACTTCCTGACTGGTTCCAGATCCCAAGCAGTCCCCGTTCCGGAGTGGTTCCTACAGGAACCACCTGGGAATGGGAACCAGCATGATACCTGTCTCAAAAACCAGTTTGAACTCGTCCCACTCTAGATTTTTGCCTGGGGCCGCCTCTCCAAGCGTCCCAACCCTTGGTGGAATGGCAACTACGAGGCCCAAAACCCGAAAAGAGCAGTATCGAACATGGGGTATCTTTCGTAGATATCCCAACAACTTTCTCATTTGCCAACATTCCTGCGTCGGGAGTTCTCGACGGACGGACTAGACGTTTCGCTCTGCTCAAGGATCTTTTTCCACATTTCACTTGGAGTACGGATTTGGATGGTAGAGGCAGGACCATCTCCCTATATTCCTTTCGTATTCCAAGTACGCTTCCGGTGCAGGCCACAGGATCGCTTGGTTGACCAATGGGCAGTCCTTTCGCAACCTGAGCAAGAAGATGTGCAGGTGGGAATGACAGCAGAAGAAATTACTGATCTCATTGTGCGGTGCCTCACGTAGACCACACGATGCTAAGGTCGGAGCGGGTCATGCAGGTACGGATCCGGTAGTGGAGCGTTGGCGTGCTTATAGGAAACATGCGGAGTGAAAAGCTCGGCGATCTGGCCATCTCACTGATGTTCAGGATGCACGTCGTGCGAAACGTAATGTTACAAAAGGCTCTGAAGGCCGTGGATGTACGTAGACGGCGACAGTTCTGTGCGTCTCTGACCCCTTTTACCAGTACTGCGAAGGTATGGCGGGTTGCTCGAAGTCTCACGGAAGCTCCTCCAGCGAAGAAGCCGCTGCGATCTCTCTCTCTCCAGGCTTTCAAGAGCATGTTTTTGCTGCACCAGTGCGCTATTAACCAAGCTCCTCCATCTTCTAACCTCAACATGGATGCAAACTTGAACTGCACGTTTGCAGAGCTCAAGGCGGCCCTTGTGTTTTCTCATAAAAAGTCATCGCCTTGTCTGGACTTGGTCACCTGTGCAGTGGTCCTGTGGACCTGCTGCTGCGCTCACCCAACTTTGAACTGGAACTGCTTTTGGTTGCAGTATTTACGGTTGCTCGCACTCCACCGGCGCCACCTTCTGGTTCAACAGCTACCCCAGGCCGAAAAAATGAACTGGGAAGTCAACTGGTACCAGTTTGTTCCCAGTTGCCTCCAACTGGTCCATGAACTGGAACCAAGTGGGATCAAACTGGCGGCAACTGGAAACTAAAGTGGTACCAGTTCAAGCTGGGCTGGTGGCAACATGGACATGAACTGGTACCAGTTCAAACTGGGCTGGGGCAAGTGGACATGAGATGGTACCAGTTCAAGCTGGGCAGGTGGCAACTGGAAAGTGAAGTGGTACCAGTTCATACTGGGCTGGTGGCAACTGGACATGAACTGGTACCAGTTCAAACTGGGCTGGAGGCAACTGGACATGACCTGGTACCAGTTGAAGGTGGGGGTGGCCAACTGGAAAGTGAGTGGTGCCAGTTCAAACTGGGCTGGTGGCACTGGACACGAACTGGTACAGTTCAAACTGGGCTGGAGGCAACTGGACATGACCTCGGTACCAGTTCAAGGTGGGCAGGTGGCAACTGGAAAGTGAAGTGGTGCCAGTTCAAGCTCGACCAGCTGACATGTTTGGGAGAAGTTTCGGTTTGGGTTCCGGGATAGGTTTGTAATAACATATATGAAGATTACGAAAGAAAGGTTGGGGGGACGACGGAAAAGCAACTTTATAGTAAAAAAATCATATTTCTATTTTTTTGAAGGTGCGCTAATGTTAACAAAAGCTAATTTGGAATTATTATGTTTGCATATTTTGCGCGTTCCTGCTCCCCTGATGAATGACGCGTTTGAACAAGGTGTAACGGTCGCTTGCTGCTTCAGATGCAGCGTTCGCGCTTGTCTGCCGTGTTTTGACTTTTCGCGTTCGTCTCAGCATGCCCCAAGTGACATTTTTGCTCTTAATGTTATTAGCGTGACATGCGACAATATAAATTACAGTGAGCGTCATCGGCTTCAGTACGACCAGACAGGTGTCATGCGATTGCGGCTCTGTTGCAGCTGCGAAGACTGCTTCATCGTGAGTACTATGCTCAAGTGTTTTTTGCTTCCTGCGAATAAAGCAGAAATATAAATAATGGTACCGTCCTGCTGCACGTAAAGTTTGTCTCCCCAGTGTGTTGCACGAGAACATATGGACGCGTTTCTTTCACGACCAACGCCCGGTTTATGTAAATGTGATGTTAACGTTAACAAAGCAACTTTTTGCACACCACATGCTGTGGAATGTGTCTCTTGGTTTAGCGTTCTTTTATTCATCATGTGGCGTTAGTCTGCGCGTTCCCGCTTTTAATGCATGTCATTCTCGTGTTTTAGATCCTTCACACGGAAAACACGGGTTTGCTCTAGAATCCGCATAGCTCACCAGAGTACTCGTGGCGTGGATCGGAAAAGCTGTGAGTCTGTTGTGGAGTAGTTGTGCCTTTCAGTTAATGTTTTGGTGATAATATTGTGCTTCACAGGACGGACTGCGAAGCAATATGTCGAACTCCACAAGCGCCTCCTGTAACGGGGGTACACAGGAAGGTGAGTGTCTGCGACATATGTGTGTATAGTGAACTAAATGATTTAGTAATGATAGTCTTCTGGCAGCTCTATACGTAGAAAACAAATGATGACATGACTTCCACGGCTGCCCGGATGCTTCCTGTTTTCTCAACCGTTTCTGTAAAGTCAGTGAGAAACTGCATCGTGAAATACAAAATGTCTGTTTCAGAAGTGCACAATAAAATATAATTCATGTTTATTTCAGTATCATGCATCTGTGGGTTTCATCATGGAGATCCAAATGAGCTCCCGAGTGGCTCAGTTCCGCTTGGAGGAGAAACGTTGCTACTTCGGCTGCGACCAGTTGCAACTGGTTTTGAACTGGTCCCAGTTCAAACTGGGACCAGTCAAGCTGTGTTATTGAACTGGGACCAGTTCAAGCTGGGACCAGCTGCAAACTGGTTTTCAACTGGTTCCAGTTCAAACTGGGACCAGCTCAAACTGTGTTATTGAACTGGGACCAGTTCAAGCTGGGACCAGCTGCAAACTGGTTTTGAACTGGTCCCAGTTCAATAACACAGTTTGAACTGGTCCCAGTTGGAAACTTTTTCATCTGGGTACGTAGGCGGAAGAACAGTGAACTCTAGCATTGTGTTAAAGCAGCATATGGCAACGTCCTTGCTTTACTGTTGCCCCGACCGCCTCTTCAGTGGCACCGTGAACACTGCCGAGCCCATCCCTCTCGACACACATTCCTGGCCTCTTGGGGCCAAGAGCAGATCCCTGTTCCGGTTCTCAAGCAATCTGCATTGGAAATGATGGATACAAAGTACAGAGGCCGCACGGCTGTGTTCACAAATGGTTCGTCTACGTCGGATATGGCTCTTCCACTGCCTTTGTCATACTGGACGAGTCAATATCATCTGTGTTCGCCTGTCACATCGCACTTCGTCGACCTTTGCAGAGCTGTACGCTATTTTGCTATTTCTATAGTCTGTCTTGAACACTCGCCGCGCTCCTGGGTGATATACACGACTCAAATGAGCCATTGCAATGTGTAGAATCATGGACATCCGCGGCTCTTTGCCCCCTGTGGTAGTGAGCACCCTGACGGCGCTCAAGGTTATTGGGGAACACCAACACCAGTTAACCCTACAGTGGGTCTCCGGCCACACTGGCATTCAGGGCAACGTGGAGGCAGATTTGGCGGCTGCTGCGGCCCACCGTGTCTGCGGAACAGTGCCCATTATCCTCTCCAAAAGAGGGTAGACGCTTCTACTTGTCTGCGTTCGTTGTCACCCTTGGCCGCCATCAATGGCGCCATGACATCACTCATTGGTCACTCCTCCATGCAGTGGTCTCCTCATTATCACTTAAGATGCCAGGGTGGCTTCCCTCGCAGCTTTACGTCACTTCTACGGCGTCTGCGACTCAACGTCGCCTTCACCCCGTATCCCGGATTAAGCTGGGTTACAGTAACACCGCGCTGTGCCCAGCTTACCACACTCCAGCAACGATTCCGCATATCATCGAGGACTGTGACCAGTAAAGGTGTGAACGCCGGGTCTTTCGACGCCAATTTGAGCTCCTCGTTCAGCTTGTCAAAGTACTTGAACCATGGAGCCTTCTGCGCGTCAGTGTTGGGCTTTTCGCTCCCTGTTTGCTTTCGCGCAAGTCACTGACCTCCTCGAAGAGCTCTAAACAGATCTCCGACCTGTCCTCGCTTCGCGCTCATCATTAATTCATTCTCTCAGATTAACCTCTGTGAAGAGAGTTAGGGTCCTGTGACTACCACGGGGAAACATCACTGGTCACCATCACTTCTCTATTCATTTATTGTTGTTGCGTTTAAGAAAGATGAGCTAAGCCACACTGGACTCGCCAACAAGTCAAGCAAGAGACCTGGAGAAACTTTGTACCTTTGATAAATAGTAAACCCCTTCGAAGAGCGTATGGATAGGCTCAAGATGATTAAGGGCGACTATACAAGCTTTCTGAACACATTTATTACAAATAAACGCACTTCCTGCTAGAGTATAGATCAACACGCAATGCACTTGTAGGGAACTTTAAAAAAAAGCATCTCCAGCTCATCACACTGCAATAGGGAGTTTTTTTAGAATTGAAGAGCAAGCAGAGAAACTATTCCACGTCAAGAAACTAGAATGTGGAACAGGTGACAAGTACTCTATATGTACAATAAGCTGTTTACGATGACAGAGCTGTCTAGGGCCTTGTCGTCGTCAGATCTCACGGATCCTGGGCCAGACCGTATTACTTATTCTATGCTTATTTGTTTATTTGTTTATTTATTTATTTAGTTATATACCTCAAATGCCAAGAGGCATTACATGAGGGGGGGTTAACAAAAAAAGAGGGAACAAATAGTAACAGAAACGAACATGAGACAAATAGCACACAAACAGTTAAGAAACAAATCATAACAAATACAACATTTCGCACTGCTTCACAAAATGTTCATGAGATGTTGAAGCTACAACATTCGCAGGGAGGGCATTCCACTCACGAATGGATGTTTGCTTTGGGGAGTATAAAAGTTAATTAGTGTAACCAAAAGTTGCTTGCAGTTTACATAAAGACAACTCGGCTTGAGGAGTGATGTGCCATTTGAAATATGAGGACACATGCTGGAAAGTTTATACATGAATGAGAGTCTCCGTATTTTCTTTGATTTTCTAGAGAGGGATGAGTTGCCACTTTTTTGAAATCTGTGATACTCTGCCTGTCATATTCGTCTATATATAAAACGGACAGCTTTGTTTGAATGGACCTCAAGCTCATCAATGACGGTACTTCTGATAGGAACTCCATATCAGCGACGCGTACTTTAATTTAGAGCGTACAAGTGGTCTGATAGGCTAACAATTTTAAACTGTGGGTGAGCTAATACAACGATCTCCGTAGGAAATCCAATACCTGATTACCTTTATGTCATACTTCTGTAATATGCTTGTTCCAAGTGAGGTCGTTGTAAGATGAACACTAGGTATTTGCCAGTATAACCAGAGATGTCCAAAGGATATCCTTCGGATATACTGTATCTGACGTTCCAATGTCTCAGGGATATCTGGAAACGTCCCGTTTACATAGGTGGGGATATCCAGGGGATCAGGGTTCCTTCCTCATTTTGCGATCACTGAGAAGTCCCAAAAATATCATTCTCGATTTTTGGGTCGGAATTGGACCACTAGTGTTCCTCCGGTGGACCTCTAGTTTTTTATGTTGAAGCTAATCTTCCATGCCAATGTCCATAACAAACAACATATGTCCAGACGATGTCTGTAGGATATCCCATTTGGACAATGGGATATCCCTGGGAGCAGCCTGAATGTCCCATAGATATCCGTAGAGACATACAGGAACCAGAATATGGGCACTGTTAGGACGTCGCAGGTATATCCATGCGATGCCACCTGGGGATATTGGGACAAATGTGGGACGTTTATGCACCGTTGCTCCTGACTGTTCAAATTTAATATAATGTGGCACTTATTTCACTTGACGCCTCAGAAGTGATGACGCACGGCGATATTAACGGAAAGTAGCCTACATATCTACAAAACCTATACATATGGTAAATAATGAACGTAAGTGTGTTTAAAGCTGCTCTCACCCTAAAAATAAGAGCAGTCCCCCATTGTGCTCCCCCTTCCACCCCACGCGTACGCGGAGGGTTACCAGAGCATCCTCAATAGTGTGTTGCCGAAATGGTGGAGCATATACTGAAATAAAAGTTGTTGTGGCTCGTTCATACAAGAGTATTGCGGCGTAAGACATATGTAACGGTGAGGGGGTGCGTCTTTGCAGTTAATTCGTGTATGTGCAGATTCAAGGTATAACCAATGATGTTTCTGACATTCCTCTATCGTGTATTGTGTTTTAATTCAAGGCTGTTGTCTATAATGTGATTACCTGCGAGTGGAGCTGTAAAAGTGGTCGAATTCTGTTGCTCGACTAGTGTCATGCACAGAGAGATACGTTGCATGGCTAGCTGCACGCGAACGATAGAGATACATAACGGTTTCACTTGTTCCCCATATCTGGTTAAGCTTCACAGAAGTGTTTGCTTGCTCACAGCGCTAGAAAAAGTTGCTGTCCAAATAACATGTGGACATCACATATTTATCCGTATATCTCAGGCGACGTCCTGGCGACATCCACTGACGTTCAATGGTTCAATGTGTTCAGTGCCCAAAATTTGTATATACTAGATCTTGCATGGATACCTTGGAGATGCAGGCTGCTTCTTTTCAAACATCCCAAAGCGATGATATCCTACAGACGTCCCTGGGACATAAGTTATTTACTGGGTAAAACTGAAACGCCGAATGTTGTTCTGGATATCCCCACAGATATCGCTTGGATGTCAGATATTCAGGATGTTCACAACCTTGTAGGGATTCCTAGGGATATTAGAGGTTTATTGGGTAAAACATGCTACATGTTCAATTACTTTACTATTTAAGGGGTAGTCATACAAAATTCGTTTCCTTTGCTCTCGAAAGGACATGCACTTTGTTTTTTGACACTTTGCCTCCATTAACCATTATTCTCCCAGTTTTGCACTTACAGGAGATCCAACTGCAATGTCGTACGGTCATACTCAGACCTGACTGACCGATAAAGTACAACATCATCAGCAATAAAGCCTAATCACGACTGAATTGAAGAGGGTAAGCCGTTTACGTAAATTAAAAATAGTAACGGCCCTAAAACCGATCCTGGGGTACACCTGATATTACCACAGAAGAGTCCGAAAGGAATTTCCCCACTTAACACACTGAGTCCTGTCTGTAAATGATGTCTGGCAGCTCTGTAGAAAGTCTCCTTGATTCTTTAATCTTATTTGGAAAGATGGCAAATTTTGCTCTGACTGGAAGGTCGCAACTTCAGTCCTCTGTTGAAACCATAGAAAGATCTATCAAACCCATTAAGCTACAGGCCCACAGCACTCACAAGTTGTGTCTGCAAGAATTTTGAGCGTATGGTCAATCGTAATTGTGTATATCATGAGGATAACGGTTGCTTAGACCAATGCCAGTGGGGTTTCGAAACCACGTGCTCACTACAGATCATCTTGTGCTCCTGGAAATGATCATCAGAGAAGCTTTCGTCGAAAGGTAGCATTGCCTGTCTGTCCTTTTTTATGTAGATAAAGCTTACGGCACTGCTTGGAGCAATGTCTCCTGCAAGACCTATGCACCTTTGGAACCCGTGGTCGTATGCTACATTGCATCGCTGACATTTCTTGAAGGGAGAACATTTAGAGTTCAACTTGGCACAGCCTTGTCGCGCCCATTTATACAAGAAAATGGTCTTCCACAACTAAGGCCCTACGCTGAATGTTGCACTCTTTCCTGCACTTTCCAAATAGATCACCCAATGTTTATCATTAAATCAATTCCATTGACTAAGTTTATCCCCCTTCTGCTAGTTATTCCTTGTACGTGGACAATATTCAAGTATCTTGTTGTTCCGTTATCCTGGCTAGGTGCGAAAGCTAAGTGCAGCTCACCATACACCAAGTTAAACAAATGGGCTACTGAAAATGGTTTCAAGTTCTCACTGGACAAAACAGTATGTGTTCCATTTTCTATAGTAAGAATCGTGTAGTAATCCAGAACCCAGGTTAACAATGAATAAATATGACTAAGAGCGGATTTGAAAGCACAAAAAAAAGCGCTTTTTAGGCGCTTAAAAGGACTCTAAAAGAGGGCCGAAAGCATGAATTTTCTCGGAATAGGCACGATCAATATTGCACAATACCAGCTAATCAAATGATGCGGTCAGCATTGGTTGCTTACGGTACTTTGCGTACGGTGGGGACAGCTGCTGCTCAGAAATAATATGCTTGTATTATACTTCTGAAGTCGTTCGTAGGTTGCACGGCAAAGATTCACACAGTCAGCGAGATGTAAAAATAGCATGGAAATTTTGGCATCTACAAAACGCTTTTTTCGCGTGTCAATTTTTATTTTGGAATTGAACTACAAGCATGATGCACACGCCTTCTTATTGAATGCATGAAGACAGTAGAAAACAAGTGTCATTTCAATGTGTTCCGGCGTGAAATTCTGTCACCTGTCACTATACGAGTTGTCCTACATGCCGAGCACGACCTCACAACGTCGACCGATTTGAATGTGCGTGCCTGTACGAACACGGGTAATCGTGAGCACACCACATATCCTCAGACATCCTAGGAAAGTCACAAACGTCACACACATCCCATACATCGCACAGATGTTGGCAGGGATGTACACAGTGGACGTTATAGATTCGTAGCTTGTACATCCCTGCGACATCTCCAGAACATGGAGCACAGGTATGTCACTATAAGAAGAATGACTCCAGTTTAAGGAAATAGGTTTAATGATTTTGGTTCAATTGATTTTTGAATTATTCTGTGTAGGTACATGTTGTATGTAAAGGGGGAGTAATGTATGTGAGTAATGTAATAAGTAATGCTTACAGTTTACGAGTGCAGCAATATCTGGGTCTAGCAAGCCAAAATTTAACTTGTAAGAGCATGAAATATGGCGAAAATATGAGGATGTGTGCTAAAGTTTTACATGTGGTCACCTTGAGCATGGGCGACCGGTTGTAATTGAGAAGTAAACTCAACGACATTTCATGACTAAAGACTAAATATATAACTGTAACCTAGGTAAACCTCACGGGTAAATGTAACTGTAACTGAGGTACACTTCAGTCTAAGTAACTTTTCCTGTAACTTATTTACTTTTAAAGTCGTGTAACTGTTACTTGATTAAACTTTTTGAGTAACTTATACAGCTCTGGTCGCCACTATAAGCACAGCTGCAAGGGCAGACATGGCCTTGGACTGGGTGCAAGGAGTGTAGACGAAAAAGCATTCACTTTCTGGCACAGGGGGAGACACTTGCATTCTGTGATGTAGCGCGGCGAAGGTGTCCTCTGCTTTTACGATCTTTTTGTAGTTAGCAAAACTACGAAATAAACACGAAGCAGCATGTAAAGCACTCGTTTTGGCACTTATCGCGCCTATTTCAAAACAGCACTAATAAAAAAGGCACAAAAAGGCAATAACATTAGGGTACTATAAGGGTCCCCTTCGACCTGATTCGTGCTTAGAACATTAAAAGGCAGCATCTGTATATCTCCTGACGAAAAGGCATATGCCTGAAAATCCGCTGTCTGGACACGACTTAGCCAATCCAATCAGATTGCAAGTTCTTAGGTGTTATCTTTGACAAAAAGTTCACCGTTCAGTCTCACATTAAATACAAAATCTTTGAACCTGTTGAAAGTCCTTTCATACAGAACCTGGAGAGCAGATCGAGAAACTCTGTACCGAATCTACGTATCAGCTGTTCGTGCCAAACTGGACTACGTGTCTGAATTCAAACAACATGTCTGTTGTCTGCCTCGGCCAATTCTCGTTGTTTATGGGTCTCTCGTTCAGCTCAGCACGTCAATCCATCCTGAGAGGTCCTGACCCCATAGGGGCTGAGGCTGGTTCTGGAAGCACTCCGCACCTCACCAGTATAATGTCTATATGTGGAATGTACTGAATGGTCACTGAAAAGACGAAGAGTTTACTTTGCTGCTACTTACACACTAAAGGTACAGAAATGCAGGGATCGGAACCGAAACTGAACCCGAACCAAAAACTGCTAAAAACCCGTATTTTTTCCATAACCGGAACTGAACCAAACTAAACTATTTTTTTCTCTCGTGTTGAACCAAACCGGAACTGAACCAAAATAAATTTAGGCGAGTAGTATTCACTGACCACAAGTATCAGGAAAGACACAAGGGGCCTGGACACCATTAAATTAGCAATTAATTAGCAATAAGGACCCCCACAGGAATTGGGACTATCCACCCAGCAAACAACCAACGGCACAAAGACGTGCATAAGACGTCGCGCCATGGATATCTGCATATCCAACGTAGTTTCGTGAAGGTCCAAATTACATCCACTGAACATCCATGGGAGCTGGACTTTACCCCTGTTTTCTGATCCCAGCAATCCCCAGACAACGTCTTTCATGGATATTCTATCATGCCAGTATAATAAACCCCATAATTCAGAATTTTTTATACTATGTGTAGTTTTTATACATGTATCATAGCCCAGGGTTGTTATGAAAGGTGTTATTATTGTTAAAAAGGCCCTCACCCTTAAAAAAACAAAACAAAAAAACAGCAGGCTTCCTTGTTGCCCCCTTCCACCGCGAACGCGGATTTGAAGGGAGACCAGAGCATTCACAATGGCCTCTGTTGGTGAAATGGCCAGAGGCCGGAGCATATACGGAAATACAAGTTGTTGGGGCACGTTCATTATAAGTGTATAGGGGCGTAAAACGTTTGTAACGGTGAGGGGGGTGTCTTTGCAATTAGCTCACATAGCTGTAGAGTCAAGGTGCAAACAATAACGTCCTGACATTCCTTCCTAACTATCCTATGTTTTTAATTCAGACTATTGTCTATAATGTGATTACCTGCTAAGCGGAGCTGTAACAGTGATCGAATTCCACTGTTTCTTGATGGGGTGTTACACACAGATAAATACTTTGCACGGCCAGCAGCACGCGAACAATTCAAATATATAACGATTTTTACTTGTTCCCCGATATCTAGTAAGGTTCACAGAAGTTTTTGCTTGCTCTCCGCAGAAGAAAAACGTTGCTGTTGGAAGATGTCAAACATCACATATTTATTCGTACATCTCCAGGCGACGTCCTGGCACCATTCCTGTGATGTTCAATGAGTGCCTAAAATCATGTGTGCTGGGTCTTCAATGGATATCCCAGGGTACTGCAGGCTGCTTCCTTTCAAACATCCAAAGCGTGATATCCTGCAGATGTACCTGGGACATCTGTTACTCACTAGGTAAAACTGAAATGCGGATGTTGTGCTGGGACATCCCACAGTTATTGCATGGCTGTCTACATATTGAGGACGTTCACGACTTTGTAGGGATGTCCTAGGGATATTAGTGGTTACTGGGCAGTGTGTCACCACACTAATTGGGGAGCATCTAACTCGTGTCCAGAGTCCACCCTGCATGTTTCCGGATACTCATGGTCATAACAAATGAAAGAATAGCTAGAAATAGAGTGAAGAGAAACAACTTATTTGAAAATCAACGATGCCAGCTCGAACAAATCGCTCCGAAACGGGCAGCTGACCACCGAGCGCCGTGTTGCTAGTTGGCGGCTGGTAGTCGCAGAGACCGACGACAGGTTGGTACCTAGTTGCAAGGCGTAGCACACCAGATGGTGCCACCGTCCTCCTCATGGCGATATGCGTGGAAGAGAGAAAAAACGACAAAATACTAGCGGCGAGTAAAAATTACACCACCACCACCACCATTATTATTACAACAAGAAACACACTGCTAAACAAGTCTAAACATGCGAAAGCACGTACAAAACACTGCATATGGGGAAAGGCTTAAGACGAGTGCTTAGGCCTAACTGCTGCACACCGCTAAAGATGCGACAGCACGGAGAAAACGCTACACATTGGGGAAAAGGCTAAAGATGAGCGATTGCTCCGAACTGCAGCTTCACCGCACAACGCTACGAAATTCAACAGCTAACACAAGATGACAACCACAAAATGCTAGCCGTAGGTAAAAATGAACGCCGCTAAACATGCGACAGCACAGAGAAAGGGCTTAAGACGCACGATGCTACGAAACTCAACAGAGATGATGGCAAGGAAGCCACTGCTAAACAAGTCCAGTCATGTGAGGGAAAGGCTTAAGACGAGCGCAGAGCTAGGTAAAAAATGCGCCAAGGCCAGACACATCCGGGAAAGGCCTAACCGCTACGGCAAGTTACTCACCTTTCCCCACAGCGATGGAGCATCCGGTCCCGTCGACAGTCAGGCCTCAACTCAACTGACGTGGTGTGGCGACGGTGGAGCGACTGTCCACACGTCCTTTCCCTATGAGAGCCAGCGCTTGACTGACAAAAGCGCCTCTCCGCAGGCACTACGCATGTGCGCACACTCCTAGCGCCCCCCTGCGCCAACAGCAGCAGCGAGCGGTCATCCCCTCGCTCGCTCACTGCAGCGCCAAGTTTCGGTTTCACTCTCATTCTCTCTGTACCCGCTCCTAGTGGCAACGGGTTGCTTCTATGTTTTGGTTTCACTCTCGCTTCTTTGAGCGTCTTTATTTGAAAATGCTTAATAAACGGAGCGCGCATTGCACTCGCGTCATCATTCTGATCAGTATGTGGAAATGTTCAGCTACCGTGATTTACAAACTTGTCCCCGCATCCACGCTTCTTGGGAAGAAGTGGAGAATGAATATTTCAACAAGGAGAGTCGCCGGAAGGAGCTTGTCATCACTGCTTTTGGCTACGTCATAAACATGGTGGGCTTTAGCAATATAAAAGAGATCTCTCCAGGGCCGCTGCAGGAGATGGTGCATCGGATCTATGCCCGTTACAAGAACGCGTCCATAACAGTTCCGGATGGACCCTTGGGACTGATGAGCAAATTTGTGAGCTCTACCAACACCGAATTCATCTACGTCTCTGCAGACATCATGGACCTTTTCGCTCGTGCCGTTGCTCATATTACGTACGCACTGTGGAAGCACTACCATTTGCAAGCTGTCTACATTGTGAACTTTGTCACTGATTTACTGAAATGACGTTTGGTTATCGAAATGCAACACATTAAACAGTCTGAATAACTCTGATGAGACTGTTTTTCTGTCTCATGGAAACATCTTTATTCAATCTAAACATACAAAGATGTCTCTTGAGTTAGTCACTATTTGCCTACACCCTCCGTAACTTGCCTGATCTTACGAATGCAAAATTAGGAGAAGATCAGGCGTGCCAGAAAAGGTATGGGGAATCTTCATCGCAGTGTCATCATTGTGCGGGTCACGGCACCAGCACGATGACAGAATGGTCAGTCTTTTTATACACCCATTCCGCTACTACACTGCCACGATGACCCGCTGTTCTCCTGTCTGCGCGCGCGAGAGAGAGAGCATATCTCGACTAGAACTTTTATTTGTATTCTCAATGATATGCACGTGCACAAAGGCTTTTCTCTTTGTTCCACGGTCACTCAATCCCCAATGACGTTCTCGGGCTCTCTTCCAGGTTTTCCGATGCTGCACAAAGAGAGAGAGTAATACCATATGCGATACGTGTCAAAACACCAGCAAAGCGTACCGTATTCGCAGCTTCCATAAGGAAGGAGCGTGCAGCATCCACGAAATAGCACTCGTCGTCGTAGGGGACCAAACTCTTCTTGAGTCTCGACATGGTGTACTTTCTTTGCTTTATGCTCTGAATGGTGCACTGCTTCTGAGAGACTGTCCTTTCATTGAACAGATAATCTCGGTACACTTCGTGCAATAAGAGTTTTCCTCAGCAGGTCTTTCGGCTCGGATGGGCTACAACTTCCTGAATAACACCACCTCCCGTCTCGTCTTTGAAGTACCCCATCTGGTCCGTGTGCTCGTCTTTGAAAAGCGGGTGGTCCGGTGGACAGGACGACAGATCTAGCTCGTCCTCAATTTTCATCAGCTGCTCTTCCAGGCTTTCAGACGTGAGAGAAAAAAATAGTGTCCGTATCGCTATAGATCAACTGCACGGGACACGTCAAGGGAGAAAAAAGCCACTCGTAGATGAAGCTGTACTTCGGACTTTGGATATCTCTAAAATGGGAAAGATGGGAAAGCCCACGTAAAGGGTGTGTGTGCATTTGATCCTCCTATTCTGCACCTCGTACAAGATGCACTTGTTAGTCAGAATGTGAAAATGTTGACAGTCAATGGAGCTAGCTTTTCGGAGCGTGCTTTCTTTGTCGTAGGTTATAGCATACTTTTTCCTGCCTCTCACATTTTGTATCGTCTTACCGAACGTACTGTTCGACATGGTTTTGTACAGAAGTTGCTTGAATTTCATGGTCGCGGCATTCCTCAACACGACGTTTCTCTTCAAGAAGGTTTGCAAAAGATTGTCTTGACAGAATGAGAGGATGTTGTAAATGAGTTTTATTTTCATGCTCAACCTCACGTACAGAGCGAGCAACGCCAAAATGAACGACGTAGCATTCTTTGTCGTAGCATGTCAGCAACCGTTTCTTTGTGGCAGGAGCGTTCAGAGCCAACGCATCTTTCAAGTGTCTTTGGTAAGGGGACTCGAACTGGACTTTAGTGAGCTTCACAACGCTGCTTCACGCGTAACTGGCAAGGGACACGGTACGTAGGATATACTTCCCATCCGTCTCTAGCGCAATCTTCCTGAAATACAGCACGACGTCGCCGCAGCTGACAGGCGTCGAGCGTGACGTAGACATGGGTGTAACAGCCGAGGTCCTTACATTCGAACAATTCGAAAATGTCGAGGGCGTACTGATAGTCCTCGTCCGTGATCTCTTGGTCGTTCAGGTCGCTTTTGAAAGCTTTCTTTGGCGGTAACGCGGGTAAATTGTACGCTTCGAAACTGTCGACGGAGGTGTACGGATAAATCCCATTCCGGAGGAAGTGGCGGAAATAGTCACCAAACATTTGACGGGTACAATGAATCGCGCTCTCGCCACCGCTGGCGAGCAGCGTTTCCACCAGGTTAGACAAGGAGAGGTTGAAAAACTTCGTGTATCTCGCAAAAGGAGATCGCCAAAGTTGAACCCTTTTATCTTTAGATAGAGCGTGCAGGGAAACCGTCCGGTAGATATCGAACTCGTCTGCTTCGTCGAACACGGAGATGTACACGGAGATTTTGTTTCTTTTCTCCCACAGGGTAATGTCTTCATTAGTGACGGGGAAGCAGGGCGGCCAGTACGTTACGCGTGTCTCTGAAGCCGCTAAGGAAGGATGATTCGAAGGATTCATGTATTTGTGGTATCTGACATAGAGGTTTGGTTCGCTCCTCAACGGATGCAGGAGTGCCAGCACGGTATACTTGAAACACTCGTTTTCTTGATTCGGCGGAAGTTTGACGTTTGTGAGAGCCCCTGATTTTTCTTTGCAACTTTTCGGGAAGCTCAATCGTGCGCCCAATCCGCTTCGGTTTCAAACGCGTTAGTTTTAAGTTGACACAATGAACGTTGTTGGGGGTGAAACCAGACCTTCTCTCGCATAGTTTTCTACGCGATGCGAGGACTCTGCGATAGCAGCATCTATCGCGTCTACGATTTCTTGGTGGTAATGTACCACTTTCACGTGAAGGTTCACGTGAAGGAGATGAGAAGTCAACCCGCCGGCCCTCCGTGATGGATGGATGATTCTCTACACGTGTTCTCCTAAATCAATGACTCTAAGCGCGTCTTTCATATCGCGAGATTCGTGTCAGAACACGTCCAATCATGTCCAAACACGATCAGGCACGTTATTGAGAGTGAGAGGAGAAGCGTTACTATAAATGTCGAAGCGACAGTTTGACGTTCATTCTCGTCTAACCTCCACCATGCTCCAGCCTTGAGGATCCTCCTAAGTAATACCCGTGACGTCATCGTCGAAATGTGTGAAGTGTTTCGATTACAGTTTACAACAATTTTGCGGCACGTGAAGCCAGTTTCTTCCCACCTCACGTGTTTAGGGAGATTGGCAGCGCCCGCTTCTGCACCAACTGCGGTGGATTATGGTCTAAAGCAAGGTGTCGATCCGAAAAAAATACGGGTGCGGTTCGGGTTCGGGTTCGCATGACTTGAATTTCGTTCCGGTTCAGTTCCGGTTCGGCCGCGCCAAAGATCGAAACAAAGTGCGCAAACCCGTTCGAAGCCCCGAACTGGTTCAACGCAGAACAACTTTATTTTTACGATGACAAATGGGGAGTTTTATCGCCAAGGGCGCACTCTAGCCCATTTCTGATGCTGATGTGGGGAACTAAATAATGAATCCCTTCACAATAAGGATCGAAGTCGTATGGTGTCCAAAAATGTCAAAAGAGCTTTGAGGGCTTAGCGTTGGTGGGCTGCATTTGGCAAGGAGCAAGCAAATTTTTGAGAGAGAGGGAGGGGCGAGAGTCCAGCTGGTTAAGAGCATCGGAGAGTGCTTTTCGGGAAGGTTGGTAGTGTGGGCAATAAGGAAGAATGTGCTCTAGATCTTCTAGAGCACCGCAGTGACACCGGTTCAACACTTCTATTTTATATCTCCCATAAATGGATTTTCTCGGGAAATACGTACCTAATTAACAGTGTTGTACATAGCGGCACTACTAGTAGTGCCGCTACCGTATTCACTACCTTTTTCAGTAGCGGAGCAGCAATGCCGCTACATTTTAATTTGGTAACGGAAAACGTATTTCATCTACAAATACGGGTAGCGGCGACTATTTCTCCGCTACCGCTATTTTTTCGTAATGTGGAAAGCGTGGAACACAGAAAAATAGTGAGAGAACGACAAAGCAGATTTTTTTTCTTGTTATTCCTTTTAGTTACTTGTTAATCAGGCAGACTAATGCGACGATCTTCGTCAATTTCACAAACTCTCATAAGCTAAGTGCAATCAAATATTTAGGATATTTAGCAATATAATTTCAATTCGTGTTATTCTGTGCAACTTCTTGAGCAGCTCTGATTTGCGAATTATAGACACGTTGTGGGAAAACTACCGCCCCTGCCCAACTGGCACAGGGCTCCCACACCGGGGCCTTCCACATCCGTTCGCCTCGCCGGAGGTTGTACGAACCAACCATTCAAATAGCAGAGAAACAAGAATTTATTACCATACTTGCATACCCTGCGATACCAACGATCCGTGACCATCTCGAGGATCCCCCGGGAAGTGCCACAATACAACACGCCCGCCTTTTTTAAGGGTATCGATGACAGTCTTCAGCGCCCCCTACTACTACACGTGTACGATATCAACGGACGATAAGCGGCTGCACCGGCCGCGAGATAAGTCACTATCTCCAAACCCAACAACGTATATATAACATATTGCATAATATGGGCTACGAAGCTAGTTTCCGCCATAACAATCAGTTGCAACACTAGCGTGAGTGTGTTGATAGAACATTTCAAACTGTGTTTTGCAACTTTATTGTTCGAAGCAGATAAACAAAGCCTGGTCTTTTTTGAGCAGCAATGCGAAAATATATCGGAAACGGAACGAGATATCGCCATAGTCATTCCAAACATACCACCGGCTTTCTTTTAAGGTCAACAAGTGCTTTAAGGTGTGTGTGCCGCAGGTGAAGCATTTCTGGCAAGATAGAGTTACCTTCTCTTACACGGGTTGCCGAACGCGATCTAGTTATTTGCTCACATTACATGTGGTACACTGTATTTACAGGGTGTCCACGCTAAGTGTGAACAGATTTTTTTTAAATGTATATCACACTTTTTCCAAGATGAAATCAATTGCAATATAGCATATGCTGAAGGGCACTTCCTAGCAGGGCATTAGCAAAGTCCAAATGCAATGTCTTAATTAACTTTCATTAATTAACTTTTTAATTATAAAAGCTACAAAGTTGTCCCATTGAGAACATCTGTTCCTTTCGGTCACCTGATATCGTAGCCGTTTTCAGAACAAAAATTCGTTCGATAGATCGCCCGCAAAAATTCGTGAAGGAACGCCATTTTGTTCTTTATTTTGTTCATTGCGCTTCTTAGAAGACGCGTATTTCCTTCATCCCCAACGGGAGAGGGGGAAGGAGTACAGTGCCGCCTCATGCGTCGAAGATGAGCATTAACTTGCGGAAAACAAAACAAAAACAAATGTATCGGGTGACTCTATCGGAACTGGCCTTATCTTGGGTTGCATTTTCTGTTTCCTTTTAATCTTTTTCCAGGACGCGAGAGGCGATAGTGTGCTCTTTCTCCCTCTCACATTGGGGGGTGAAAGAAAGACGCGTCTTCTAAGAAGCGCAATGAACAAAATAAAGAAAAAAAAGGCGTTCCTTCACGAATTTTTTGCGGGCGTCTATCGAACGGATTTTTGTTCTGAAAACGGCTACGATATCAGGTGACCGAAAGGAACAGATGTTCTCATTGGGACAACTTTGTAGCTTTTATAATTAAAAAGTTAATTAATGAAAGTTAATTAAAGGGACCATGAAAGGATTTTTGACAAGCCCACGATCATTTTTAATTAGTTCCCCTGTACTAAAGCATTCACTCTGTGAAATATGAAGTTGAAAATCGTACAAATAGCGAACATATTCTATATTTACCACAGGCGTGAATGGCAGCTGCTAAGGCCCGCCTCCGAGGCGAACTGGCTGTGACATCATACACAGAACATGTTGCCGATTCGCGGACGGGCTTTTGCGAGCAAAGTGCAAATTTTTCAAATAAGCTTGCATACTTTGTCATGAAATATGTTTTAATTTGACTTGGAGACACGAATGTAACTAACGTTGACACAGAGACCTACGAGAAATGTAATATAGCCGTTGACTATCAGCATGGTTACTGGAGCACGTTTTTCCTCTTTGAACTTCTTCTTCGTCAGAACATACCTTCGTCGGTGACATTTTACGAGCTGCTGCGTACCGAACGATCCATAGACGCTGTATGTGTCGCATAACTTCTTCCTCGATTGCTGATAATTTGCCTTTCGCCATATTTCAAGTGATTTCGACGTCGTTGTTGTCCAAACCGAAACCATGCATCCACGTGGTGTGGCGGGTGTGTCTTCCTCGTCGTTCACAGTTGGCTGAGAGGATTGGATGGCGATGACGTAAGCCCACTTCGAAGGCATATATCCAGCGGTCATGCCCTGCTATTTTTGTCTGATGACTGCGCCCCCGTTGTACTGAATACGGTTAAAAGTCGATGCGTGTACGATAGTGATGGATCATGAGAACGGTTTCCCGCAGAGTACTCGGAATCCTCGAAAATCATTTCATGGTCCCTTTAAGACATTGCCTTTGGACTTTGCTAATGCCCTGCTAGGGAGTGCCCTTTAGCATATGCTATATTGCAATTGATTTCATCTTGGAAAAAGTGTTATATATATTTTTAAAAAATCTGTTCACACTTAGCGTGGACACCCTGTATGTGAGCCCCACAAAATGAACAGATAGTATTATTTGGGATTCAGTTTATATGCTTATTAATGCTCATTGCACACTTGCTTGGAGCTGGAAAACAGGTGATAACTTTAAAGCAATTGCTCGTTTAGAGCGTTTGACATGTTTTGGGAACAAATTACAATTACATCACGGAGGTAATTGTCACACTGGCAGACTCTTCCGGAGGAGCTCATACATCCGGAAAAAGCGCGTTAAACGAAGTTTTTCGTATAGTCAAACGCTTTCTAATGACCAACGCAGAAGGCTGTTTATTCTTCTTGGAGTCGTTGACCGTGGCGAAAGCATGAGCAAACATTACGCCATTCGTTTGATCCTTTTACCAACTGAGGACTCGTTGAGTCGTCGTTTATGATGGCGGTTGCACCTCTTGACCACTCAAAACCGGTCAATCCGTCGACAGTAAGCAGACGGAAAAGTTGGGATTCACGGATATCTCGAACACCGTTATTGCAGAAAGACAGTCTTGTGTTCGAGACATTCTGACGAGAAAATTATTAAATGCACATATGCACTATATCCATTAATTATGGCTTAAATGTGCATCATCTCAAGGTCATGATCAATGTGAAATAATATCTTGGCTGTAAGTATAGCGGTATAGTTTATGCATGCTGGCTCTGTGAGGGAACATAAATATTGCGCCGTCTTTGGACACATTCGGCAAAGAGATGCCTATACGGTAAGGTGTTGCCTAGAGAAGGGCACGGTAGCGGAAAAGCAGCGACATAGTATTTAGATTACTTTAATTTGGTAGCGGCAGCGTTATCGCGTTACATTTTCAAATTTGTAGCGATGCTAGTATTGCGCTACTTTTTTGTGAAGTAGTGCGTAGCGGTATTACGTTAGTTCGTTTTGGTAGCGGGTACAACACTGCTAATAACTTACTTCTGTTGTCTGCATTGACGTTTTTAGTGGCAAGGTGATCCTTTTAGCGACAAAAGGAGAACTGGAAGAGCACTTGCAAATAGCGGCTGCGTTGATGAAGCGGTGTAGTCATGCTACGTTCTGTTCCCAAAATCGCTAAATCGCTTTTTTCATACGCACAGTGCCAGCTTACACATACACTTCAAGAAAGTCAAACAAGATGGACAGCATTTTACATAGACGACAGTACTGGCCGCCACACTGCATTAGCAGTGCGAATCGATCTCAAAACGTACTGAAGAATGTCGAAAATAATTCTGCCAGCCTTGCTCTGTCCGAGGCAGACTTGTGCCCGTTACTAATTGATTACCGTTACCGTTAGTTCTACGGAAAAAGTAATTGACTACCGTTACCAATTACTCGACTCCAAATGTAATTGAGTAACGAGTAGAAAAGTAACGCGTTACTCCGGTCTTACTTTGCATTCACACAAATTATACCTGTCTTTGTGTGCCTCAGAAAAGAGAGAGAGAAACAAAAGAAGAGGTTCAACAGCATAACAGCTGAAATAACAAAAAACGTGTAGGACAAGTAAATGTGTACGTTTACTGTATATATCACCCGTGAAGACGTTGACCCGATTGTGGAAGACCATTGCATGGAATTTCCCCATGACTCACTAAACCTCCAAAGCTTCAGGTACCACCACACTGGTGTACGAAGAGATTAGGGAGAGCAACCCTGAAATTCCAGAAAGTCAACACAATGACCTCGGCTTGCTGTAGTACGTAGAACGGCCTAACAAAGGCTGACGGCATGAGGGGCTTGACTTGGGGTTGGGGCAGAGCATCTGAAAGATAGGTTAATCTCTGCCGGAAAGGTAATCAATTACTCAGAAAAATAATTGATTACTCGAAAAATTACTTTGACAATAAAGTAACTGGATACTCAAAAAATTACTCAAAAAGGTAATTGCAATTACGCACAAGTCTGGCCCGAGGTCACAGCAGTATATCAGTTAATCCGCAACACAAAGGCAATGTGTCACGATACAATTACACTACCAGTTAATCAGAACCACATTTATTTTCAAACGACCACTAATCATACAGGCGGCGTTCTGCGTATGCTGCTTCCCAACTTCTCATGTTTCTGGCTTGTTTAATTTTTACTGCTCACGTGTAAAGGGAATGTTATGTGTCACGTGTAAATGTTGTGCGCTTGTTTAATCACATGTTCTTCCTACTCCATTCCTGCTTCATTCAGTTGACGATGGCAGGCTGCTAGAAAATTTGCTAGAGATGGGACCAATCCAGAATTTTACGAATCCGAATCCAAGGAAGGTTCTGTGAATCCACGAATCTTACGAATCTCGAATCTTTCGAATCCTTTCTTGAAAAAGAGTTTAAAAAGTCAGAAAAAAAACTTCTACTGAAAAGTGTTCTGAAGCAGAATATGATACTTTTGTTTAATGAAAAACAATTTTAATAATAGTTCAGTTTCACGAGAAAATATACCCATGTAGTTCTTCTTAAACGTAATTTATTTAACATGTTGTTCATCGACTACAAGACATAGATAAAATCTCGAGTCTGAATTCTTTTCATAAACCTAAGCAACAATCAAAAGCAAAACTATGTTACTCTTAAGCTTGTAATGTAACAGTTCCTGCCTGAACTCTTTCAGTCTAGAGCAATGTAATCAAAGAAACAAGAAAGCACCCGTCGGCCAACGAGGCCGTCGGCGGACTCTGGATGCGCCAATTTGAAAAAGAAACAAGTAAACGTAGTTGGTGGATTCGAAAGATTCGATTCGCCATTTCGGGCACTGGGATTCGGATTCCCGAATCTCGAGTCCCTGCTTAGTTTTCGAGGCTTCGCAGATTCGCGGATTCGGTTGGCACATCCCTACAATTTGCGAAATCCACGATTTCAAAGCGAACGTCAAGTACGGTGTCAAGGTGTCATCTTTCGCCCGAAAACCCGATTATGGACATTACCCTGATACATCATGGTGAAAGACGAACCACGGCATCACCCGCCTGGATGATACATTATGAGATGCAAAAACAAGCACAGCCTGAAACACAAACATGAGACCGCAGTCGCGCTTCGACAAAGAACGATTACTTCAATTTTAAGTATGCCCGAAAGGCAGCTGTTGTATTTTTATCGATAAGACAGAATCATACTCACTCCTGGGAATCGATTCCTGGGAAGAGTTGAGCCTTCGTTGGACACCGCGGTTGAGAAGCAGCACGCACCAACAGGCCAACAGCAGTATACCGCACACAGGGGCCCTATCCTGGTCAAAGTAATCTACCTCGATTACTTGAAATTTCTTCTGTCATTGGTGCACAATCGAAAAAGGCGTGAATATTAAAAGTGGTTGACACCTTCTATCAACCAATCGCCCCACGTGTTATCTTGGAAAGCGACCCGCCTTATCGGTGTTTCCTCCTGAGAATCCGAAGACCACACCTGTGATCTGCCCGCCCTGCCTTGTTGCTTCGGTTCTTAGGTGTCGGAAACAGAAAACTATACCGGCGTAAAACTAAATTTCGTGGAAAATGCGTGGAAAAGCACGCCCGTAATTTCCTTTTTTGCTGTTTGTCATTTTCCTTGACGTACAGGTGTGCAAGACGGCAATGTTTGTGTGACACCGTGATTGTACTTTGCATTTATAATTCGGTATGTGCCCGTGAGATGGCGCTGATGGCAGGCAACAAAATGATAAAAGCGCGAACAGCGCGAAGGATCATCGCAAAGGGTCGAACGGACAGTGTGGCGCGAGCTGTAAACGCGTTTATGAGAAATCGGTTCGTGCTTTAAATCTTGAGCTTTATTTATGAGTTTTTCTTTATATTTTTCTGCGTGTTCGTGTGCTCGATATGCGAAATGATAATTCGCATTGCAATATGCTTCTTTTGCTCGTGAGCTGTGGGGGTGGTAATGATACCGCAAATGAACATTGATAGTTTACTCAAGAAACAGTGAACTTTGATCGATGAGTTTTTTGTGTGCACACCGCTACGTTGCAATAACATTGATTGTACGACGTACGGCTCGGACGACGCTTCGAAAAGCCCGCCGCTTTCACGCATACGATGCCGCGAGAGAAACGGTGTTACGCGGTGCTTCTTTCTCATTATTAAACACAAACGAAGAAAGACATGAATTTGTTGTTGTGAGGAGCACATACAGACTTTATACAACACAATAAACGGAAATGCACATGCGGACCCATCACGAAACCCATCGCCGCTCAAAGTAATCGACCCTCTTTCGCTAGATTACTTTTCAGCTTTGAAACTAATCTTTTACGTCATTGTTACGTCAAAATGACGTAAGGTCACGGTCCGAGACTGGGGCCGAGAGGCTGCGAAGGAAAACTAGGTATAAATTTCAATTGAAATGGGCGGGATTTAAGGGCGGAGTATTTCGTGGCAGCCCCGCCCTACAGCTTGTGACGTAAAGTAATCGAGGTCGATTACTTTTGACGAGGATAGGGCCCCAGGTAGCACACCGACACAAAAGCCTAGCGTAATGGCGCCGTGGATCCGTACTTTGTGGATTAGAACGGCTACATCAACATTGGATGTTTTCACGTGATAGGTGCGTTTCTCGAACTCTAACTATCATAAAAAAGAAAATATTTACCTTGCGATATTTCAAATATTGAACAGTTGTTCGCTACGATAAAACGGAATCAAGGGATGCGAATGTGAAGCTGGTACCCGTCGTCTGCTAGCGTTGCCTCCAGCATGTTTCGACATGCTCGATTGTCCAGACCACGTTGGCCCACTCCATACCAAGCATCGTTATGCTATGCGGTTGCCAACGTCGTATAAGCGAGCGCTTACCAAGCATTGCTGTACCGCGCACATGCCGTACAAGTTGAAGTAGAGAAGGAATCCGTTTGTTTTGAATCGGTCGTAGCTGTACTTGAAATGTTTTTCACCCAATTCTTGGAAGAAGTTAAAGTAGGGAATTTTGATGAGGTCGTTCTTAAAGTCGTACTCGGGTCGCACTTGCTGACCATCCACGGAGAGCATCGAATGAGACAAATCGTAATGACGGAATTTGTAGGGGTTCGACAGAATGTCTCTGAGAAAGTCGGACGTGACGAGCAGGGTGACGCATAATTTGGAAGGCACCCTTTTAGGGTAAACGTTTTCAAAGTGAGCGTCCAAGCTCCCGACACTCAAACTTAACACTTTGGTTTCCAATCTGCGTAAGACGTAGATGGCAGGCGTGGTCTGAAAGCGCCACTCGCTCTTCAAAAACAGGGAAGGTGCAGGCGTCACCTTTTTCAAGTGTAACATCATCTGTTTAATGTCTACCTCGTGATTGTACGTTTTCTTGCTGTTGGGGGCTGATACGTGTTCAAATTCGTCGTTATTTAATAGAAAAATAACGCGAATTTCTGCAGCAGCTACCATCAGACGCGGCTGTTGGAACAGGTCTGTATTAATGTGTCCGACTTGGTTAAATTATTTCCCACCCTTCGTCGCTTCGAAGCGTTGTTTCGGAACGCGAGAGCAGATATTGTAATTGTTTTTTGAATATACATCGTCCTCGACAAACAGCCCAGCCACGTGAACGGTCTCTTGAGCCAGGGGTGTGGAGTGAAGCACGACGTCCTAAATACTCCTGTATGCGTGTAACTTATTGGAACTGACGAGCCTGGTGGTGTCTGTGGTGACTGTCTTAAACATGCCACTCAACAAATGTTTTTTTTGGAAAGACGACATCTTTCTCGTCCATATCTTCTCCATCTTCGCAAATGATGCGCACGGTCAAAGACGCGAAGCTGCCGTAGAGATCCAAGTGTGCTTTTTGCAAATTTTGTATAGACAATTTGGTCACGGTATTATTTACCCCGTTGACCGGATAAAAGTTGACCCCACTGACGTGCTTCTCCTTCTCGTAATAAAAGGGTAGTAGTTTTGATGTCGTTTTTTTCTGGCTCTCCACGTAAGTGGGTTCCACGATATCCGTGTAGATGATTATGTTGGGAAACGGGGGGTTCCAGAAGTACCTCGACGGAGCTCGTAGCATCCTCCTCTGCGAACACAGTACGCAACTCGAAGCCCAAAATCACGACCCGGTACTCGGAGTGTCTTAAGGTGGTGGTGCCCTCGGAAAGCCGACTTTTACATTTCTTTTCGGCTTGGTCGAAGCTCAAGCGCGCGCGTTCACCACCGACGCGCTCGTTTATCACATCCAGGAGTGCTTGGGGTGTAGCATCATAGTCGTGAGGCAGATGTACTTGCAAGGATCGAGGGATTTTTGTCCTGATCGCTAAAGGATACTGACAAGTTACGGGAGAGAGATACTGAGAGTTTCTTCGTGTCCCTCAACTGGCGTGAACAGCAGCAGCTTTAAAAAGGGTTCTGTAACGTGATACTCTTTCGGCGTTTTCAGAGAGTAGACGTTGTCCGCGAATTCTAGTGGCGCGTCCAGCTTGTGCGACTGGAAGTACTTGTTGAGAGTACTACGTAGGGACGTGGTTTCAGAATTCAAAGAGACGTCTCCGAGAAAAATGGGTGTGGCGCACTCCATTAAGATGGAGGTGGCTTCGCGTTCGCTCATTTCGGGATGGTTCACTGCATGACCTGCTTCGCGCAATACTAGCGTCGCGTCGAGCGCCTGAGCGAGATGAGGGTCCAATTCCACGGCTTTCACGTCTTCCGGTAAGACGAAGTCGTATAGCCATTTATGGTACACGAAAGAAATGTTACCTTCCGAAACGGATTTTCCCAAATCCATTTCTAGATTTGAGGTTACGCAAAAAGTTATCTCGGTTTCAACCGTGTCCTCGAAAGAAACCTTGATTTTCGCATCTTGCTTTTTGTATCTGTTAATTTAAAAAATCGTTGCTTATACTGAGATCCATTAGGCTGACTTTATAGCGATCCGAGAGCTGAAGCGGACTCTCGAAAGCTACCTTGAAGGCATTGAGTTTATTCGATGGAAACTTATCCATGCTGGCGTTCGAGAGGAGGTGCACTTAGATGTCTGACGTCATTTCCCAATCTTGACCACGTCGCAGCTCGGAACCCAACTGTCGTGTCCTTTGTCGTAACCGAACCAGCGAACCAAGGAAAAGCTCTGACCGTTCACTTTCTTCTTTCTCAGCATTTTCGTTACTGGCCAAGACTGGTTGGCGTTGCGGGTTACGACGAGTACGTCCTCTGGGTAGAAAGATCCGTCCACTTCCTTATCCTGGTACGCACCCTGATACACGTCGTGCATCCAGATACACGACGTGAGGGGAGGTGTCTCTCAGGTGGAAGACGGCGAAAATCTCAGGCGACCAACTTTCTTCCGAGATCTTTTGAAAAGCTTTTCTGTGTTTCTACTCACTTTATCCCCGACTACGAGCTTCTTTTTCATGGAGGGTACGACGGGCTTCCCATTTATTTTATTGAACAGTTCCAATTCGTTTTCGGGAGTGACTTCGGATGGGCTGATGCCCAACACTCTGTGCTTGGTGGTGTCGTAGTCGTGCACGATTTTGGGAAGCGCGGAAACGAAGTGGTATTTTCCGGTTACTCTAAAATAACGAAATATTCTGTCGTGTAAAGTCCTTATCATGCATTCTACTTGTGAAGGTTTGACTAGAGAAAAGCTCAAATATATAGAGACCTTCTTTCGTGCCAGGTACTCCTTGACGGTCTCATTGTAGAATTCTCCTCCTCTGTCGCAAGAGATGCGTGTAGGAACGTTACCTCCACAAAAAGGTCGTATCCTTGCCTTTTTAATTTCGGCAGGACGTTTCGTCTTTAGACGAAGTGTGTGCAGAAAATGGGAGAGGGAATTTATAGCAACGAGAATGTAGCAGTAGCCACCGTTGAACATCTTGTAGTTTGAAAAGTCAGCGAGATCCAGTTGCCAGACGTCGTTTATCTCGTGGGTGATGATGCGTCTCCTATTAAACTTTCTTCTCACTGGATGGTGGAGAGTGTACGCGTCTAACTTTCTGAGAATGGCGACGGCCTCCTTTTTGCTCAAGTGATGCGCTTACCAGGGAGGTTTCTTCCCCGTCTTACCCCAGACAGAACACTTTCTCCTGTGGACGTCCGAATCAGATCCCAAGGTATATATCCGGAAATCTGATAAATCGGATATCAATCAATAAATCGGATATCACTGGGAGCCTCATACATGGACGTCCCAGGATTGGTATCCACAGGATATCCGGTCGCGGCTGTTTCGAGAATTGTCCGAGCTAGATCCCTATAGGGATGTTACACGGATCATTTATTGTGGGAGAGAGAGAAAGGGTGGCGATGTAGCATTGCGAAGTTTGACTTTCGATGTACCAGCTGAATGTCTTTAACGAAAACCAGTAGGAAACACAGACGTTGTCTTGATAGCGAGTTAATACATCGAGCTATTTCTCACTTTGTTGTGGTATGCGTGCGTAATCGAATTAAGCTTAGACAACACACCTATCATTTTGATTCAAAGGCGAGAAAGTATCTGGAATATGGGGATGCTCGCGAGACAAGCAGTATATAGTATCTGTTCTCTCTTTGGAAGGAAATGGCACTGCCTTTCGAAGTGAGCTTCTGGGACTGGGTGGTCCTGTCGGAGCTTTTATATATCTGTCAGACTAAAACGCTGCGTTCGTTCTCCGTCATGGCATGTACGAAAAACAAAGAGGAGCAACAGAAATAAACTGGTGCAGAGGCGGGAATTAAAACAAAATGGCAGGCAGAAAAATGCTTTATTCCATGAAAACTGTCTTTCTCCTCTACGGATGTTTGTATATCCACACAACGTGTGCATGTACATAAGTAGGTCCGTGCAATGTCCAGACATCTCCATGTAACATCCTGTGAGGACAAACGACGGATATATGTGGGAAGTCCGAACCGTGGTCACTCGGAGATGTGGGGGACGTCCGTCGGAAAAATGTCTTGTCTCCCAGGGAGATCCGAATATCCGGGAAAGGATATCCACAGGAACACCCCGGGAGGTTTTGTTCTGTTCGGGACGTTGCAACAAATAATTGACGAGCTCGTAAACGGAGGAGTGCCTGATGGGCTTGCCTGAGACGGAGACACAACCCTCGTGATCCTAGGAAATAACTTTTTAATTCCGAGACGACCTTTTCCACTTCCTCTTCGTCAACCTCTGGAGAGAGTAGCGAATAGTGAAAGTCATTTGTAGCATCAAACGTCTTCTTTTTATTGTCATAAGGATCGAATTTGTACTGTTTGAGTATGTGATAGAGTGCCTGCAGTTTCAATTTCACTTTGACGTCGTCACTCTCCTTTGAGGAAAGAATGTTTCCAATAGAGCTGGTCACTTCAGTTCTCTTGGCCATTGGAGTGGGTGGCAAAAATGGTTCAAAACAGCTGAAAGCAGGAGAGGAACCACTGCCGAAAGAACGCCCTGCCCTCGGTGCTAAGACAAATAGCGCTTGAAACGTTGCGGATTCTTGTGACTCCTTTTTGTAGGCGAGCCAACGTAAAAAGCGTTTGTGCTTCTTCAAATGTGTGAAGGTTTCTGGAGCCAACAACACCTTTCCGTTCAATACATTGAGACAAATTTTGGAGAGGTGTTTTATGTCGGACGAGGAAGAACGTCTCAAGACGGCGCGACAGTGCAGAGGGGGTAGAGTGAAGAGCACTTTGAGTAAAGTGAGATGAGGACGAACATTCATTTTGGAGCGTAGATATATTGACGTTCTCCCGGAAAGATATTGCTATGCAACCTGCGATCCTCGTGCATATAGTTTTGAAGATCCACTAGTAAATAAGCGTGGGGCGATGACATCGCTTGTTTACATACTTCTACAAAAATAGTCTAATCTTTTTCTACCAAACAGCTGTAGCCCAAAATGTTCTATCTGGTGGACGACACAGACGGTGCGCCACAGGACAACGTAACTGGCGTTGTAGGATATAGTACTAAAATGGCTACTGTTGAAAAAGATGTTTTGAACGAGTAAGAATATCGATGTGTTGGCGTGGTGAGAACCCCAAATAAAAAGTTCAGTAACCGCCTTCAAGGAATTGGTTTCAGTCATGTGATCGTCGACGACGATGAATGTAGCACACAACATATCCCACTCTCGTGGTAGCTCCTTGGTAAATTTTACAGTCCCCAAATTCGTCCTGCATGCACGACGAAGCATATTTCTGCATGTGGAATATTTGCGACGGTGGCTTGTCCACGGCGTCATTCAGGTTCCTCAAGACGTTCGCTAGAAACGTGGATTTACCACACAGAGAAGGGCCACTTAAAATACAATGAAAAGGATCTCGGAAACAAAAAGGTTTGGGGGAAGACATGGTGCGTGTATACACTTTGCACGAAGAAAATGAAGAGACTGAGTCTTGTAGAGAAATGCATATCTTTTAGTTACACGTCGTCCTCTAGAACCGAACAGCGTTCCCAATACAGATTATCCAGGCTAAAGTTGGACTTCATTTCATCAGTCTGCCCATCTCTAAGATGCAGTCAAACATCTTCATCTTATCCTGACACATTTCTTGACATGCTTGCAACCATTCCAGGTACTGGACTTGAAAGGCTTCCCCCACGATATCGCGAATAAACTCGCGAAGTTCTTCATTTTTTGTCTTTTCCCGACGGCGACGAGAAACGCAGAAGAATAAACCACACCTGATGTATTCCACGTATAGGTCTGAATGATGACTGCGCGCTCCCTTTATAGAGCATTTTCAAATAAACACGCGCAAAGAAACGAGAGTGAAACTGAAACGGAGAAGCAACCCATTCCTGCTAGGAGCGGGTGTGCAGAGAAAGGAGAGCGAAACCGAAACTCAGCGCTGCAGGGAGCGCGCGAGGAGTAGACCACTGGCTGTCAACCGCGTCGGCGCAGGGGGCTCTTGGAGTATGCGCATGCGTACCAGCCACGGAGAGGCGCTTTTGTCAGTCGAGCGCTGACAATCTTAGGGAGAGGACGTCCGGTTGGATGCTCCATCAGCGCTGCCCCACGTCAATTGAGGCCAGGCTGTCGACGGGAGCGGACGCTACATCGCCGTGGGGGGAAGGTGAGTGATTTGCCAGAGCGGTTAGGCCTTGCGCCTCTCTTAAGCCTTTTCCCTGCATGACTGGACTTCTTTAACAGTGACTTCCTTGCAGTCATCTCCGTCGACCTTCGTAGCATTGTGCGTCTTAAGCCTTTTCTCTGTGCATGTTTAGCGGTGTTAATTTTTACCCTGTGCCTAGAATTTTCTGTTTGTCATCTTGTGTTAGCTGTTGAATTTCGTAGCGTTGTGCAGTGACACTGCGGTAAAGACTCATCACTCGTCTTAAGCTTTTCCCCATGTGCAGTGTTTTGTATGTGCTCTCACATGTTTAGACTTGTTTAGCAGTGTGTTTCTTGTTGTAATAATAATGGTGGTGGTGTTATAATTTTTAGTCGCCGCTAGTATTTTGCCATTTTTTCTGTCTTCCACGTATATCGCTATGAGGGTGATGGTGGCGCCATGTAGTGCGATGCCTTGCAACTAGGTAGCCACCTGTCGTCGATCTCTGCAACTACCAGCTGCCAACAAGCAACATGGTGGTCGGTGGTCAGCCGCCCGTTCCGAAGGGATTTCTCCGAGCTGGCATTGTTGATTTTCAAATAAATTGTTTCTCTCCACTCTATTTCTATATCTTTTTTTACTTTTTATGACCACGAGTATCCGGAAACATGCAGAGTGATCTGGACACGAGTTAGATGCTCCCCAATTAGTGTGGTGACTCACTGGATGGTCGAAACTTCTATGGAAGGTCCTAATTACTGACTAGTTGCTAGTTAATGGTGCCCCAAGAACACACGTGGTTCTCAGGATGTCCTCACAATGTCATCGTGTCCTCGTCCTTCAATGTGTGTCCCCAGAACGTCCTGAGGACAGCACTCACGGACTGTCAGTGAAGAGTCATTCAGGTACGTTCTGTGCCCATCCCTGTGGGTAGCTAATGGGACGAGAAAGATCACTTTGTTTAGTTTACCTGCTCAGACTCCCTAAACACATTTGTTTTGTTTTTTGGGCCGATCCAGGGACCTGATTGACATTTTTCTGAAATAAAGGGTGGTCCAGTGTAAAATTCTTTGCCTCCAAAAAGGATGACTGTCTATGATACATGGAGCATTTCTCATGGAAAGGACAGAAACCCGCGATTCTGTCGCACTGCTTTTGACTCTCAAAGGCCCTACCTGAATGTCTCAAACCAGAAGGAGTAAAAAACATATACTTTGCATTGATGCAGAGCTAATACTTCAATCAATTCTTCGCTTTGAGTATTTTTTCTTTGCATAATCGGAAGAAACATGAACAGCTCACCCTTCGTTTTGTGTCGGAGGCGAGCAGGACTCTCGAATTTATAGAGGGTCGTGGTTGTAAGCAATAAATAGTATCTGTTTTGGCTTTGAAAGAGAATTCTAGTGGGTTTCTCGGACTTAGTGGCCCTGACAAGATTTTTTCTGCATCTCTTATATTTCTCTGTGCTTTCTTTTTAAACCGCTGCACTCATTGTCTGTTATGGATTGTAACGAAAACCAGACAACGAGGATTGAACAGCCGGATAAACGAACAGCCAGACTTTGGTAAAACAGAAGTTATCAGGACTGCGTGTGGTTTTGTATCATTTATCCTGTCTGAGCACGTGGAAGAAGAAATAAGGTACAATAAAGTGAAACTAGGTTTTGTCCCTGATGTGTCATCACTCTGTCCTGAAATTGTCCTCCAGGAAGGTCTGAAGACATTCTGACTATGCCATATAGAGTGCCACATTGACACGATGAGGACGATTTGAGGATCAGATTTGACCCTCCTGGGGATGTCATCCCTCTCCATGAATGATGCTCTTAAGATATCCCTGGGATGACAGTGTGTTCTTGGGGGTTCAGGCCCTTGTATGTTTCCTGATACTTAATTGTGGTCAATGTTTACTACTTAGGCTGTTACCGGTTCGCGAAACGGTTCGGACGTAATGTGCGTTGAGAGAAACAGGAACTATACGATTTACACAGCGGATTGAGTCGTGTTGCCAAACAAATTCGAAATCGAAACTAAACAAAACTGCAACCCACGAGCGCGTAGTATTTCCTACTCGTAACTGTTAGTTCATTCAGTTGTGTTAGTTTTGTGGTCGTCCTTCTGGCAGCTGTTGCAACAGTGGCTTCCTTGTGCGCGACTTTTGTCGTCCAGCAACACCAAGTCTTCATTTTGGGTAGTGAAAATAACAGCCTGTCTCTGAGCAGGATATAACAAGGTGTGTACGATGAGTGAACATAGAGAATACAGTACGCTACCGTAACGTTGCACCTGAAATGCAGATCTGTAACATGCAGTGTTGCTGTGCACTACTGCTGTGTCAGCAGCAACAACAAAAGTACATTTGTGCTATTTGAGAGTCGTAAGGCTGTGCTTGCTTTTAACCCATGTCAAACTGCTGAAAACTCACTTTCCTGAACCGGTTTAAACCCCTTGGAACCAATATCTTATGCGGCTGCGGAGCTGAACCCGAACGGAACCAATATGCATCAACCTGAATCCGAACCGAATCGAAAAAAAAATAACGGTTCCGATCCCTGCTGAAATGTACCTCCTGGCGACGAATACAAAAATTTATTCTCTGCGTAATATTTTTCTCATAAAAAAATTCACCCGACCATCGACGCGTCCGTTCCCGCTCGATTCGCTCTGTAGGCTGAAACGACGAGGAGGATGATGAAAAACATCATCAGTGATGTCATTACGGTTCCAAGAGCGACCGCTCTCCAATCTGGGTCGGCGCTTCCCGCCTTTTTTTTTTTTTTTCGTTTCGCTCCGAGTTCTTCCTGTACAGCAGATAACATTTCTCTAAACCAATCAGCGGGCTGTACCGAAGTGACGTCAAAGCGACTTGGGCGGCTCGTTGCGAGCATCGCCACCGTTGCACATGGTCGAGATTTGTAAAATCGGACTGTGCAATAATTATGCATCTGCCGAATGAATTACTTCACTTGGTGCATATTATAGGCAGAATAATGGCTTAGTTTTATAAAAAAAAATAGTAACTGAAGTGCTTTCTCTGCTTCTTTAAAGCAGTAGAGTGCAATCTCTGCTAAAAATTTATCTGTTCGATAGCCTGAGTCTTCAGTATCCTTACGTCCCAATTTTCGTCCCAATTCCGCTATAGTTTTTTAGAAAACTAAAATAGAAAATTAAGGGCAACACTCTGTCGAAGTCGCCACCAACTGCGCATTGCCCGTCAAGTACGGCGGCAAAGCTACATTGTATGCACATCTGTGTCTAAAACAAAAAAGTCGGCTACGCGTCGGCTACGTAGTCTTCATGAGCACCAGTCTCTCTACTGCTTTAGGGTACCTTTAATGCATTCTCAGAACGGATAATACGGCACAAATGCAGGCGAGCTGATGGAGCAGCTCCAATGCACTAAAGGAGGAATGCCATAGTATACAAAGCACAATGCACTAATGGATGAACTCCATACTGAAAAAGACTGAGTCAGGGCGCGGGGAAATACCATGGCTGGACACAATCGACTCGAGTCGTCTGTCTTCTGTCGTCGTTTTTTTCCTCAGCCCAGACTCAAGCTTATTCAGGATGCATCCGAGACCGTTTCAAGCATAACCATTTCTTTTACCACTACGATTACGGTCACCATTAAGATACCAATGAAGGCACATTACTTGCACGCCGGCTAGATTGGCATTTCTGTCTGATGGTAGACTCTATAATGTGTAAATGAAGCGATGAAGCGCCGGTGTTCATTCAGCAATATGACACCAATCGTACTACCTTTGTGACATCATGTGCTGCCACTTTCGCGCCCGACTCAATGCGCGCCCATATAAGCGAAGATGTGTTGATTTCATTCGAGGCGCGGCGTGGATACGATAGGCTCAGGAACGCGCAGCACCGTACATGCGTGATAAGCAGCACGACATGGAGATGTGAACCACGGTACATGCTTTGCCCACTGCGGTGTCAGGTCGGCTGTTCCCGGTCGTTCCATGAACGGCTGGGAACGATAGTTTTGAAAACCCATCTCTGACTTTAAAATGTAACAGTACGTGGCGCTCCCTTTCTGCGGGACTCGACGCGCATTCCCTTCTTTCGATATACGACTTGAATACGATGCGCTTCTGTTCCATTCATATAAAAACGGCTTTGCGTCCATACTGCCCTGGCAGACTGGAGCTTGTGGAATACCTCTTCACTGTTCTGCTCCATCGATAGGAATTACTGAAGCAAGAATTAGAGCACTGCACGGACCACATTCTTAGGCTCGACCCCTGCCCATAATATCGAACCCGACCCCAGCCCAGGCCCGCAAAAAGAAGGCTTCACCCCGCTCGGCCCGTCCCACCCGCCGGGCCGGGCTCAGGCTTTCGTGTAATCCCGGGCCCGTGCAGTGCTCTAGCAGGAATACCTACGTGGAATGCGGTTCTCTGATCAAACTCAATGTGCCTTTTCTTGCCTCCTTCTCCTTTACCAGCAGTACCAAGCTTTCAGGCCCACACTTTCAGTGTCTCTAAATCAGTTGGACTCAGTCACTATGTCAAAATTGCGTGATCCACGGCCAAACCCGGCTCACCAATGCTCTGCTCCTGAGCTTTTTGGACACCGTAGGACTTCGGTCCTCACTGTACAGCGACCCATTATTATTTCACCACATTACCGCTAGCAATGGGGCAGATTATCGCTCCTGACGAGGAAGCTCCCCAATCATCACCATCAATAAGTTATTATTATTGTTGTTCCGGTCGAATGCGAGCATGACATATACGACACTGGAAGGACTGGCTACAAAGTGTTGTTTATTTGATGACAGGTTGGATGAATGGGTAAACCACTGCAAACGTATAAATCGTGAAATTAAAAAGTGTATCACCGGCGGTGCCTATGCGTGGCACATCCTTTCCTATGGTGGTCGCCGCTTCCTTTTCATTCGCGACCTCTAAAAAATATCCGCTAGAAAAACAAGCAGTCCACAATGCCCATGTCGTATCAGCCATCATGATATCCTTCAAGTTTGCGTATGGTCGTAACAGTGTCAACTTCTTCGCCTCAATGACGTTGGTTATGTCAGTACACACGCCTTTAGACATTGGCGAAATAGTGGCGCACCGCACGATAAGAACTACGTGTATCGGTCGCGGACGATGGAGATGAGGAAGACGCTGAGTGAGGATGCGGTGTCGGGACGGTCACGTGACCAACGGGAGAGGAATAGGCCAGAATTGTGTGTGAAGGAGGGAGTGCTACTGACGTAATGGAGATGCGGTGCTATACTGACGCAAGCAACAGCACAATTACCCCCCCCTGAATTTTAAAAACCCCTAAATTTTAAAAACCCCTAAAATTTAAAAACCCCTAAAATTTAAAAACCCCTAAATTGCTTTGCCTGCTTTTTCGGAAAGACCAGAGTGAAGAAAGAAATTTTGATATGCTTCGAATATTTCTGAAACAACAATGGTTAAAACTTTGGAACACGAAATACACTAGAAGCGATGCCTTACCTGTTTAGTGCTCCCAATACGAGTTTTATCGTTTATTGTGCATTGTATGTTTTTCGCTCGTAGTAGCCGTATGCAATGATCATTCTGCTGCACTGTGCGTAGTCGTCGTCGAAATGCGTGCTCTTTTAGATGCTTATGTAAGTAACTGTCGCCAAAGTGAAACTCGTTTTATTAATTCACAGTATAATGTGTGTACTGTTACTTTTTTAAGGTTCTTTGCCCCGCCGCTGCCTACCACAAAATATTTGGTGTGCCCTACGACGGCGGTTGTCACAACCCGCAAGAACGCGTGTTTCGCAGTTTACAGCAGTTTACAACAGGAACCACGAATTCGCACGAGTGGGGAACCCGCACATTACATTTATTAGGAAAGCACAAATACAATCTCAAACCCCAAAAGCTAGTTGCGAATGATTACGACCTTTGCTCTCATCGCTTCATAGGTTAGCGGAGGCGTCGCATATTCTTTCCTTCAGGCTCTTGTTTTCCACCTTGAGTTGTGTCAGTTGCTCCTGCGAATGAAAAAAAAAGCATTCTTTTCCGATTACCCAAACGGCGTTTCCCACATAAGTGGGGCGGCGGCGTCCCCACCTCCAAAAACGTTAGACCCCTTCCCCTGTTATGTCACCTGTTACTGACCCCCGTATCGTCCTGCAGTAGCGTTGAACGAAAGCTGTGCGGAAATTCCTCTAATTACTAGAGACTCTTCTAGATTTCCCAGGTAAACATTACGGTGTAGGCCCGACGAGCAGGAGCCAGAATAATTACTGCGGTCTCCGGACTAAGACAGATGTGCACAAGGCAGACGCTGCTCGAAAACTAACCTTAAGCGATCGTACTGTACGTTCCTTGTTCTGCAGCATTTCATCAACGATCTTCGTGTTGCGCACGTACGACTTCCAGGCGGCTCGCATCTGGGAGGTAGCCAGACGCATGTCGTCAAGTTTCAGAGATACAATTGTCCAGAGCACGTCGCGCATCTCCTTGTGGTAGCTCTCTTCGGCTGCCATGTCATTGAGGTCCTTCTCCGGATCCATAGAAGCCTCTTGGGTCGGCATAGTGCCTGCAGAAATATGTGGGGCTCCTTCCTGGAACTCTGCTCGTGGAAGACCAAGTTGTTCAAGCATGCGGTCGAGCCAGGCGTCTTCGTTGACGAAATCGCCGTAGCCACGCGCGTCGCCGGCATTCAGCAGCGATGCAGCCTGAAATACTTGTCAATTGTGTATTCCTTACGCATCAATCCAGTCCAATACAATGAACTATTGCAGAGGAAATGTTTATGGCACGCAAAAGCTAGCAGTGGTAAATATGTTCATTCTTCACCGCTGAGTTAGAATTCAATACTTTTATCGTAACACTCAATGGGCGACTATGAAATAAAGCAGTCGTCGAGAAAGCCTAACAGCAGCGCGACTGGAGACTTGAACAAACTAAAATTGCTATTGAGGTTGAATTGAAAGATGTCAATCAAGCCCTTCCACACCTTCCCCATGACAGCATCATCTCACAACACCTAAATAGCTGCCCGCGGAACCTATATATTACATGATAATGACGAACATTTTGACCAGGCGAACACACCCGAGTCCGTTCTTTAACCACGAAACGAATCTATCAAGAGCATTAGTAGTGTGACAAAGTGCAGGACAGATCTACCATACCACGTTGTTTTTCTGGTTAAGCTGGTGTAAATGATCATTACCTTGGACGAGTCATCAGAGGAGTCTGTAGTTTCACTGGTGCTGTCAGACGAGTCATCCTGAACCTGGCTCTTGCGCTGCACTGGCGGGCCTCCTTCCAAGGGTCCCACCTCAGATTTGCACTTCTGGCAGATGACTTCGACGCACTGTGACTGTGTGGAGACACAGCGGTTCATAGGCGGAGGTGCCACCGTCGCGGCTTGGGGGTTCTCCATCATGCAACTCCGGGATGCTTGCGTGGCCTGCTTTCGAATATCGAATGACTACTACTTGGGACGAGCAGCTGATGCACGCGACCGCGACGGCTCCTTTGATCACGCGCACTACGACATCTTTCACTTCTTCAAAGAGGACCGGCGCTGACAGAGCCTCGCTAATACAGACATTAACTTGAAGACTATGTGGAGAAAGTGGTTAGGTCGCTCGTTAGAAATGTCTATCCCAGTGACTGGCTGAATCACTCCAGTGGCCTGACGAAGGTATTCTATATGTGAGCTGAAGATATATCCTGTAGGGGGATGACGTCGACTCCCTCACATTCAACCAAACGCTTTGTTACCATTTGGTTTCGCATTCGGTTTGAGACCTAGAACACGTTTGGCGTCGGAGCCGGTGAGGTAAATTTCCTGCTTGGGCGTGCGCTTGTGGAACTCAGGTTCTAGTCGATCAGTTGCTTCGTTGCCCCGGATGTCGGTGTGACCGGCGTCCACTACAGCTAGATGTCGTGCCTTTTGTTGAAGACTTTGGTGTACGCGATACCTTGTACCACAAGCGATAGACTGCGTGTTTCTTTCGCTGTGCGAAGCGCGGTGAACCCACTTTTAGAGCGATAGCTATATGAGAGAACCTGTTTCTCAAGGACGGCTTAGGTCCTGACTTCCGACTCGGCGCACCATTGGTCGTCGCAGCAGCAAATCGAAGAGCACATGAAAAGGTGTCAGGAGCCACCGTGCGTCGTTGACAAAAGTTGCGTCCTTTTTGGAATCTCTGACGATAACACTAGTGTCGATAGATTGCTGTGTGGCAACAAACTGCATGACGCTGAAAAATTCAATATAATTCAGCAGTGGTTGACGTAGGGCGTGACAAACGAATGGCACTATTGCGCTGTATGAAGAATAACATTTTGAACCGCTTGCCGTTCTCGAGGCATCCGCAAAAATCTGTCTCGGTTCCCTGCAATCAATTCTTGATTAGCCTCATAGATATTGTTTTGTCCAACGAGGTGGAGTGCAGTGTTCTTAAAGGTTATGCCTTATCATGGAGGAGTGAATGAAAGGAGCCGCTCTATTCCAGCGGAAAGTGCAGCTCGAAAAGGGGGCCGAATTCAAGACGTCACCGACAGTTTTTCAATTTCAGTTTCAGAGTTGCCTGCATAGCATAGTTTCGGAATTCGCGGATAGTTGAGATCGAGGCGTGTTCAAGTTGTCCACAAAGCGGCGTGTGCAGAGCCTCCTCATTGGTTTTCTCAGGTCACGTGGGTCGGGGTAAGTCGGGGTAGCGTGCTGAAAAAAGGAGTTCATGAAACGAGACGTACGACACAGTTGTCTTTCTACTGTGTATGGATGGCCAATGCGTGGAAAAACTGTTCGTGCTGTTGTTATGTAATGTCTACAAAGAGAATAAGGATTGTGATAGAACCTGTGGAATAAGCATCTACCGAGAGCTTTCGAATGGAGACCATGGGCCCGATTTTCAACTTTTCGCTATTCTCAAGCTCCACCCACGTTTCGCGCGCGCTCTGCTCCTCGTAACGTTCGTTCAGACTTGTGCCCGTTACTCGAAAAAAGTAATTGATTACCGTTACCGTTACTTGTACGGAAAAAGTAACTGATTACCGTTACCAATTACTGGACTCCACATGTAATTGAGTAACGAGTAGAAAAGTAACGCGTTACTCCGGTCGTTACTCTGCATTCACGCAAATTATACCCATCTTTGTGTGCCTCAGAGGGAGGGGGGGGGGGGGGGAGAACGAAAGAAATCATTCAACAGCGGAACAACTGAAATAACACGAAAAACAAAAACGCGCAGGACAAGTAGATCTGTACGTCTACTGTATTTATCGCCTTTCCTTTTTTCGTTTTCTTTCTATGTTTTCGTTCCCTTTCCTTTTTTCGTCCCTTTTTATGAAAGGAATAGCAAGTCGGTCTGTGCCTGACTAACCTTTCCTTGCTTTTTTTTTCACAATAAACATATCCCCCCCCCCCCCCTGGGCAGACGGTGACCCGATTGTGGAAGAGCATTGCGTGGATCTTCCCATGACTCACTACACCTCCAAAGCTACCACAATGGTGTAGTAAGAGATTAAGGAGAGAGACCCCGAAATTCCATAACCTTATTACAATGACCTCCGCTTGGTATAGTAGCACGGTCCAAAAAAGGCTCACTGCACCAGGGTCTTGACTTGGAGCAGAACATCTGAAAGATGAGTTAATCTCTACCGGAAAAGTAATAAATTACTGAGTAATCGATTACTCAGAAAAGTAATTGATTACTCGAAAAATTACTTTGACAGTAAAGTAACTGATTACTCGAAAAAGTACTCATAAAAGTAATTGATTACAAGTAACGCAATTACTAGTAACGCGTTACGCACAAGTCTGCGTTCGTTGCGTTAAATTTCTATATAACGTGCACTATCCATAACGCGACTCCTCCCATCTCCTCCCGCCGGCAGGAATGGCGCTGAGCGCGAGGTACTGCCGTCCGGTGAATCGCTGCCGCCGCCGCCGCGTTTGTTTACGTTCCTTGAAAAAGAAAATGGCAGCGCATCAACCTATCGCTTCGAGTAGGCTTAGCAGATTACAGACGTCCATGAAACAGTTTCGCGAGACCCCGCCAGTCTTCCTGTGGCACAGATTGCTAGTGTAAACATGTGGCGACGAGCTGTTGGTACGACGCTGGTCAGTGTGTGTAGTTTGCCGTGTCGTGACGTATATTGTGAAGACGGTTGGTACTTTATGTTTCGATATGTGTACTACGCCTGCTGCATTGAAGAAATCTAGCCGGGTGCCGAAAGGGGTTCACAGGCAGTCAATGTTGGTGCAGTTGGCGATCAGCTGGCGTGACGAAGGCTCTGAGCGTACAGTGTTTATTCATGATATCCGTCATGCTTGTATAGTACCCACGAAATGTTGTGTGTGTTCGTGGCAGAATTGGTGGGTGTATACGACGGCACAAATAAGATGCAAGGCACGCGAACTTTCCAACACTGCAGTCCAAAAGCCGTCTGCTCCACACCTTTCTACTAACACAATTCGCACTTTCACTTGAGAGTGTCAAAAGATGATAGATATCACAACCTTATACTAGCGCAAATAATGATATAACTGATGATATCAATAAAATATATAAAATAACTGATGATATAAATGCGTAGAGAGATCCTAGCTCCGTTCTAAACAATTTTGAATGGACATGCTACACAAAATTGGCCGGCCACATTCTATAGAAAGTCTATCCAACTACCACATAGACATTCTGTACAAAATGTACACATTTACTTTAGACAGTGTATATGTAGTTGACAGCAGGAGCAGGAGTGTTTTCAAAGTAGCAAAAAATACTTAAGAAACAGTATTCGCCCGATCGACATATCCATCAGAGCCAATAAACTACAGGTTTGCAGTAGAAATTAGCATCCTTCCTTCTGCCATTTTTATCTTTTTGAGCCTCTGCCACCACACATTTCATTTTCTCCTGCTGCTTTTCTTTTTGTTGGCTTCCCGGGCTTCCAATAACGGATAATGTGTTTTAAAAAGCAAAATCTTAACCCTTACACAACTGCACGGAGAAAGGCATTGACGCTTTTTTCCTAAGAGAAAACAGATACTGTGTTTGTCTTGACAGCTGGTGGGCTGTGGGGGGATGTAGGGGGGAAGGTACGGTCAGCCTGTTCTGACGTGGCGACTTGGGGCGCCTAGGGGAGAGAGAAGAAGGCAGGGTGAAAGAGGGAGGGGAGAGATGATGGTGGCACAGGTGAGGGAGGGGTGTGCCATCCCTCTTGCTTTAGGATGTGGGTAGCCCAAGAGAACTACCCACTACAGATAACATACGAGCACCCCCCCAGTAGTCTTTATTGGGATTATTGGCGAAGTTACCCAATGTGTCTTGACAGCTTCCGCGAATGCGAGAGTCCTGTTCGCCTCTGAGCCAGATTGAAGGGTGTGGCGTCTAACATTAATTCAGTTACGCATACAAACAGCGCTGAAGTGAGGAATTGCTTGGGGTATTAATTCACCATCAACATAACGTCTGCTTTTGGTTTTAGACATTCACTAGGTCCATCGAAAGTCAAGCATGCGCAGTGCCACACAATCGCACGTTTTTCTCTCTCTCGCAATATATGCTCCATGTAACATTCCGTCTGGGACTTGATTCAGACAATTATTGAAATAGCCGACACGTCACTACAACCAGTACTGCTGTAGCATCTCAGTTGTAAACGTCTCAATATTCGCAACATAATCATTAAGAATTGTACACATTTGTATTAAAATTATATTTTTATTGCGCTTTCTCAAATCTCATCTAAGTTGTGTATATGCATGTGTCTGTAGAACTTGTATAGATTGCTTATACATCTCATGGATAGAAAGTAGAAAGCAGCACTGGTTAAAAAAAAACATAGCTTGTCAATAGGGATTCCATACAGTTTCTTTAGATTAAGTGGACAGAAAGTAGCAGTGGATGGATACTAGGTAGAGTGTCTAAAACGGAGTAAAGATTTCTATAGAGAGGGGAAGCCAACTTTTGTAAGGGTTGTTCCCACTTTCATTTCTCGGTATCAAAGAAATAAATAATTTGAAGCACAACGCGAATGATGGCCTTCTGTTACCTCATATGTTCCGGACTAAACAGGACCCTACATTTCCATGACAACTCTGCTATGACATGCAGGAATTTAATTACCAAGTGCGAAAAACGGGGACTATAGAGGGGACTTCCACGCTATGAGCAGAAGACGCAGGCATTTATCACTTACACATTCAGGGAGTGGTATCCTTTTTTCTTCACGTACACGCACACCCTATAGGTTGGGGCAATTATTCAATTCACTTTTATTTGCGTTATGGTGGTACATACTCCCACAGGTAGCAAGATCATGGACCCTTGCCGCTGACAGTGACGTATGCAAAATAAATATGTACACAGCCAAAAAGCAGCACAACTGCTGCTTGCCGAGGGGTGGTCGTGGAATCTATTTATTTTGTCAGGAAAAGTCAGCCCGAAAGGACGGCTTGTTATTATTTGTTGTTACTTGTTGTTACTAGTTGAGGTGCGTCTCCCTGGCATACAGGACATCATGCAGAATCACCGACCCTCTCTTCCCACGAAAGATCTTCCCCGTGGTATGCAGACAATGCTCCATCGATTACGCACAGGATCTGCGTTCACGAACTCGCAACTGTGCAAGATCGGCTCCAGGGAGGACTCCAGTTGCGGACACTGTAATCATCCGGAGACAATTGCGCATATCCTGACAGAATGCCGTGCATACCATGCCATGCGGGAAACCCATCTTCCCCACGCCAGGCCTGGTATACTGACGGACGTCCTCTTCCCCGAAGGTTCTTGTGCGGAACGACTCTCAAAAACTCGCGGCCTCGTGCGCTTTCTCCAAGCAACGGGCCTAGCGGAGAGACCACTCTAGTGCACCTCTCACCTACAGTGTGCTTCCGTCCCATCAGTACCGGTCATCCTGCTTCTACATCACTTTGAAGTCCTCAACTCCCCTTTCTCCCACCTTCTTTTCCTTTTTTTTGGCTATAGTCGTGACGATGCCCACTTGAGTGCGGCCAACAACGGCAAGCTACCTCGACCCCCCCCCCCCCCCCCGAGGGCACGTCCCCCAGATCACCTGGTGCTGATACCTTAGTACAAAATAAATATTTTAGACATAAAATAAATTCAGTTAAACCTCAGTTTACGAATTCGTTCGCTCTATCAATGGTGAGAAACACATCACCTTGCTTAATTTTTCAAGGAACGTTAACCGTTCGTAAATCGATGGTTGACTGTATGTGCAAAATACATGTCTGCATAGACACAAATTCGTGAAGTAAAAATCGGAAAAGAAAATTACTCTACGAGGGTACGTATGATAGCTGTGAACAAGGTAGCTGTGAATAGCTGCGACATGAGTGCCACTGATTCAGGACACAAACAGACGAAAATATGGAAGCATCAAATCGCAAACATACCTTGTCAGACAAACAACAATTTTATTTTTGACCTTGGAGAGTGGCGAGTTTCATCGTCACAAATCCTCGCCATTGCTTGTCAGACAAATCCGAAAAAATGTTATTGAAAGTAATTACATTTTTGATTAGGAAGCTTTTTGAGAAGCACACACACACACACGCACATAAATGGGACGATGATGTGGTGGGTCATTCACCGCCGTGATGGCGGTACACTGCCCGATTGCTCTTGAGGAAGGGATGAGAAAGGGATGATGATGGAAAGGTGTCCTATTAGAGTACGTCCATTAGTCCAGTGCTGGAGAGGAACTCAGCAACAGCTCGTAGGCCTTCTGATATGAGGGGTCCGACCATGGCGCGAGAATTTTGGCTAAGTCGAACTGGGCGTTGATCGACGCGTTGCAGAGCAGTTTCCATGAGGGCGCGCTCGCGATCGTACTGTCTACAGACCAGGAGGACGTGATGGAGGTCGCCGCGCATATCACACGTGGAACAGAGGCTGGATGCACCGACACCGAGGAGACGTTTGAAAGCCGGTGTAAAAGCCACATTATGTCTCATGAGGTGGAAGACTGTGGTAAAGGAACGACGCATTCGGCGGGGGAGGGTAAGGGACATTGTGGGGTCAACGGAGTAATGCAGAGAGTGGGTGGTGATGTCATATTGCCATTGTGATAGCATCTTGGCGGCAGGGAGGCTTGAGACGAGGTAACGGCGATCCCCCGAGACAAGATGATGGGGGCACGCCGGGTGTACTGCTGCGCGCCTGCGGCTGTTCGATCTGCGTTCTCGTTTCCACTGATGCCCACATAACCCGGGATCCACTGGAACACGGTAGAGTGGCCCTGTGCGGTTGCTTTCTTATATATTTGCAAAGTTTCATTCATGCAGCGTATTTACTTGCAGAGCACCACGGGGCTGAGCGAGCCGCGAAATCCCATAGTTGCCACACACTGCAGCGCAGATCTGGAATCTGTAAGAACGACCTAGGAGCGAACAGGGCAGTCAGTAATTTTCCGCAGGGCGAAAAGAATAGCATAAAGCTCAGCGCACGTTGACGATGTTTTATGTGAGAGATGATGGCCATCTGAAATTGACTCGGAGGGAATGACAACGGCGGACGACGAGCCTCCCCTCCTGGTTGAGCCGTCCTTGAATACTGCTGTGGAAGTCGCATAAAACGAGCTCATCATATCTAGAGTGAGCTGCTTCGTCACGCATGCTGCAAGGTCGCCTTTCTTCCTTGTTCGCCCAGGAACCGATAGGGAGATGCCGGGTGCAGGAAAAGTCCAAGGAGGAGTGCTAGGAGCTGCGGGTGTGACCACAAAGTCAGGTACACTAGTCTTCATTTGAAAGACACATGGATGCACGCTGCAGAGCTTGCGTCTCCGGAGCTTCATAACTAGCGGGTGCCGGCAATGGTGAGCTAGAAGGCGGAGGTACTGCCGACACGTCTCCCCGTAGCGAAGAACTTTCATGCGGGGCTTCCTTCTCCTCAGCAATGTCCAAACGAGTCTCTACCGCTCGAGGAACTCCCATGCACACTCGGAGACTTTGCGCCAGGAGGCACCGAAGCTTATAGACTGAAGAAGGTGGGAGGCCATTGAACACGGTCAAGCTGTATGTAAGAGACCCGCGAACCAAAGCCCGGTGGACGGCCAAAAGCGACGCCGTGGCACTATTGCACTTCATGTCTGCTAGATGCCTGATCACAACAATCCACTGGTGGCCCTTGATTTCCAAGCTCGCTATGTGCTTCACCAGAGACAGCCTGGCGCCTACAGTGACACCGAGGAAATGATGAAAAGGTACACACGTCAGCTGTACACCAGCAACTGAAAGAGGGAGGGGATGCATGTTCCTTCTCGTAAACGGGAGTACCACGGACTTTTCAGTCGAGCAGCCCATGCCGGCTGTTGCGAGGTAGTGCTCAACAGCGTTCAAAGCGTGTTGCAGGCGCCGCTGGATGGGCTGACGGGATTAGCCGCTGGTCCAAATGCAGATGTCATCCGCGTAGATCGAAATCGCCAGTTTTTTCTGTTCAGAAGCAATATTCTAGGCTTCTGATGAATAACTGTAGCTCACATGTGAACGCGAGACCGCGCGAGAACGCGCATTAGGGTGTTCGTGTTCTCTCTGTACTATGCTGATGTAGATGATGTAACGGTAAGATTGATACATTTTGTTTCATTGCGGAGACATTGGACATTAAGAATGTAGTTTTTGGGGTCGTATACTTCTATACGAGTTTCTATACGAGTCTCATGAATATATCTGCAGTGCGATGTTTGAAAATGTTTGTCAAAATTAGCGACTCAAGATGAGCAGTCGATAGCACCAGTTCACCCTGGAATCCTTGATATCGAGGCGGGTCGATGGCCACAATGTGCTCTTGTCCAATGCTTCCTTGGTAGCTGCCTGTTACATAATTCCTGAGCACTGTAAGAACGTGAAAAGCCACGACTGCACATCCTTTTATTTATTCTGCAGCATTAAATGCACTGTTCCCCTCAACACATGGTGAGGAGGAAGTGACAGGATAGGATGCACTTTTTTTTGTTTACTCAGTGTTCCCACCACTGCTGTTTATTTTACAATATCCCCCCCCCCCCCCCACACACACATCAAGATACGATGATGATATGGGGCTGATGCCGGTCAGCAGGCTGGCACAAACCCCTTATGAACATTGCTATTGTTCCAGTGTTGTTTTCAACGAAGCTCCATGTAAATATTTGACATGATAAATATGACAAATTTTTTATATATACCGAAATGGATTATATATGCTGCAGCAAAACTTCAATAAACGTACCTTTTCTTCACGGACAGTGCTGTTGGCCTCGCAATTCTCTGGCTTAAAGTGCCTCTACATTCGTCGCACATTGCAAATATTGCACCTAAGGAAGTCGACATAATTCGGAAAATTTTGCTCATGCACGCAAAGACATCCGGTGAGCACAACACCCGCTGCCGCTTCAGACTTCTAACAGCCACAGTAGCTCCAAGTAAACTAGCGAAGTCAACGATTTGCGTTATCGCATAACGTGAACCTGCAGCTGGCTTTGAAATGTAACGACCACTATGCGCTCAGCGCGCGCTATCTCAGGTGAAACATTGCGTGCCATGAGAGGGCGGAGCTTGGTTGCGTTTCAGTGACGTTCCGTGACGTGCATGGTGGCACGGTAATTTCAAATAATAGAGTTTTAGTGTACCGTACGCTATCGCCTTTGCGTACGTAAGGGATAGCGTTGGTGGTTCTGCGCTCATGCAAACCATAGTGAAAGCTTCGTGCAGTGCGCAGAACCACCATGCTATCCCTTACGTACGCAAAGGTGGTGGCGTACGATGCACTAAAACTCATGTGACCACGGATTTGCATTTTCTACACTAACCACGTTATTTTTTAGCACCAAGCATGCGTGGTCGTAGGCCCGTTTTACTGTGATGTGCGCGCAGGTATCGTCCTCTTCGACATGCGTGCGACTCTAGAACGACGATGTAGTCACTGGTGTTGCGCGCCCGTCTGCAGCCCTGCATGGATGGAGACTTGCTTTCAAGGAATCGTCGCAATCAGCTTAGCACCAGCCGGTCCACGATTCTGCATATGCAAGTCGTTATGCTTATGGGACAGAAGTATTCAATGACCCTTGTAGATTGCCCGGTTTTGAGGGCAGATACTGTTCCGTTGATCCACAATATGTTCGCAAACTGCCTTCGGGCCTTGAGGAGTAAATAAATAAATAAATAAACTGCAAGAGGATAATCCTGAGTTGTGAGTCCAGCTGTTCATGGCTGGATAGGTCATGCCGTCTGTTTTGACGAATGGTACTTACCTGAAGTTAAAGCAGGAATTATACGAAGTACATATATGGAAGCACTTACAATCATGGTTTACTGTAGCACTTCCCGCGGAATTCGCCGAAACGAGCCAAACTTCAAATATTCTGTATATTCCAACTCCAACTGTATAGATACTTCTGTCGGCCCCCAGAGGGAGCCAAGGTCTTCGTCTTTCTCCACTTCCGTCTTCCCGTTCCTTCCTCATCTTCCGAGCTGGTGACGTCAACGTTGTCCACGTGAAGCCGTCGACGATGTAATATGATTGCGGTACCCGGCGGAATCATAAGCACTCGACTATACGCACGATCTTACCACGGTAGCACCTGATACCAGAGACTATTGTCCCACCAACTCGCCCCAGCTGTTCTAACGCAATCTCATCGCACAGGCGATCTTATGACGATTAAATTAGTTGAATTATAGCCATTTGGCAAACCAGACACACGACTACTAAATTTAGTCTAAACATGTCTCACTTTATTTGCTTCACTGCTTTTTTTTTTTTTTTTTTGCGGGAAAGGGGGCGGGGGGTTGTGATCCGTCCTTTCTGTGAGAGACATTCCCGGGCTAGAAGTTTGTTGAATGCTGCAAAAAGAAAGAAAAAGAGACACAAAAGTAGATCATTGGTAGTCAGAAGGGTGGGCCGGGTGGAAGCACCGTGATAGTAAGTGCTTCCAGATACTTTGTATAATTCCTGCTTTAACGTCAGGTGAGTACCATTTTTCAAAACTGGTAATTATACTTCAGTAATTCCAGCACTTACTACCATGGTTTACTGTAGCATGTTTAAAGTTCCACTCAAGACATTTGTTCCCAACCGGTGCGAAGCTGTGGGGGCGATAACAGAATATGTTAAAGGTAGACCATGACGATCAGTTCGCCACCCGGAGGATTTCTCCAATTGCAACTCCCCTTGTTGCTGCCGCTGTGGTAGCTGCTGCCCTGGTAAAGCGAGCAGTGAGCCTGCTAGTGCCTGCCCCTGCCGAGTTGAGTATACGCTTTATCCATTGACTTATGGTGTCTTTTGCGGCTCCCACAAACGGTCTGCGAGTGGTAAGAAACAGTTGCTCAACCCCACTACGGAAAGGGGTTGTGCGGATGATGTATTCCTGAAGAGCTTTGAGTGGGCATAAGGCTTCATCATGTGAGAAACGAAGGACAAAAAGGGAGTCTGAGGAATGCCCCGGTCGAACAGTCTTTCGATGTCCGAGGAGCCCCAGGTGCCACCCCTCTGGCGTTCACGATTTCACATGGATTGCAAGAGAGAGAGTTATGCTACCCGTCCCGCTATCACTAGGGCTAACAGCATACACTATTTGTATGTTAGGGAAATCAGGGACAGAGAAGTGTTGGGACCTAACGACCTCAGGTATGAGGTTACTTGGTTCACGTCCCACAGTTCGGCAGGTCTTCGCTGTGGGGGCGAAGAACTGAAGATGCCTTTGAGGAGTCGGGCTGTCAAGGGACGTTTCTTAGGTTTGTATGCCCCAATGGCAGTATAGACTGAGATATTGCCGATCTGTAGCAACCAATAGTGCGTACGAAGACAGCCCCTGAAGGTGAAGTCAACCAAGGAAGTTAAGGAAGTCAGCTAAAGCGGGATCGACCTGCTGTGAGTACACCAGCTACACCATTTACGCCAGCACGAACTGTAGACTGCCTTTGTGCCCTTGCGCCAAGCTGTACTGATGAGATTGGAAGCGTGAGCAGAAAGCGGCTGAGAAGACTGGAATTGCAGAATACCTTACATGCTGTCAGCTCGAGACCACCGCCTAAAATTAAAGGGTGACCATGCTGAGCACGTTCAGGAGTAGGTGCGGATAAAGTGGAATCAACCGGGGGAGGTCGACTAGAGCTTGGAGAAGAGCTGGGTACCAAGACTGTGTTGGCCATACTGTGGGATTCAAGACCGATGTGGCGGTCACCTGTTGTAGTTTCTGAAGGTACTTCCCCACCAGACAAAACGGGGGAACGCGTAGTTTATACCCACACTCCAATCTTTGGTGAATGCATCTATTCCCTGAGACAGAAGTTCCGATTTCCAGCTGTAGAAGAGTGGAATATGAAAGTTTGTGAAGTCAACAAATAAGTCTACCGAAAAGGGGCCCCACAGCCGGCTGATCCGCTTGAACTGGTCGGGGTCCAGTTCCCAGCTGCTGCTGTCCAAGTTCGTCCGAGCCGCACAATCCGCTTCTATATTCAACCGACCTAGGATGTGTTCTGTTCGGATAGTGACCCGTTTTTGTAAGCACCAAGACTAGATCTGACGTGCTAGGGATGACAGGGGGCCGAACGAGCGCTGCCTAGCTTGTTGATTGCTGCGATCGCAGCTGTGTTGCCCATCTGCAAAAGCACACATCCCTGCCTCAAGTGTTTGGCAATAGCCTGCTTTGAGTTCCAACACATTTATATGGAGTGTGCGATCCTCTTTGGACCAAAGTTGACCCACACAAAGGTTCTTGCAGACTGCCCCCCAACGAAGGCGGGAGCTGTCCGTCTGTATGGTTAGGACTATCTTGTCGTTGTGGAGTAAGTGTCCATCCCATTGAAGGAGGTTTTGCCTCCACCATTGCATCTCCTCTCTGGCGGCCGGGGTCCAAGATATCAGCGTGTCGCGTGAACTCAAGTGTAGAGATCTTCTGTGCAGCAGTTGCAACTCGCGGTAGTGTAGTGGGGCCGGAAAGATTGCTGTGGAGTTAAACTTGCCTATGATCTGTGACAGTACACGGGAAGATACTTGGGGATTTGCGAGGAGGGCTTGGATCACATCTAGGAAGCCTTTCTTTTTGTCCAAGGGGAGTTGTATAAGCATGGTCAGAGTGCTGATTATGAATCCTAGGAAACTCACGGATTGCACTGGAAGAACCTGAGACTTCCACAGGTTTATCTGGAAGCCCAGAGCTGTGAGAATGCCCATCACTCGACGGGTTTGACATGCCAGTTGTAGCGCCCGTTGATGCATGAGAAGGATGTGGTCCAAATAGATAACCAGGCGCACACCCTGAGACCGAAAATAGGCGACTACTGGTTTGAGGATGGACGTAGGCCTAGCCAGTCGAAACACAGGAGGTCCCTGTATTTCGGGTGGATGAGTATTGAAAGGTACGCATCCTGAAGGTCGACACGGGTCATGAAGTCGTTATCTAGTATCAAAGAGCGGACAGTGAGCCAAGCCTCCGTCTTGAAATTTTCGTAATGAAGGAAGGCATTTAGGGGGCGGAGGTTGAGGACTAGGCGCAAGCCCTCTTCCCTGTGGGCAACGATAAAGATGGGGACAGGAGTTCCAAATGGCCATGGAGTTCCAAATGGGCGCAGGGAACGGAGGGAGGTTTACTTTGTATTTCGTGGTCTACAGACGCGACGGGCTGGCCGTATTTCCTTCCGTTAAGGGAATGTGTTTCAGAATATGTTTCACGCAAGAATTTGTGTTTTATGAGGTATTCAGTGTTGAGCACGTCGTAAATGTAAACAGTTAGCATTAACACCAACCACGCCTACAGAAACTCACTTGCAGCGTATTCTGCACATCGCATTTATTTCTGATAACTATTTGTTGTTTAACCTCTTTACTGTTCAGCCAGGTTTCCAATACTATGTAATACATCCAAAATTAACCCCAAGACTGAGGGGCACAAACTAACGACACTAGCTCGCCTGCTTCATTGCCACCTTATACTATGGTGTTACATAAGCTTGAAGTCACCAGTTGAGGTACCTGGAAAGAGGCAAAAGCCCCAGTAGTCACGTAACATGCTCTATATTTTGCAATTAAAAAAAAGAAAGAGAAGCAATTGGTACTATTTCAAATAAACTGCTTTTTGATCTTCTGGCGGAAATCGCCTCTTTCGTAAAAGTACTGCCCAATTTGCCACCTGGACAGAGTCCACAGCTCTGCAGGCTCCACCGAGGATTTGGGCCCACCTGTATACGTGCCAAGGACGAGGGCACCAGGCTCGGCATTTAGCTCAGATGGTACGATAACTAAAATACACAAGAGTTAATACCTGAAACATCTACATACACACATTATATGCTACACGTGCATAATTTTTATGCATATGCAAGCACAGGATGTATTCTATTTTACACTGCCACACAGCTCATCTAACAACTGTATTGGCCCCACTGTTATTAGCAAATAAGGGCTGAAGTCGCTGCACAGGCTTTACAGGATGGCCAGAGCAAGTTGAACTGGTTGAACGCAGCAGTACACCACTGATATAGTAATGGTTGGTAAGGTTATTTTTGGTAATATAAAACAAAGCACAGTGTTGTAGCAGGAACAAAATCTCCTGACGACATGGTGCGTCAAACGTAGGTTTCTTTATCTTAGAGGTGAACTGCATGAGCACTTGCTGGAGTTGTTCTGGCATGTTACCCCCGTAAAAGACGTCAGCTGCCATACTCTGGGGTAGCCCTGGCTTGAGAGAAGAAAAACATTAACACAGTATGCAACTCCAGTTCCGGTGAATGCAAATAGACGTAATCCGCCTGAGTAATGATTATAAGATAAGGAACAAAAGTCTGCACCTCTTAAAAGTAACGTAGCTTATTCAAGTGTCAACAGGAAAATGTCCTCCTCAATATCATATTTGTGCACATGATAAAGTAAACTGAAATGAAATGACAAAAAAAGAAAGAAAAGAAAAGAAACAATAGCTGTGAACAATATACAGAGTCTGAATGGTAGGCAAGACAATGCTGCAAAGAGGAATCTGGAGGTGAATACGCAGCATTTGTCTGCTCTGAATAGTGCGTTGCAGTGATCATGCTGTCTCACCTCAGGGGTTTCAGGCTCCGCTGAGGAAGTTACCTGTAAACATGAAAGTAGATGAGTGAAGAGAAAAGAACGCTTACGTATGTTCAATATATTACATAAATATTATGTTAAAATATGGTTTCTAAGAGGATGCTAAGCGAAGTCTGTATGTATTTATCAACAGTGCACCACCCGAGTTTAGTGACTAGGTTCGGTAACTTCTATTTTGTCCTTTTTTGTTTACCCTCTCTTGTGTACCGTAAGCGGCCGTAAGGTTGCAAGCTGCGCAGGTGACAATTAACCCATTTATACAATCCTGAAATATGTGATAGCATTTGAACCACACGGACTCAGAGATCCTTGTTAGAAGCATATGACATTGGATGCTCCGCGAATATTGATGAGAATTAGGGCAACCAACCACCTTACATCGCCTCGGCATGGCGGCGAGAACCACAGCATGAGACTGCAATAGATTGCGACCACCACGCGGAAGCTGCCGTCACGGAGATTTCCGGTCCCGATGAATGCATACGCGAGATCCTACGGCGCATGCTCCTGACGGGACCACGACACGTTACGACGACGTGTCTCTGACCCGGCCGTGGTTCCGTCAAGTTGCTCGCTGTGTCCCCGCGCGGCAGCTCGCCACGGCTAGACGCCGGCTGTACTCCCTTCGCCGCTCCGTTTAAATTCGCTCCCGAGAATACTTCTGGCATGACGAAGGTAAAATTTTGGTTCTAGGCTCAGAAAAATGTTTTCGTTCTGATAAAAACAAGAAAAAATCATTTCATAGTCCCTTTAAGGTCTGCTGATCCTCCACAAATTGAGGGGTGTGTGGAGAAGTGTGTTGAATGGGGTTTGTCACTACACTCTAAACCCAGTGACGGATAGGTGCCGTTTGATCAACAGGCACATTTTTTAAGAAATGTGCCTGTTGATCAAACGGCAGATGACTTCAAGAGACCAGCAGTGCCTGTGAAAGCTGCAGGTGCTCTGTGCCTCCTGAAACAACTGGTACGACATCCCTGCTGACGCCAGGAGCCACAGTGTCCCGGACGTATTGAAGGGTTACTCGTACCCCTAATACGCGTGACACATTGTGCCTCTCGAGTTCCCTAACAGAAAAATGACCTCCAGGTTTCGGAAAACAAACGAAGAAGAAAGGAAGAAAATCCACCAAGAACATCGAACTTGAAACACGAAATTTTATTGGCGTGCACATACCTTTAAACTGTATCCAGTACATCATCGTTTGCCGAATGGAAAGCATACACGGTTCACTAATCCCAACACACACATACGGAGCACACGTTGCACGGTCACACAACCCATTCGATGCACCAGGCAGTCCTCCAAACATCGAACACACAATCCTCGAAACTTCGAACACGCTGGCACTGCAAAGCTCAATCAAGATCATCCTTAGTCACGAACACGACAGTTCCTCAAACGAAATGGCCGACGAAGATGTCCAAACAACTGCCACCAGACACGCTTGGATGTGAGAAGCAGTTGCAATTTTGCACACGTATGCGTGACCGTTGAGACAGGAAACAACCTGTAAAGAAACCGAAGTGAATATCACGCTGGTATTGTTTCAACGTGAATGATGGAATAGTACACCATTTTGTAACTCTACTGTCTGAGGGAACGTTTTTAACCGGCACGTGTGCGTCACAGGATTTAGAGTGTAGATCCCGTGCATAGCCCTGAACTGAGTGCAGACCCCACGGACCTCTCGTGAGAGCCTCCCATGCGTGCAAGCAGTGAGACGTCCAGCCTGCCAGAGGGTGGTGTGAGGTGGGAAACACTGCTACCCTCTGCCTCTGTAGAAGCCTCGCCCTAAGGAACCACAAGCATGAGGGGGAGCCGGCTGAAAGGGCGTTGGGGTCGAGCCCCTTGATCTGCTTGCAGGCCGCGGGCACTCTTTACTGCGGGAGTACCTGTAGCGTGGACGGCCGACCTCTTCACAGACGTCTGCATCGCCGTGTCGACCGAATGCCAAACCTGGGCATTATCTTGCAGGCGTGCATGAGACCCTGCAGGAGGGTGGGTATATTTCCCACTGCTACTTGGAGGACAGAAATTGTGCCCTCGATGGAACTTAATCTCTTAGTGTTACATCTGTTATCCTGCGAACGGGAAAGATGGCAATTATTACCCAGTCACAGAAATGAGTTGTTCTGCAGCACTATGCACTCCCGAGTTGTGAGAGCGTTAGTTCATTAATGTCGTATAATGTCGTTTCTACATATTCTATCCCTGCCGCCCGTAAGACAGCTATGTACCTCGGGGTGTACCCTGTTATCCACTCTTAATAATAAAACTTTTGAAATCCACGCTAAGAAATCCACCCTTCAAAATCCATCCCTTCGAAATTCACGCTGTCAAAATAAATCACATTAGGTCTATGCAGTCCTGTGTTAAGCATGGTTTCACGTGAGAAAATCAGTGTTTAAGAGGGTCACACTCCAGAATAACGAGTCTTTATGCAATTCTGTGTCCTATTCAGCATGTATCTCTCAATTATTCATTAATTTAATTAAGTCATAGGCGTAAATAACTACGCGTATGAATACTAGGAAAACAACGCTTCAGCGGTTCGGCCGTTCGGCTACCATTGGGAACGAGGCTATCTGAGAAAATGGAGTAACGACGAAGTCGTATGGTTCGTACGGTGTTGCGGATGTGCTGCATAAAAAAGGATAATCACTGCAAGCTCTAATAAAGCATATGTTTCTTCTGCCGATTTCGTCAGGTATTTTTCAGACGTGTAACGACTTGGTGTGCTAACACGCGTGCAACTCATGAAGGAATTCATGGGTGAAGTGACATTGATGCAGTCGTAGCTGTTTTGGACAGGAAATGGGGCAGTGAAAAATGTCCAGGATGAGCAACATATAAAACGTACCGCAAAACTCCTGTGTCAACCATTTGTCACGACGTTAATCACGTAAACATCATGTGAACGTCTCTTGCTTTCCTCGGCCTCAGCCTATGAAGAACCGCTAATGTTACGTTTGATAAGTGCCGCGAAAAGTGATTCAGCAAGGTAAAACTGTGGCGGGAACACCGTCGTAGGAGGGAGGTGTTGAATTAGATCACAGTGAAAGATAGCAAAGGACTTTTACTGGTCATGTAGAAAGCAGATCTCGTTGACCAACAGATCAATGGATTGTTCAAATTGTCTTCCTGTCAATGGACAACTGACATTTTCCTCCCGTCTATACTGAGAAATGTTGACCCAGAGCTTGGTTTCTGGATGCCACAAAACACTTCTCGCCGAGATGGTGCACTGTGACCCATGGACTGTGACTCAATGGGGCATTTACAGCTCAGTGGCATTACCACCTGAGGCAACCCAGAGGGAACAATCCTCTCCTGTGGATTTCCCGTGGAAAACCTGAGGTGGAGATCCGGACGTCCATAGGATATGACCATTTTGGGGAGTTTACATGTAGAGGATGTCCTGTGGAGCTCCGCGTGGCCGCAGTTTTGATATCCTGTGGAAGTCCTGCCATGATCCTCAGAGGTCATAGCAGGGACATGTATGGGACTGTTACAGCTTTACAGCTCATGCACCCACAGCTGTCTTAGCAGGATTATCAGCCTTAACAGACACGTATTCAAAATGCATAGTGTTTTTATTGTAATTTATTTTAACAGCATGTAACATATAGAAAAACGCCGTAGGAACTAAGAACAATATATTTTTAAACGCTACAAATGCAGGTAGCATGGGAATGCAGTGTTAATTTTCAACGTTCACCAGGCTCACAAATTCTACACAGCGTACTTGTGCAATTAAAACGCGAAACCCCGCAAAAAAGTACAAGCACTCGTAATATATGACAGTCAGAACCAGTACACATTTGTGCATTCAAAAAAAAAAAAGAAAGAAAGGAAAAGAAAAAACAGCAACAAGAGATTGGGCCACTTAGCCGAAAAGCTTTGGAAATGAAGTCGTAATCACTTCCAAACAGAAAACAGACACTGTAGATTGGTGTTTTCGCGAGCTTCTACAAGTACGAGAGCCCTGTTCGCCTGTGGGTCGAAATGAAGGGTGAGACGTGCAAGTTTAATTCGATTGCATGCACAAGCAACAGTGATGTGAGAAACTGCTTGGCGTATTAAAGGGACAGTCGCATTCTCCGAGGTCAATTTCGAAACTAATGCGAATTCTAATTCCTTGCCGAGCACTGAAATGGGCCTGAAAATACCATTTCGATCCGCGGCGTACTTTTCGCGCAATCCGATGAAAAGGAAACCGGAATCCTTGCGCCCTCGCTCTCTAAAAGTGGGAGCAAACGTCACCCGGATAAAGCCAATCAGCGCGCGCCCTGGGTAAATGCGAGCTGCGCGCCTGTTTGGCGATCGCAACAACTTTATTTTCGGTCTTGGAGAGTGGGGAGTTTCATCGCAACAGGCGATACTCTACCCCAGTGCTTGGTGGAATGGGGGGAATAAAATAACGCGAATTGGCGATCGCGAAGCGAAGGCGAAGGTAGCAAACATGGAGTCTGAAAACGAGAGTGATGTTTCTCTGTCTGGGGGAGATTCTGACGAACATGTAAGCGGTAGCGGCGACGAGTTAATGCTGGATGATGACCTATACTCTACGGACCCAATGCCTCTGGAACCCGCCGACCATGCACGAGATGTGGCTGCGGCTAACCCGCGGGATGACATTTTCAGGTGACGTATCTCTTTGCATGGCTGCCGTCGGATGTGCGAAACAGTTTAGAATGTTGAAATTGTTGTCGGCAGGTGTCTGTGTGGACTCTGCGACCCACAGGAGCCCGACGAGCGCCTGTGTTGCCATTCTGTTGCCAGGGTGGTAGAAATGTGCAACAGTGCCGCCGTGCAGTGCATAACACAACACCCATTACTCAGGGACATCTGCCTCCGTAGGGAGCTTCTAGTGGTGTACGCGCCTCAATTCTGCCGCTACGATCAACATTTTAGGCGACTCAATCCCCAGGACCACAGGTAAGCCTGCTGCAGTGCTCTTCCGTTTGCTGTGATTACGACCGTAATGATTTTTTCGGTTTAAATGACCTCCCATCAAGATTCGGAAGGGTAAACTCGGGTGCTAGTCGGGTGTTGTTGGTTACGCAAATTGTCGAACCTAAAGTGGACAGGGGTTGTATACAAAAGGGGCGGCTATTCTCAGCAGCTTTTTGGCCTACACAAGTTTGTCCCCCATAAATCATAAGCGTGGCCGACAGCCGTGGAACGACCCAGAATCCTGGTCCAACAATTCCATTAGGAAAAGTGAAGCAACACAGTCGCCTCAGCTAGTCTCGATATGCTCTCAATTATGCCAGTTAGCCATGTCCTGATTGGCAACACAAGACTCTGATTGACAGATATCCAGTGAGAATTCTGAAGGATAGTCTTACAAGTCTGAAAACAGAAGCATTTGAGGTGCCAATAAAGGGGGGGGGGGGAGCATGTTACTGAAGAATGTAAGAGTAATATATTTTCGGAGAAATTGGATTTTGTCGGAATTGGAGGGAAGCTGGTTCGGGAGGGAGTTAGCTGTTGGAATCGGGTTCATCCTGAAAGAGGCGGACCATTTTTCTGTTGTACTATGTTGCACACCTGCCAACCTTCCACATTCAAAATGCGGGAGACCCCGGAACTAAGAAAGGAATGCACAGGCTTTGAACTCCAAGGTTGGGATAGTGTCTGTTCTGTTCTGGCCATTGTCTTCCCAACACTGTGGGAGATTTGGCAGGTATGCAAATGCCCACAAGATATAATGCTAAACAAAAAGAAATGTCATGTGGATTTGTCTTTTCCAGCTGCCTGAGGTTCACGGCATACTCGTCATTCACGAGATGGGTCTGGGGATACCTTCGTCCAAGGAACAGACGACAGGTTCCTGGATGCGTTGTCCGAGCCATCAGGAGGGAGTTCCCATCTACGTCCTATCAAGGCTATCAGCGTTAGGACCATCGAAGCAAGGGTGTCTTGACAAGAGAGACAAGCTGGTGCATACTGATGGCTGGAACTGGAGACATGTAGTGGCAAGACAAAAATTTTGCTGACATAGGCACACTTTGTGTAAATGAGCCCTTGGTCATCCCCCTTGCCTCCCATCAGAGGTTTAGGAGGATGCTATTGGTGTCTGGTGTACGGATAAACCTATCCGTACACCACACACCTGTAGTATCCTCCAAAACCTCTGATGGGAGGCAAGGACCAACGATGGGACCAAGGGCTCATTTACACAAAATGTGCCTATGTCAGCAAAATTTTTGTCTTGCAGCAATTTTCGTCTTTTCGTAATTGCAGTGTGGGGGATGTTTTGTCTTGTCACTCTGTATCTCCAGTTGCAGTCAACAGACTGTCTACCCGTCTGTACAGCAAAAACTACTACACGTGGCAATATTAGCTCTGGCATCAAATCCAGACTGTACTGCACTAATGCGGTGTAGTGACGGGAATAAAGAATGACCCTATAATTGTACCGATTTATTGTACAGTGGACTATGATGGAGTGGGAATAACGAAATAGCATAGGTTTATTTGCCTCCCATTATGTATGGGAGGCAAATAAACCTAAGCTATTTTATTATGTTGTGCTGTGGTTCTACATTAATGTGGTGTGAAGTCTGGGCGGTTACAGGTACGCTGCCACAGGGATGCTAGGAGGGTTCATGTTGGCAGATCCATATCTGGTGTACTAATACGCTATGCAAGTCTGTGTCCATTGTTTTCCTCTTCCTGGAATCAGGGGATGACAACCCCCTTGTGAGATGCGCCGTGAAGTGGGTCCCCAGTACTTGCTTCAGCCATGACCTCCACATCTGAAATATGGCCTTGAGTGTTAACACTCAAAAGAATATGTTGAGGGCCTAGCAGGTACAATAACAAATATAAAAATGACTATGCAAATAAATCTTCCCCTTTGCGGTCCCTATTTCACTGGCACAGTTATTTTCCTGTCGACATTACGTTATAAACGCTGGCAGCCGCATCACACAAGATTCCTTTCACAGAACTCTACAATTTTCAGGGCTCGTACATATCCATTATTTTGTGGGACGTGCAAAAAGAATTGCAATATTTTCGTGGCTTGACAAAACATACCAAATCCACTTGATTCCATTGACGTGCTTGCAGCCGCCTGAAATAGAGCCAGAAATTAGCAACAAGGCTGCAGTAGAATACTGATGCAAGTGTCTCGGACGTAGCCAAACACAGATTGCAATGCTTTCACATCCCTGAATGCTACCATCAGGCTTACACTATGAACTGTAGAAACATCCACTAGCTGCAATAAGATTAGAATAATGCTGTCATGTGGGAGTGTTACGTTACTCCTGCATAATACTGGCAACAATTAGCACAGCAACAACACACCAATTTTTTTCTCTAGAATACGCGTACTATTGCGTCAGGATGCTGCAATAATTGTAATAATTTGTGTACATTAGTAGCCGGTATGACTGTGACGTTACAATCGGCGGCGAGGCCAGGTGTTCGCGATTATGTTTACTGTGACAACTGATATTTTTCATCGCAGCGTATAGCTGTGACCACGCAAAATTGTCACTTACCTCCGTTACTGGTTCCTGCCCTTGTTCCTGATCGAATGTGGTAGGGGTGGTAGGCACGGCGCCAATCTTCAGGCGCTTCTGTTTCTGCCGTAGCCCAAGCCGAACTTGCAATATCTTCTTCATCAAAATAGGCGTCGTCGGCGAAATGACAGGAACAGACCCGTGAAACATTCAATCCTTGGGCCACACCACAGTAGTGGCTGGCGATCGCTGCCTCCCACCTTCGTTTCGTTTCGCCATTGCGAGGTCGGTGAAATGTAAGCTCGGGATTCGCGTTATAAGTCTTTCTGCACCCGAGCACGTAGCACCGGTTTCCTGGCTGTGACATCGCACGTCAACGGCGTGAAATCCTAGGCCACACGCTATGGTTCAAAGTACTTCAAAGCAAACGCGACAAGACAACAAGAAAAAGGGGCAGCCGCACGCTCAGACACACATAGAATCTGCGGCGGGAAGGAGCGCCTCCTGATGGTTGGTTTATCCGGGTGACGTCATCCAGTGTCGGCGCCTTGCGGGGATTGCCGTGCGCGTCGGAAGCGCGAACATTTAAAAATCGTTTCTGAGTCAACCAAGTGGATTTGTGCGGAGAAAATGTGCCGGCGTACATTATGAACGACAGGGAACATGACCATAATAGTTCCGGAACACGCTTCCGGATGCGACTATCCCTTTAAGTCACTGGTTTATGGCAAGTCGAATTTGTGCTGTGCTACATCATCCCGCGTTTCTCTCTCTCTTGGAATACATGATCCATGCAGCATCCCATCACGGAGTCGATTTGGACAATCCGTGAAACAACCACAACGGGACCTCCTGCGGATATACGGCTACGAATATATCTCCCATGGAAGTCCCACGGATATCCATTTTCGGATATGGACATTGGGATCTATTTCGGACGTCCGTGGGAGATGGTCTTCTGTCTGGGAAGTTGACTGCCTCAGATGCTGTCACTGCAGTGCTCTAGAAGACCCAGAGCATATTCTTCGTCATTGCCCACACTACGGAGCTTTCCAAACTGCTATTTTCGGATCTCTCAATAATCTGGACTCCTGCCCCTCTGTCTAAAATTGCTTTGCCTTTGGCTAAATCCAGCCCACGAATGCCTGCCCTCAAAGCTCTTTTGTCAGTTTTGGACTCCATGGGACATTATTTCCTACCTCACACCACCAGCAGCTATGGGTTAGAGTGTTGCCCGTGGCGATGAAACTCCCTGCCCATCTCAAAATAAAGTTGATGTTGAAACGATTAACTCCATTTCTTATAACTTTCTTGAACAGCGTCTGCCACTTGTGCGAGGTGGTTTAAACCGCTCTTATAACTACGTGTTCTATGTAACCTAGGAATGCTGGTATGTGGGTGAAGTGGCTAGTTTGCCACAGTACCAGAAATAGAAACACAAATGGCTGATAAATCTGTTACAGGTTCTGGGCCAAGAGGATGAGCACTTAGAATGATCACAATTTTTAGTACCATGCAGAGGAAGATAGAGTAGAGTACCTTCAAATTTTGTACTACTTTTTCTGAATTAGTTGTAATTATGCTGCAGCTAAGTAGTATTGTATCAGCTCAAGAAGCCGACTACTCACACAGTGATCTGGACGCCATTAATTAGCAATTAGAACAATTTGAGACCCCCCATCAGTGAGTCATTACACTAATTGGGGAGCATCTAAGACGTGTCCAGACCACAGTGTGAGTTGCCGACTACTTGAGCTGATAAAAAATAAAAAATACGTACAAAAGAAAAAAATAGATAGAGATAGAGAGGAGAGAAGGAGTTTAGTTGAAGATCAACGACGCCATCTTGAAGAAAGCGGTAGGGAACGGCCGCTGCAGCATCGCAGCTATGACCATAAGTTCTGGACATCCTGTGACGTCAGCTGTGACGCCATCATGACATGTTGGGGCAGGTTAGGACAGCTCTGGACATGCGAGGAGAAAAACACACGTAATACAGAGACTGGGAAAGCAAGAGTAAATATGCTAACCATCAATAACTAACAACAAAAAGAATGAGTTACACAACAAATCAGCCCACCACAACAGGAGCTCAGAACGATGCGACTGCTCCATCTGACAGCCAGGCAGAGAACTGAATCGTAATGCTTTTTTCTCCTGTACAAAGTCGCACATCTGCACCCCCTAGCGGGTACTTGCTCAACTAATTTCATGACAAAATTATTAAAAATCATGCCAGCGCTACTCATGTTCAAAAGGCAGAAGAAGGTAGAAAATTTCGGGGATGCCCGGGCAACAGCAACCAGCACCCGACGTGCACGGGCATGAAAATCAGAAACAAAGCGGGGACAAAGTTGGCGAAAGAATTAGTTACACAACAAATCAACCCACCACAACAGGAGCGCAGACCGATGCGACTGCTCCATCCGACAGCCAGGCAGAAACTGAGCAAGCGCGGGGACTGCGGAGCAACTGAGCGCACGTCTGCTCTCCACGACAGCCAGCGAGCAACTGACTGGGGCGCCGCGCCGCGGCCGCTACGCATGCGCGCGCTCTTAGCGTCCTCTGCGGCGACCACCTGCGAGAGGCTAAGAGAGAAGAGCATTCCTGCACCCTCTTCTCGCGTTGCTCATTGGTCGTAACGTCATCCCATTGTCCCAAGGCTACACCGCTTTTTTTTTCACATGGTCGACACAAGTGGACAAGGTCAACCTGCAATGAAGCCATGGCATGACGTCATCATGCACCTGCGTGGCTCAAGGGTGCGTACGCTCTAGACAGGAGACCTATTATTTATTCAATCACTATCCCAAGATTATTTCCTTTACTCTTCTATGACGATTGTGTAGGAATCTATTGTAGAAGAGCACCATGCATGAAAACTGATCGTAGGAATTTCAAAGTCTTACTAACTGAGACTTGCAAAAGAACAAAATAACCTAACACGTAACTCCATCAATGGCTAGTAAGAGGACTAGGCACTCAACAAATCAACACAGAGTACGGGTAACAGGGAACGCAGAACGATGTGTCTACTCCATCCGACAGCCAGGCACGGAACTGAATCGTAATGCTCTTTCTCCTCTATAAAGTCATGCATCTGTTCCGTTTTGCAGTTGATTTCTGAACTAATTTAATCGCAAAATTATTAAGAATTGTTCTAGCACTATTCCCATTCAGGGCAGCACTAGCGTCATCGTCAAGACATGAATCTTTCTCATCGAAAAAGAAAAAATACAAAGCGTCAACGAGGAAAGAATGCGTGTCGGGGCATGTCAGGACACGTCAGGAAAAATCGCACGACTGCTGGGCAACAGAGGAAAGCAAACACTTGAACAGGGTGAAAAGACACTCACCATCATAGGACACGTACACTACATTCCTTCATTGTAAATCCACTTGTCGCACACCATTCACCAGTGACGAACCACACATCCGCACCCCATCAACCCCATCGGCCAACGCAATTGCTAGCAGCAAAATTAAGATGTCCACACCCGCCAATGTGTCCAAGAGAGAAGTGAATCCTTGCGCCCCCTGCAAGCCGTTCTTGTTGGTTGTGACGTCATCTATTGTCTCAGGGCTACACTGTTTTTTTCCACTAATGCTCCTCTGTACAAGGTCCACCTGAAACAATTGTGTCGCGGTATGACGTCATCATGCAGCTGCGTGGCTCAAGGACGCCTACGCTCTAGACAGGGGACCTTTTATTTATTGAATCCTCTCCCAAGATTATTTCCTTTATTCTACTATAATGATTGCATAGGGAACTATTGCAGAAAAACACCATACATGAGAGGAGATTGTAGGAATTAAGCATTTCATTCCTTACCTTGGATAGGACTCTGGCTCTCGCGCGTCAGTTTGAGCAAACACAGAAGGAAGTGAAACAATTCCACAAGTACGAAGAAGATTTCACTGTACAAGAAGTTGCCAAGCGACGATTCAAGCAGACTGCTAACAAGCAGTTCCGAACTGGTAACAGACCATCGGTACCGACGTCAGGCACACATTGCTTTCGTTGCGGGTCGGCGGATCATCTCGCGAACTCACCTTCATGCAGAGCAAGAAACAAAAAGTGTTTGGCTTGCAATAAGATAGGACACTTTCGGTCGGTCTGCCGATCTTCTGGCCGAGTTCGTACATTAGCTTCGGATCCGAGCACTTCTGGGTCGACCTCGCAAGACGACAGCCCAACAGTACTCCAACTTGCATCACCCGAAACGAGGCACAAGACTGGAATATATCTTACAGTAAATGTTGAAGGCACCAACGTCGATTTCCTGTTGGATACAGGTTCGTCAGTATCCATTATTTCTGCAGCAATTTACAACAAGCACTTCTCTGGCATTACATTGAGGCCGACGTCCATCAACCTCTTCGACTACTCAAGAAGCCGCATCGCTATAGTCGGTTGCTTCCCAGCATCGGTAACCCACAAGAACCGCACAGTGTGTGTGATCTTCTACGTCGTTTCGAGCGGTACAACTCTACTGGGCCTTGACGCGCTCACCGCACTGGAACTTAGGATCGACGGGCTCCACCTTACGTGCTCAAACACAGTATCTACTCCATTACCGTCAGTACTCGCTTCAGATTTCGAACACCTGTTTGATGGTACGCTAGGAATTGCAAAGAACTACGTGCACAAGGTGAAAGTGCGGTCGGAAGTCAAGCCCGTTACTGGTAAATTGCGACGGCTACCGCTCACAGTTCGCGAACAAGTTTCAGATGAACTGCGACGACTAGAAGAGCAAGATATAATAGAGAAGATTACTGCGTCGGAATGGGTATCACCAATCGTGGTGGTGAAAAAGAAAGATGGCTCCATCCGCCTTTGTGTGGACCTCCGGGAGCCAAACAAGGCAGTCATACCAGATTGTTTCCCCTTGCCCCATACAGATGAACTCTTAAATGCCCTGTCTGGAAATGCCCTGTCTTAAATGCCCTGTCGCTACGCGTTTCTCCAAGCTCGATTTAGCTTCAGCATATCATCAAGTTCCTTTACATCCAGACAGCAGGGATCTAACAGCATTTATAAACCACGATGGCCTCTACCGTTTCAAACGTGTATGCTTTGGAATTGCATCCGCTCCGTCAGCGTTCCAGCTTATGATGTCACTCCTACTGCAAGGCTGTCAAGGAGTATTATTCTATTTGACGACATCATCGTGTACGGGCGAACTGAGCAGGAGCATATGGACAACCTTCGAGCAGTTCTACAACGACTTTCGCAAGAAGGCTTGCGGCTCAACCACAAGTGCATTTTTGACGTCCCCGAACTGACTTTCTTAGGACATACTGTGAGTGCTCGAGGGCTCTCACCTTTGCCATCGGCTACGGAAGCCATCGAGAAAGCCCCTCCGCCAACCGACATAAAATCTCTTCGGTCATTTCTTGGCCTTGTCGGTTATTATGGCAAATTTATTCCGCATTATGCACAGGTCCTGGAGCCACTGAGGAAGCTCTTGAGAAGTGGAGAATCATTTTCCTGGACACAAGAAGCAGAAGAGTCTTTCATTCGTATCAAATCAATGCTAGCTTCATGTCCCATTCTCCACATGTTCGACCCCCGTCTACCAGTCGTAGTAAGCACCGATGCTTCTTCTTGTGGTTTGGGTGCCGTTTTACAGCAGCTGCAGGATAACCACCTGCGCACTGTTGCTTTTGCACCCCGAACGCTGTCTGCCCAAGAAAGGAAGTATTCTGTAGGCGAACGGGAAGCATTGGCGTGCTTGTGGGCGTGCGAACACTGGCACGTATACCTATGGGGACGACCGTTTACACTACGCACCGACCACCAGGCTTTGGTCACACTCCTGGGTTCACAGGGAAGTGGACACCGGCCCCTTCGCATCTCACGGTGGACTGCTCGGCTCTTCTACTACAATTTCACCATCAAATACAAGAAAGGCGACCAAAATTGCGTCGCGGATGCCCTATCCAGGCTACCGTTGCCTGCTCAAGATAGCTTCGACGAGGAAGTTGTCTGCGTAGTTTCGTCTGCAGTATCAAAAAACGAAATGCAGGAAGCTTCACGAGTCGATCCTTCAATTACTGCTGTTGTCAAATTCATTGAAGACAACCCGTGGCCTTGCGCCAATTTACCGACATCACTGCTTCCGTTTTACCGTTGTCGAGATGAGCTTTCTTCCGTGGACGGACTACTACTACGAGGAGATCGCATTGTCGTTCCTCAGGCTGTGACTGACCGGCTCCTAGCATCTGCTCATGACACCCATTGTGGTATTGTCCGCACGAAGCAGAGGTTGCGAGAGTACTACTGGTGGCCAGGCATGGATTCTCACGTGGAAAAGATGGTACGATCACGCTCTGTCTGCCAGGCTTGCGATAAGTCCGCGAAGACCGCCCAGCAACCTCTTCATCCAGTACCATTCCCTAAAGCACCGTGGTCGAAGCTGGGATTGGACATCGTTGGACCATTTGAGCAGAACCCACAGCCGTATCGCTATGCACTTACTCTGGTGGATTATCACAGCAAATGGCCGGAAGTTTCTTTTTCATCCACCGTTACAGCGAGGACAGTAACTACGTTCTTGCAACATCTCTTTAGCCGTGAGGGATATCCGGAAGAAGTTGTCACAGACAACGGGCCACCATTCCTCGCAGTCGAATTTGAAGACTTTCTTCGCAGTTGTGGAATACGTCATACTCTGGTATCGATCTACTACCCGCAAGCCAACGGCCAAGTTGAGCGTTTTAACCGCGTCCTCAAGGACATCGTGCAAATCGCCGCTAATGAAAACAAGCCGCTTAGGACCACCGTGCTGGAGTATCTGACCGTGTACAGGTCGACACCCCATGCAACTACTGGAGTTTCACCGTTGGTGCTTCTACACGGCCGCAACCTAAGAACGAAACTGCAGCCGACTGGCATTCCTATCATCACGCCGAAACTCGACATGCCCGCAATTCGGCGTCGTGTAGCAGCCCGACAAACCAAACAGAAAACAAACGAGGACAACAAGAGACGTGCCGTCAAGAAACGATTTCATCCAGGGGATTATGTGCGCGTTCGCCTGCCTGGTAGGCAAACCAAACGCAATTCAAAGTATTCAGCTCCTCTTAGGATTGTAGCGCCCCGTGGTCCACTCTCGTACCTCTTCGAAGACGGGAGAGTGTGGCACTCATCAAAGTTTGCACGGGCTCAGCCACGAGAACCACCTGCGGGCGACAAAGTGGACACTTCGTCACGGCATGGCTGGTGGACTGTTTCAATTCCCGAAACGGAATCTGCGCCGGTAGAGCAACCCCAGGATGCCCTTGAAGCACCACCACCACCACCACCACCGCCATTACGACGTAGCGCGAGAAGTCGTGCACCACCTGTGAGATACCCGAACAGCATTCCAGGAACATAAAGTGGACATGTCATTTCGCTGGACATATACATTGTGGAATGCTAGAGCATTTGCCGTCTTGTGTGCTAATTTGCAATTGACTTTGTTTTGGAAGTTTGTATGTCATGGTATTGTCTTTTCCAACAAAGGGGGATATGTGGTATCGGCGAGGCATCGTCATGATGGCTCGAGGCGCGTGCAATAAAAGGTTTGGGAATGGAACGATGGAGTCAGGCTGCGTAACTGGGCTCTGCCCTGTACATTCGGTGTAAGACACCACAGTCACCTGTTTGGATCTGTTAGTACCAGCTAGCTTCCTTGTAATGTAACATGTATGTGACCGCATGGAGCACAAAGAGGAGGAATTAGCTAGTCTGGCGTAGGAGCTCTCACACTGGCAGGGCTGGTCAAAAATAATATGTGGGCCATACATCACATAAAACACATGACCAACAATCTGTGACAGGAACTTGATTTGGCTTCACCTATACACTCCCGGGCTGTGCAGGGTAGCTAGGCCTTAGGATAGACTGATAGTAGCAATGAAAGCTGTCGGCATTCCGTTCGCGTAAGTGCCGCCGTGGGAACGTTTCGTCTGAGCGACGTTTTCACACAAAAAAGTGAATCGTGCGTATTTGTATGCCCGAACTAATGTCAGTAAGTATGTTTTAGGGGCACAGTTAGGACTCAAGTTGATCGTGCACAAAGAGGACGTAAACACGGAGTATCACTATATGGGAAGCATACTGGCCTATACGTCACTCGTGTGTCTACACACATTCTGAGAGCCCCACACTCACAAGCACTAATTTTTGCGCATCTGCGAGTGGTGGAGGGGAAATCGGGACGTCGGGTATGATGGGGCGCTTGACGACATATTGCTCCTGTGAATATTGTTTGGTCAACCGACTTCGTAGGGCACCTTGCCGGCGTACGCCTTCATGTCAGGCTGCCGACCTGTTAGCATTAATAAATATCATATACCGAATTCTCGAGCAGAAAGTACAGGCGGTGGAGTTTGCAACCTGACTTTTCATGACCCTCCCTGTGAAGTTCACGCCATGTCTGTTATGCAGAGTGCTGTGTAGAACGCTGTGCGTTGAAGGGCGTACGGCCGGACAGTTGTCTGTATTAATAGGATGCATTAAATTAACATAAGTTAAAACTAGTGTCATTCCTGTCGGTGATGAGGACGCCCGTATACTAGTTGTAACTCAGCATTTTATCGAAAAGAAAAGAATGCATGAGGTAAAAGTTGTAACCTGGTTGCATAATGCCAAGTTTTATTTGCCACCCAGACCGCTGGTGTGCATAAGCTATTATCAGACGAATTATTTCCGCTGGATAAATTGTCAGACATAGGAACATTTTTCAAAGCCTTTCAACTCTTTCACTATCAATGTTCCACACCTGAAACCTCACGCCTCTCAGCAACGCACTTTCAGATTTTCTATCATCGCAGCCGCCGGCCTGGCGCGAAGGCACACGTTCGGCTAAAGGAAGCAGCAGCGAGAGAGGAGCCCGCAGCTAGAACACAGTGCTATCACCTTATCATCCTTCACAAGCTTATCTCTTGGCAGCAACCAGCAGGCTATTTTCGCCTTATCATGCTGGAAGCTGAAAAATCAGCACGCCGGATGAGCGGCGATTGTCAGCAGCAGTGTTAAATTTTTGTAGATAACTTCAGGAAACCACATACTTATTAGTGAAACGGTGTGACCGAAATCTGGGGCTTTCTACTTGAAATAATAAAAGACAATTTCCCCACTTTGTAGATTTCTCTCAGTCTAATTAGGTCAAATGTGCCGAATAATGGAGTGCAGTGATGCACACTACTGATTTAAGTGGCAGACACTTCTTAGCTAACACGTTACAAGCTTCAAATTTTTATCTTGTCAACTGAATCTTGTCAATATCTTGTCTTCGTTTCAACTTGACAGTATCACGTACAACGGTGTGTTTGGATATCGAAACACTCGCTACACTTGTTGTTACGCTCGATAAGTCACCGATGACTTTCAACACCGTCAACTTCGACACTGTCCCTCAGTGACCATCGCGGTACCGGGAGCACATTGTTCATGCTTGAAGTTGTTCAAGTAACGCAGATATTTTCGCATGCTCGTGGACGCCATGGTATCACTGACCCTGACGGGCGAGCAACAGAAACCAACCGATAAGTAATGAATAACTACCGATCCGCACCTTGCATGTCTCTCTCGAAATATGCAGTTGTAGCCGTAAAACTATTTGTGTATTCCGTGTATCCAGCGTTGCCCGCAGCGTATGGTTGACCACCATAAACAGCCTTTTCTTGGACAATAATCCACAGTAAGATCCACTTTAACTGACCATTCGGCCATATTATGTCAGAATAACGCCACGCAAGCAGCTTCCATAGATTCCGGCAGTCCTTTCGCACACGTACGCAGCTCTCAAAATCAGGTTGCGAGGTCTACTGCTATAGCCTGTATCTCCTTCGTGACACGCGCTGTAAAAAAGTTCTCCAAGATTTCAATTCTACATATCCTAATGTACCTGTCGTCCAAACAATTTCCACCTACCATCTGAACTGTCGGTTCCCTGAATGCACGAAGTTGTCGAATGCACGTGAGGGGAGCTACTTCTGCAACCGATATCTCTCACGTTACTCGCGTTATGAAAAAGTTCTCCCGGATTCTGGGACTACATGACTTAAGGTACCTTCCGTCCAGACCATTTTCCCGTAGACGCACAACTGTCGGTTCTCTAGTTGTTACCTTTTCCCCATAGAGATCAATGTGTTAGCGATAGTCGTTGGGGAACCAAGACGAATGGTGCTATCGCCATCAAATTTTGTGAAGGTAGTCACCATGAACCCTTCACTTCATATCCGGGAGAATTTTGCCGTCCTACGTACGCGAACAGAATTATAGGCAACATTGTCTGCCGAATACATGTATTTCTATGGGGCCTGTGCTTCAAGCTTCCCTTGATCCCTGCTGTGCCCCCCTGATCAAACTTCCCCTGATGTCCAGGCGAATGTGGTGAAGTGTGCTTTACGTTTTGACACAGATTGTTGGGAATGACAAATACCAGTATATTTTCAGCAACCACTGGTTAATTTCTAGTTGGTGCGGTGCATATAGCGTGTCCATGGACTGATTTTTTTATTCTTGGAGAAATCATATTTTTGCAGTTATAAGGGATGACAACATGTTCTACATCCGAAGTGGATGTAGTAATTAGGTCTCATTTAATTATTGGAAATAGAAGGTCGGTGCAAATGCAACGTCGGTTTCCCTATGTGCCGCTACAGTTTGCAAAAGCACGCTCGTGACCATTTAGTGTGAGGACATGGCCCCGAAATGATGGTTGTGTGAGAGTAAGTCTTGGAGCGTTCTTTTTGCCTTTTCACTTGAACGTGAGGGAGAAACAACGCTGCAGAACTGCAAGCAGCACATTTAATGAAATGTCGCGCAGGATGCAAATTTTATAGCGATTTCATATTTCAGCACAATATTTATAAGCTGCAAAAATAGGTGCAAGGGTACCATTGCATACAATGAAATAGCTAGTACCGTTAATTTTAGACCTCTTCTCTGCGTGGGTGCTTAGCATAAAGAATGACCTGCTAATAAACGTACTTGAGAATTTCTGAATGTGAAGATCATAGGAGAGAAAGGAAGGCAAACAAATACAACAGAGGGTGCCATTCATTTCTGACACTTCTGATTTCAGTTATTTATTGCTCTTGGTTTTCTTCAGTTCCGACATCTGATATCCAGAATTTGCACTGTATATCCACGCGAATAAAAAGATGCAAAAATATCTGTGAGAAAATTTCATGATTTTTAAGACCTTGAAAATGGCATTCTTAGGTTCCAGGGTGGAGGACCAGTGAAAACAAAGTACTTGAAGTATTATGTCCAGATACATCTCTTGCAGCTTTTGCATGGCAAATCGTTGTCTAGGAAGGTGCGCGAATCAATGTGGATGTTCCTGAAATTAGAATCTTATTTCGTTACACTTTGAAATTACCGTATGCTGGTTACAAAAAATGAAGGCACCTCTGCTGACTTAAGTTATTCATCCGAGAGAAAATACTTTTGACTTGCAAACAAAGAAACAGTTTCTTCACATTCATATGCAGCTTATTTGCAGAAAGGCATTTCGAGAGCCTGTCCAGTACCTGTTCCCTGCGTTTATCAGAACGTAGGCTCACAAGGAAAACCACAGGCAGGAAAGTAGACAGGCAGGTTCCGATTTCACGATTCTACGGTTCTGAGGCTGGAACACACACAGACGGACAAACACAACACATCCACAAGGTATCGGGCTTTTTCGTCGATCGCCACTTTTCAACTCTCCGATTTCACAACCAAGGCAGCCCTGCAGGAGAATGGCGATGTCCGCGACAATGTTCATAATATAGCAGGTGTCCACCATAGCTGGAACCAGCACCGGGAACTGATTTGTTGACTTACGACACGAATTCAGAGTTCGACATACTCAAATTTGACAGGCGAGCAGCAGAACAAAGCATTAACTGCAGTGTCAACAGAATCCTGACAGCCGGCGAAAAATACAGTAAACGATTCGTCCAGACTCGGTACTCTCGTTTCCAGCCCACCGCAAAGAGCCACACCCTTCGGGGAACTATTTTGAGACGCGGGTGAGAAAAGCCTTCGCTGCTCTGAGGCTGTCGTGCCTGTCGACCAATCAGGGACGATTTATTTTGAAAGTTTGAATCTGAAGCGTTTTATCGCAAAAGTTGATTTTTACGGCTTTATCTTTACACTGTGGATTTTTTCGTCATTTATTTTGGGGAGTTTATTCTCGAAGTTTATTTTGCGAAGTGTAAACCAGAGTGGTCCCGTACGTCGAGCTACCCGATGGTAAAACAAGCGCGGTAGTCAGCGTGTCGTGTTTGCGCAATGCACCTCGACCGCCTGTTGCGGGGTGGCCCGAGGAAGGGCTCTGCTCACGCATTACCAATTGGGAGTCAAAGGAATGTAGTCCAACTCAGGGTATCGCTTCTGCGGAGCGCATTACGACCGCCTACTGCGTGTACGTTGAGGGAGAGCCAAGCTCTCACGGACAGTTAGGAAAAAAAAGTGTCAACGTGATCCAGCGTGCCGTTTCTGCGTAATGCATCACAACCGCCTCCTGCGTGTCCGGTTAAGGTGAGTCGAACTCTGCGGAACAGCGAGGAAAAAGAAAGTCATCGTGTCGCTTCTGCGCAATGCACCACGACCGCCTCCTGCGTGTTCGCTTAGGTTCGCCAAGCTCTCACGAACCACAAGGCAACGGAAGCAAAATGGGAGCAGGCAAGGTGTAAATAAACCAGAAGTACTCAAAACAAACGAAGACAAGACAGAGAAAGGCAGAAAGCGTAGCTAGCGAAAAAGAACATCCAAAGAGTGTTTGACGGTAAGTAAATACGCACGTAGAAATCTTGTAGAATAAGGTGATCAAAGTAGCAAAAAACGTGACTGCTGATGGCGGCGCAAAACGAGGAAGCTGAGGAAGGAACGGGAAGAAGGAAGTGGAGAAAGACGGCTCCATCTGGGGGCCGACAGGGGTATCTATACAGCATATTTGATGGTTGGATGGTTGGTTGGTTGGTGGTTGGAAAAATAACAAGGGGAGGTTGAATTCGCGCAAGCGAATTTGGCTGGCTTTGGCGGATTTCGTAGGGAATGCTACAGTAAACCATGATAGTAAGCGCAGGGATTACTGAAGTGTAATAGCTCCTGTAAGTATGAATTGCTGTCTCCAGTTCTACCATTGTAAGTTCAGCACCCAGAGCCCCATCAGCTGGTGCTGATCGGAAACCAGCTGTGTTTGTGGCCATCGCAACTGCCATCCGGCAAAGCCCAGTGTCAGATGCAGCGAAAGGCTTCAAAAAAAGAAGAAGGAAAAAGAACAAGTCCACCGAGTGTAGTGTAGTGTTATCACATCAGTTGTTGAATCTTGTTGCAATCCCCTCTTTCCGCTTGATATCGTTTGTCACGTGCATGACCTTGACATGTGTATCATGGGTTGCTACTTCAAGGGCGCAGCGGCGAAATAAACCCAAGCAGCAAAATGCACTGAAAGTCGAGTGCGATAGGGGTGGACGGGTAGGTGAAAGGCCTTGAACAGATTCGTGCAACTACGGAACACTGATAAGACAGATACCGTCCACCCCCCATTGCACTCGACTTTCAGTACATTGTGCTGCTTGGGAAGCTTCTTTCCTCCGCTCCAGAACTTGTTGTTAGCCTGTCGCTCAACTTAGCGACAACACATAACACGACATGGTGTCAGGAGTGTAGAATCGTTTTTGCATTGAAGTCCCGGGGATTTACCGATGCAGTCCGACAAAGGAGACAGCAAGCCGGTCTTTGTCTCTACACCATTCGCTGTACGGCAGCCAGAACCGTTCAACTTCGACTGCACAACAGAGTGGGAAGCGTGGATACAGGAATTTGACGACTATCCACTCCGAGATCGAACGGTGTCGGTGCTGCGGGGAACTGAGAACTACCACAGTGTGGACGCGTCAGTCTCGGTAACGTGGACAGTCTCTGACGAGGAACACGAGGAAGGGCACAGTCCAGGGCTTCGAACCAGTGGCGTAGCCATGGGGCGGCTAGGTGGGCTCGAGCCCCCCTGCCACGACGGACCCACGCAAATCGCGCAAATCCGAGGTGAAAATAATATATGGGGGGGGGGGGGCAGTGTGACGATCGCGAAAGTTCTTACAGTTCATGGCGTCTATCTAATCGGCACTCTTGAATGGTTTTCAAAGTATGGGAGCTTTTCAAAATCCTTCCGATCTCGTGACACCGCCTCATTGGACATCACTGCGTACTCGTATTGTGAACGCCCAAATCAGTTACCGCAGTTTGCGGTGTGCACAAGTATTGTGTGTTGTCGCACCCAGGATCAGCGCGGGGGGGGTGAGTTTTCCTATCGAGCCCCCCCCCCCCCCCCAACCTTGGCGGTCTGGCTACGCCACTGCTTCGAACTACGGGAGCGGGCAGCGAAACAAGACTGCTATTCCCGACAGCGATGCGGTTTGTGCTTGGTGTGGACGGGGGCAACAGTTTCGTGCGGCGTGTCCAGCGAGAACGGTTAAGTGCCATAATTGCAAGAAGGTTGGACACTTCGCAAGGGTTTGCAGAAAACATCGAGCAGCAGTAAGTTCAGTTTCCACCGTTTCCAAAGAGAGCGAGACTTACTTTTTGGGGACCCTGTCAGATAAAACGATGTCTTCCAAGTACACCAATCTTGCTATCAACGGAATTAATGTAATAATGCAAATTGACTCTGGTGCTGAAGTAACAGCTGTCCCGATGTCTTTCCCGTGCAAACCTACGACGCCACCACCACGCAATTCACCAAACTGCAATGTCTGCAGTTTGTCTGTGGAGTGGACGCTGACATCTCACACCAGCTCCTGCATTGTCAGCAGCACCATCAACATAGGGACACCCTCCGTTGCCGTCTGCTCCAGATTGGTTGTAACGACTTTTCGTTGGCCGCTCTCCTTGGCCCCGTCTTGCACCCCAACCAGTGGGCTGTCACTGCCGCTCTCCTCGGTTTTCTCTGAGTCCCAGTACACGTGAACTGCATGTAACGTTGTGCTAGTGTTTACTTTCTCCTTTCTTTCTTTCCTTCTTTCTCCTTCTTTTTCTTTTCCCTGTTTTTTTTCTTTTTTCTTTCCTTCCTTTATTTTCCGATTCCCTCTTTCTTCTTTTTTCTTTCTCCTTCCTTTTCTTTTTCGATTCCCCTTTTTTTCCTTCCTTTCTTTTTCGTTCCCCTTTTTTTTTCGGAATAGCAAGCCGGCTCTTTGCCTGGCTAACCTTTCCTTTCTTTTTCCTTAATAAACATATACCCCCCCCCCGCCTACCACTCTGGAGCCAGCTAAGGAGGTGTTGAAAGGTCCCTCTGGACAAACACTACGGGTGATAGGCAAATTCACGACGAACATACAATGGAGAAACAAAGTATCCCATCAACTGATATATGTAGTTGATTCGCTTCAGACTGCACTGTTGGGTCTACCAACCCTCGAGTCGCTAGGCATTGTGAAGTTCGTGGAGCCAGTGACTTCGTACTCGAAAAAAGTTGAAGATCAATTTCCCCAGTTGTTTCGTGGATTGGGAACGCTTCAAGGCGAATGCAATACGCCATTCGACGCCATACGCCTTGTACTCTGCAAGAAGAATTCCCATTCCGCTTCGCAAAGCCGTGAAAAAGGAGCTTGGCCATAAGGGAAAGCACGGAATTATAAGAGCTGTAGAAGGGCCTGCCGCCTGGTGCGCCGGGATTGTCCCAGTAGTGAAATCTTCAGGTGATGTCAGAATCTGCGTCGATTTGACGAAGTTAAATCAAGTAGTTTGGAGAGAGTGCTATGTACTACCCATCGTAGAAGAAACTCTTGGGCAGCTCCAAAATGCAAGGGTCTTCTCGAAGCTTGATGCGAACTGTGGCCTTTATCAAATTCAGCTATCGCCAGAAAGCCAAGAATTGACAACGTTTATCACCCCGTATGGAAGATACTGTTTTAGAAGAATGCCTTTCGGCATTACGTCGGCCCTCGAGTATTTCCAGAGGAAAAATACAAACACAAGCCATGCCCATGCTGTGAAGTTTTTTTGTTTATGATCGTACCTCTACTACCAACACCCAGGATCGCTCGTGCTTCATGATGGTAGCCTTGCCGATGGGTCTAATTTGGTATTATCGCATGTTTTCACTACCAGTTTAGATATACGAGGGTGGCTCCAGAAGTTTCCGGCCCGAGGCAGAAAATGCGCGTGAATTTGAAAATGCGATTAAGGACGTGTGGCGCCATCTGTTGGAGGGCCGAAGCACCACCCTCAACCCTCTCCATGCTTTTGTTGGTTGGAGAGCGGCATTTCAAACAGCCAGGGTGCACTCTTCAGTTAAAATGGAAAAAATCGAGTACCACTGTGATGAAATTCTTGACAAAAGAGGGACTTTCGCCTAAAGAAATTAAAGCGCGTCTGGACAACGTGTACAGGGAAGCCTCTCCGTCGTACACAACGGTAAAAGACTGGGCTAAGCAGTTTCGACTGGGGCGAGTGTCCATTGAAGATGATCTGCGCGATGGTCGTCCAGTGGAAGTGGTGACACAAGAAAATTTGTCTCTTGTCGAGGAGGAAGTCCTGAGCGACAGGCGTCTGAAGGTGAAGGAAATCTCAGAAAGGCTGGGGCTTTCCAAAACAACCGTTTTTCGCATCATCGGCGAGGGCCTTCACGTGAAAAAGGTCAGTGCGCGATGGGTGCCACGACTTCTCTCGTCAGTTCAAAAGCAACAGCGCGTCGTCTGTGCCAAAGAGTTTTTGGGCTCTGTCAAGATAACGGAGAAGAAATATTGAAGTCAATTGTCACAGGGGATGAGACTATGGTGCCCTACTATGATCCCCTTTAATAAAATGAAGGATAGCACTGGCTTACATAACAAACAAAGTAACAAAATTTGTCTGGACGTTTCGACGTCTATGCAGACGTCATCATCAGCAAAGAAACAACAGCGCGCGAGTCCTTAGGTCTTATATAAATCTGGCAGTGGTTGTTACAGGAATTCTTCTCATGGTGTATGTGTCATGATCCCCTTTCGAAAAAGGAGTCGATGGAATGGCGCAAACCAGGAGAAGCACCCTCAAGAAAAGCCAAGGTCACACAATCCACAAAGGAGATCATGGCAACAATATTTTGGGATTTTCACTGGATCCTCCTCATCGACTTCAAAGAGAGGAACACCACAGTGAATGCGACTTATTATGCTTCACTCCTGCACCGACTGCGAGACGCCATCAAGGAAAAGAGGCGCAGCAGGTTGAGTCGAGGTGTCCGGTTGCTCCAGGATAATGCCCCTGTCCACACGGCTTCTGTTGCCAAGGCTGCACTGAAGGAGTGCGGTTCGAAGAAATCCACCACCCACCCTACAGTCCAGGCTTGGCACCAAGTGACTACTTCCTATTCTCAAACTTGAAGAGGGATCTCAGAGGACGGATATTTCAAAACGATAGTGAGGTGCAAGAGGCAGTTTTCCAGCATTTTGCGGACAAAACTTCGGAATATTTTTTCAAGGGTATAAGAATGCTGGTTGAAATGTGTCAAAAGTGCATCGAAGCTAAGGGTGACTATGTCGAAAAGTGATACACTTGTTTCGTCTCTATGACTATTAAAAGTTGGTCGGGCCGGAAACTTATGGAACCACCCTCGTACCTTGGATACGCCGGGTCCACTTGGGAAAAGCCCAGCCGAAATCCTGATGGGACGAAGATTGCGTACAAGGGTACCGGTGCATCCACGGCAACTACTGTCGCGAAGAGTCGACTTCGGAAAGCTTCGCAGTGCTGACGAAGGTTACAGTTGGAAACAGGCAAGGGATTTCAACAGAACACACGCAGCAAGAGATCTGCGGACCCTACAACCTGGTGATCGTGTTTGGAATAAAGATGCAAGGAAAAAGAGAACCGTCATGGCCAAAGGTGATGCTGTCAGGTCGTATGTTGTTCGTACGAGTAGTGGAGACTTGCGAAGGAACCGAAGAAGTCTGGTCGACCTCTTCTCTAGTGACCAAGAAGAACTCCACGGCAGCGCGATCAACAGCAATCTTGCAACACAACAGACAACCATGGAACGACGTCCCAGCAAGAAACTGAAGTCGGCAAGGATCATGTGCACGGTGAAAGCGTACCCTAGCCCCAGGAGTCGTCAACCAATCCATGGTGCCGGGAGGGAACTCCCGTGACTGTTACGCGCTACGGAAGGCGAGTGTACCGACCTGCGCGATATGGTTTTGGGTGAATAAGTGATTTCAGCGAATCTATGAGTGGAAAGACATCCACCGAAGGTGTTTGTTTCTGGCTTGAACTTTGTTCAGTGTTACGAAGTGTGGAGTGCTGTGCGAATTAGTGGTAAGGTTGTTCCTCGTTCCTTTAAAATGTATTTACTATGTACTAACAAACTAACAATGATTATTGCCACATTGAATATTGCTCGGTTGGTTGGTTTGTAGTGTTTTCGAATATATTATCTCGCTTTGTCTGTGGAGGGATGTAGTGTAGTGTTATCACACCAGTTGTTGAATCTTGTTACATTCCCCACTTTTCGCTTGATATCGTTTGTCACGTGCCTGACCTTGACATGTGTATCATGGGTTGCTACTTAAAGGGCGCAGCGGCGAAATAAAGCTTATTTCCTCCGCTCCAGAACTTGTTGTTAGCCTGTCGCTCAACTTAGCGACAACACATAACACGGCACTAAGCTCATCCCTCACAGTAGATTCAGGAGATCTAAGATATGAAGCCAAATCGCGACATGGACTCAGCAGGGCCACAGGTGAAAGCACAATTTCTCGCGAATTAAATTTTATAAACGAATAGAAGTTATGGCCAAGTCCCCCCCCCCTTTTTCCGAAAAAGGAAAAAAGAAAGAAAATGAGAAAACAGCGTTTACCCCATAATACTCAGAGAAGTAGATTTTTTAAATACTACTTTTTAACACGTTATGTGAAACACCCTGTATGAGGTAACTGTAGTCTAACAGGCATGTCTATACACAGTGAATCTCATGCGAAAAGGCGCTCCAAGGAATCTTCAACAAAAGTGACGTTCGCTGCCACTCTAACGCAACACCATAGCTGCATCGCCCCCGATGCTCGGTGAGTTTTGAATTTACATTGTCTTGATTAGCATTCCGTTGGCCGACAAGCCAGGTCGCGGATTTCTTGTGAGGCAATTAAGTGTGGCACTTATCCTGGCGAGCAGTACACAGCTACCTTTGAGCTTATGGAACTCTCACCGAACGAGACAGTCACCGTGTATCCACTTGTGTGACTCCCACTGTGGATATTCTAGCGGAAGAAAACACAAATAAACTTTCCCGTTGTTATGTTGAGCATTCGCACGGTACCGGCATATCAGAGGCGGCATACTGCGCACACAGCAGACGACAGCACCTGCGTCTTTTTCCTGTCGTCTGCTACCGAATATCTTGTGGCTGCACTGGAGGATATTCTCCATGGTCGGAGGAGTACGAAAGGTCACGACGTTGAGCGTTTGCGCTTACGTGGCAGCAGGAAGCTGTGACGTTTCCATGTCTTCCACTAGAGTATCCTGGGGAATATCGCTCGTGTGAATACACAGAAAGGCTAGTAGTTGGGGAATGAATACGCTGGTAATCCAAGCTAAGGGTAGCCAGGGACAGCGCCTCCGTTTCAGTGCCTATATTTTTCTTCTAGTTCCTTTGAAGGTACCGTAAAGTGGTAGATTTGGAATCAGCGAATATTTATCTATTCGATAGCCTGAGACCTCAGTAACCTTACATCACAGCTTTCGTCACAACCGTGCTTATAGTTTTTTTTTCTTTCGAAAACTAACTTTCAAAATTATGGGCAACACTGTGTCTAAGCTGCCACCAACTGCGCATTGCTCGTCAAGTACGGTGGCCAAACTACATTACATGCGGACAACACTGAGTCTAAAACGAAAAAAAGTTGTCTACGTGTCAGTTACGGAGCCATGAGGAGTCAGTCGGAAACATACATCACTGTTGCTTGAGGAATTGGGGATTACTTGCCCCCAGACGTCGCCCCGAGCCGTTTTACCTTAGGGTGCTTGAATACTACCGTAACTAGTATTCGGTGCTAGTAGCTAGGGAGACAGTATTCAGGAACCCTATTTTACCCCAATTTTGCTATCAAATAAGAAATATTAAGCGTTCTGTGTCACATTTGTATCTTGCTGCATCTGGGAGGTGTCTTCATTCGGGATATCTTCTGTCTTACATCTTCCTATTTTCTCTTCTGAGAGCATCGTGTGGTTTTTCCTTCATTCGATAAAGATCGCGCGAAAGCGCCTAGTGGGTAGCGCCACTACTGGCACGATGTTTTTCGCCGTATCTACCACTCTCCGTCAAAGGCGTCTATGCACAGACACACACATACACAAAAAGAAAAACTTAAAACCATAAATTACGCTCACGCTAGCGATTGTGCCTTCGTTTCTCGGTCTCCAGATGCATGGAAGAGGAGGGAGCAGCTATCGCCGCTTCATGACGATGCAGTCGTTTCCGTTTCCTTCCCCCGAAGACTCGACAAAATGAATTACGTATCTGGCTTATCTTGGTCCGACCCAGTTTTATATTTAATGACCTGAGAAATAGTTTTGGAAGCAGATGCCAACTTTTCGGCGCTCGTGAAATTCATCAAGGCCGGCGCGCATTAAGAACGGCTCTCTCAATTACGTTATGCAGAGCAGCCGCCCGTTATGACGAGTAAAGTTCGGGAGCATTTTTCGCGAATTAGCAGTGGTCGTATAATTAGATACGGCTTGATTCGAGTTTTAAAAATTAAGGTGATGAGGTCCACATTTTGAACGGGACGTCGGTGAAAGTGGAGAAACACGTATAATCGAATCGGGACGCGGTTAGATGTATCTATATGCTAACGAGGACAGCTTTTTCGCGCATGTGGAAGAACGGGATATTTAAAACAGCTAGGAAGATGGCAAATGTGGATGCTCTCGGTTGCATCTGGATGAGCAAGAAAATGGGTGGAATTGATATACGGACATCCAATGGCACGAGGTGGAGCCCATTTTACGAATCAGGGTGGCCAGCGCCTGAAGTGCGTCTTCTGACGCTCCAACGTGTTGCAGAAAAGTCCTACAGAGATTACAGTAATCAAAACAACTACGACGGACAGATATAAGCCACACAAAATTTCCAGGATAAGTTACGGGAAGGATATGCGATCGAGTAAACGACGTTAAACACCATACGCAGGTTGCTGTTGACACACCCTGCAAGTTGGTGATTCCTTGCTCTAAAGTTATGGCTCCACTCCCTAACGTCCTCTAAAAAAAGAATGAGGGACGGTAAACGCTCGGATTTAACACGAATTAGCAGCGGCAGCTGCTGAGGGATGGTGTAGACACTTTGTCGCAACATTGTTGACGAATGATGCTCAAAGAATTTTACAACAGAGTTTTTACTGAGTGTATGTTATTTGTCGAGCAAATTAGAATTGTGCGAGCGATCTGGTGTACTGTAAAAAAGCCTGACGTAGCGTGACGATGAGAGCTTTGTGGTCTGAGAAACGTGTCGTAAGAGTTGACACATGCCACAAACAGAAGAGGAGAAGGACCACACCAGAAGCACGAAGGCACAGAGGAGGAACACAGAGAGGACGGGGGAGGAGGAGGGTTTTGTGTCAACGTCGAGGTGGACGCGTGAAGGCGAAATGTGACATTAACAGCTGCCGCTGTAAAGAAAGTATTCGCATGGAAGGGGACTAAGCACTCGTCTACAGGAGCAGTGATGAGACATACAGCCCCTAGTCAAAACCATTTAAAGAAGGACACAATTCTCATAATTCAGTGCTCTTTACCGGTCCACGGCTCTTACCAACTGAGCTAAGCTAATACGTCTCTCCAGTGACTTTCAAGGGTGCGTCATTTGAAGGGACAAACATAGCACTACATACCCGTAAAAGCACCGCGCCTACGGGAGAGATTTCGCCTTGCGGGGGTGTTTGTCCTCGAACCTATGACGTTGGAGGCTCTGCGCACTCGTTAATTATGTCCACATCCATCGTCACGGCGTGAAGTTCGCACTCGTAACCTATGACATCAGCTGCACGAAAGAAGGAAAGTGCGCGCCGCGCTTTGGCGATCAAACGTCTGCCGTCATGCTCGTAGTCCTTTATGGAAACGGTTAATCGAACATTCCATAATAACCAGGAAAATTTTGCTTTTAGAGTCTTGCACTGCGTATCACCGTCTTTTAGACTTTTTATTCGTTATTTTCTTACAAACGTGATTTGGTCGTGTTGGCTATATTTAGCAATGTAGCCTGGTGGTAAAGTTGTCAGTTTCGTGAAGCGCTTGTCACCTTTACGACAAATTAGCGTGGGAATACCTTTTGTGATACGTGTGATATAGCTATTGAGTTCTCTCATACGTATTCCATGTCTCTTGGAGAGGCGAAATAGAGGTAGGCTCACGTCCATCTGCCAGATCCATTAGACGTACAGAAATAGCACAGGACGCTTTATAAGCAGACCGCCACCGCTAGTAGAAAAGTATGAAAAGAAAAACATGGGATGGAGAGTACGAAGCCAAGACAAGCAAACTAGGGTTCACTAAGGTATAGGGAGTTTTCACCTACGTCACCTTGTGACGTGGCAATGCCGTGCTATGTTCGTTAGCTCCTCCTACTGGTGGTCACTATTCGTGCTTGCGGCATTGAAAGATGTGAGAACGACAATGACAAAGTGTCTTCGGGATAAAAGAAGGGCTCTGACGCGACCCGATTTCAAAACACCATTCCAGGCTTTTTTTCGAGTAAGTGCTAGTTAATCTGTGTCAGCTGTGCCGAAAAAGTGACCACAACCATGGCGGCCAAACCCGTTCGTCTGACGTCATGTGAAAAAACCCTTTAACATCGGCACATCAAGGAGCAAAACACACGTGTGTGTTGCTTTACCCCTGTCAGTGTTATTAAATTCAACAGGAACCAATCAGTCTTCATTAGTAGTCAACCAGTAGTCACCAGTGCTCGTGCTTCCCAGAACACAGTTTTGAGGAACCGTAATTCACTGAGCGGAAGCGGAATGCTCAGTAATTCCTTCAGATGAGGTCAGACTCTTGAATCAATGCTGTAAAAAGCTTGAGTTTGAGGCAAAAAGGAGAATGGACGACACAGAGGGACTCAAAACCAGCAACCACATTTGCTTCACGAAAAACAGGGAACATATACACCACAGAAGTTGGAAGATGAGAAGGAAAGGAATAAACCAAGTTCAACACAAACATTTCACCGAATGCGACTAAACGCCGAATAAATTGATACTGAGGGCGTGCACGCTGCTACAATTGGCCACGCTCTTAATAGCGATTGCTTCGCGTAAGAGGCGTCAGCGGGTTGCAGGTTCATGAGCAAGTGAGCAGGATTCATTCTATGTTTTCCTAACAGTTGATTGATGCAGTGAGAGGTGTGACCTACATATGCACAAAACCACACACCAAGGCAATTGAATAGAGTTCCGCCACCAGCCCGCCTCCATTTACGCCATTCTATAAGAATCTTGAGTACGAGATGGTACCGGAAGCATTCCGGACCCTCTCTGTTACATTAGGGAGTTTTAGTAGGCCGTTTTTGCATTCTCCGGTACGATGCCCGGTACGGCGTTGTTCTCATGGCGCATGTGCGACGTTAAGTGAGCTTCAATTGCGTATCTCCGGTACGGATCTCCTCGAGTAGTTCCGTACTGCGTTTGACTAGTACATCGGAGAGGTCACTCGGGGCCCCGCGAGAAGAAGACTAGAGCAACTACGGCGAGAAGCAAGATAGAGGTATGGAGATGCGGAATCCCGTAGCACGAAAGGCGTTGAAGCACATCCTTGTCCCACAGAACGCTTGAAAATGCCATCTGTGCTCATTCTCCAGAGAAAGGTGCCCAGGAAAGTGAAGCACAGATCCAAACGTACAGTGGAAAATTGTGCAGCAAACCAACGAACACACACGGAGATGCAGTCTTTGGCTTGACTTGACTTGACGAGATTCTTACACATGTTAAGCACTTTCGTTGTCTTTTACAGCGGCAGCCGTTAACGGCAAGGTTCCAGGAGGTCTCCGTGTCCGTGTGCCAAAATCGTCCTCTCCTCTCCGCTCCAGAGAGGAGGAAAACAGTGTGACAGGTCTACACCACCTAGATACAGTAGGCCTTTCCATAGCTCCGTGACGTCACCACATTCCGTCCAACGGGAATACAACATTCGGGAAACTTCCCGAATAATCTGAATCAGATCTGAAACCGTGCGCTATCCGACTGATTCCGGCGGAATCCGGCGCTGTTCAGGCATTATCAGGACATTCCGGCGTATGTCCATCCTGAATCCGTCTGAATACCCCTGAACCAAACCGGAAGGACGTGCGTGATAATTGTTGTTGTTTTTAAGTGTTGAGAGAGGACAGCCAATATTTGCCTTGCTACTCTTTAGAAAAAAAGAAAAGAAAAAAGGGTCACCCGGACAAAAAACAAAAAACAAAACATCACACACACTCACACACATCAAAAAACAGACACAGGGAAATGACAACGCGCGGAAGCACGTGCCACAGGTCCCGCAGGTTTGCGGCCTTGAGGAATTGTAGCCTGCCGCCTTGCGGCAATTGTCGTCTGTAGACCATGCACCCAGAATCTTTGCAATGGTAAGTGGCCGGCTGTCCAGTATGGAGAGACGCTTTTCGGGGATCTTTCTCTCGTTTTTATATTTCGTGCAGTGCAGTAGTAGGGTGGCAATCATAAGGCCGAAACTCATAAGGCCGAAAAGTCAAAACACCGAACAATCATAAGGCCGAAAACCAGAAGACCGAAAAGTCATAACGCCGAACAATCAGAAGGCCGAAAATTCAGAAGACCGAAAAGTCAGAAAACCGAATTATCGAAATCGAAATTAAATTTGAATTATTTAAATTTATTTATTTATTTATTATGAATTATCTAAATTTATTTATTTATTTATTATGAATTATTTAAATTTATTTATTTATTTATTATGAATTATTTAAATTTAAATTAATATATTATCGAAAAATAAGGAAGCAAAGATACGAAAACTGTTTTTCCAACTGCGATAAAAAATTAGCTCCACAATTTAGGTAGGGTAGACTTGTTGTGAATTAACATCACAAATACTTTCACCGAACTTCGCGTTAATAACGCACTTTCCATCACTTAGGGGCGCACAAAAAGGAAAAGTAGACATACGAACCACTGTGTTATTGATGCGTTTATTGTACACAATGGCAGCAAGTTAAAATGAAAAATTATGAGCTATACCCCGGAGGAACTGCTGAACGTCTCGGGTATTCCTCTCACTCAAAACGCGCATGAGACGATCTTCGCGAAGCCTTTGCTGCTTGCGCGGACGAGGGGGGGGGGGGGCTTCTCCTCGGATAAGCCGCTCTATGGTGGTCTCTGTGGTCTTCTGCTCCTCTTGCATAGCAGTTATGAGCCTGAAAACGCTGACATGATCGCAGCCAATTAATGTGTTCCACCGGCGATGCCAGGCCTCAACCCCGTTTGTGGTCCGTGGTCGTTCGTCGTCTGTGAGGCATGATAAGTTCCAAAGAGAGGGTGGATACGTGGGCGTGCTCCTAATGACGACTGGTTGCCCATCAGCAGTCGTACGTCGTATTGGCCTACCCAACATGTAGTTAATTTCCCACCAGTCCAGCAGTGGCGACGCATCCGATGGGAAAAGTGTCTTCAAGCTGAAGTAGGCCTCCCTAACTTCGTCGAGTGGCAGAAAGGCCAACGCGGCGAGCTGTCGTACCTTAATTGCGAAGTCGTCAACGTTCTCGACGTACAGTCTTGACAATCCCAGGTGCTGCACCCTCCGCCACAGTATTTGACACAAGTGAAAAAAACACCTATAGACGTTGGTATCAGGCAGCTCCACCTGAACAGCATTGATGGCTGCAACCTCAAAATCCACAACAATAGCTCTTGGCGACAGCAATATTTGCTGCTCTGCCGCGAGGTCAACGACGTCGCGCAAAAGCTGCTGGTAAGCTAGCTGCGTTCTCCGCGACATCAGACAGTACACTAAACGGAAGAGAGACCCTTGCACGTAAGCGTGGATCGTGTACAATTGCTCAAACAACCTAGACACAGTCTTAAATGTACCGTCCATAAGCCACGTTGTTGAGGATTCGAATCCCGGACAAAAGCTCACCGGACAAACGCTCACCCTCGCAGCGTTGAAGCCGGACAAGAGCTCACCACATTTGCAACGGTGTTTTCTCACTCAACGATATATTCGTTGATTGTGTTATGAATTATTAATAGTGCCGGAATGAGAATGAAATTTCACTGCACGTCCGTAGAAATATAGTATTTCAGCGAATGATGATACGGCATGGTACGGCAAAAAGCGCATATTCCAAACGCGAATTACATATTAGGGGCTAGTCGCTTGCGTGTTAGACTAGTGAGCGGGCACGAACTGAAAAACAATATGCATGTTTCAATGACGAGGAATTTTTTAGCCATCTAAAATTTGAACCAAACAATTAGCCTTTATAACGACAGCTTTTAAGTTGTAAAATTTATATGCAGCTCGTAAGTTTGCCTTTTTGTCCTTGTTTTATTATGCCCTGTAACTACCCATTTAACACAAATGAGAACTACCTATGTTATTCTTTGCGCTGGCTTGCCGCGTGGAGACTGGGAAGCGATCCCTCTCGCCAGCTGTGCCGTCTCGGGTTTTTCCTGGGTTTTCCTCAGACGCTTTCAGACCAATGTCGCCGACACTGTTCCCTCTGAAGTCGGACCGCCCAGGCGCACTTGTCCCCCACAGGAGCAGGTATCATACTGCCTGACCTTTCCTCGTATTTCCCATCACACATGCATCATCATCATCACTCTCATACGTTTTGCTACGTCGTCTCTATTTGTGCCTCGCATGATGAGCAGTCCGAAGTGACAATTTGCTTGTTCGATGACTGATCCCCGGAAAAACCCTCCGTAGGTTGGTGTCCCACAGTTTATCAATTTATATTATTAATCATTCATAATACAATCATAAAATATATATCGCTCGGGGAGAAAACGCCGTTGCAAATGTGGTGAGCTTTTGTCCGGCTTCGACGCTGAATGGGTGAGCGTTTGTCCGGTGAGCTTTTATCCGGTGAGCTTTTGTCCGCGCCCCCGAGGATTCAAGGTACGCCATGTTCTCGTCTGTGCAGAACACAATGACCCTCGAACCGTCGTCGCAGATGGTGTCGTAGCGCAGAAATAACTTCCCTTGTAGCGAGCGCCTGTGGTCGTCACCAAGCACTAAATCATCGATGCAGTCCGGTTCGCGTGGAAGACCGATTCTTCTTGCTCTTCGAACCAGTTGCCTCATTGCGCTGTCACTTGGGAGCTGTAGCCTCGTCGTGTTATTCATCGCGCTTGACACTTGCTGCACAATCCTCACTGGGGCTACACGAGAAATCGATGCCGAATTCTTGAGGGCAGTCCTCGCGTCTAAGACGTCTCCTCTGCAGATATCAGGGGCATGAAAATGGCTCCTCGTTTTCTTCGTTAGAATGTGCTCTCCGTGCACCAGCTCCGTAATGATGCGGCCTTTGCATTCCGTCTTGCGCTCACAACGCCAATAATGTCGAGTACTTTTCGTTCTGTCTAGAATATACACATAGCCATCGTCGCAAACAATTTTAACGTTACCTTTCTGAGAAGATAGTCGCCGTAGTGCTACGCCTTCCATGACTAGCTGATCAACTGACGACGGTCAGGTCAACTCTCCACAAATAGGGAGAGGCCGGTAACATTTCCCGGTGACCCATTTTCAACAACGGCTTCAACCCAGGTCATTCCTAAAACCAGTTCGGTATCATCAGCACTGACTCAGAACTGCATCTAATTGTTCGGCATCGGGATAAATAGGGTGAGTAGCCGAGTGAATGACCAGGGACAAGTGAATCCTCATTCTGGACGAGATAATATGTGTGCTGGTGTACAGGGGACAGGCGCGTGGTCATTACACAGTCCTTGAAATAGAACGGTACAGAAAGTTGCAGGCTAACCGAAAAAATAAATAAAATTAAATAAAAAATATAGAGATCTTGTCTCGGCCTTCTGATCGTTCGGTATTTGGCTTTCGGTCTTATGATACTTCGGCGTTCTGATTTTTCGGCCTTAGGGCTTTCGGCCTTCTGATAGTTCGGCCTTATGATTTTTCGTCCTTTTGACTTTCGGCCTTCTGATAGTTCGGCCTTATGATTTTTCGGCCTTTTGACTTTCGGCCTTCTGATAGTTCGGCCTTCTGATTTTCGGCCTTTTGATAGGCTTCCGCAGTAGTATATGGATGTCGTCTTCGCTTATGTGGCATTGTCTACATGTAAGGTCGTCGGTCATGTTTAGCTTATACCTATAAGCTCTTGTGAAGGCAGTACCTTCAGGTCGGAGTCGATGAATGAGTGCTGCGTCGGTCCGGCTTATGTATCTACAGCCTGTGTATTATGTATGTATCTACATCTGCCGTTCGCTTTGCTGCCCTTTTGGTCTCCAACCGAGGTTCCTTTGACAATCTTTCAAAATATTTCAAGTGTAGGTGCAATAGATATTACGTAATACATGATGACAGAGATCCTTGATCACGTTGTCCCGCGAAATCTCGAATTATTAAATTACTTGTAGCGTATCTATACGAGCGTTACCGACGGCATCCCGCAAAACATCTTTTTTCCCGATTATATCAGAAGCAGAAACGGACATACATTCAAGCAATTGTCCGGTGAACGAATGCCCGGGATCCCTCAAAATGATGCACCCCAGGAACATTTTTCCGGTCGAGGTCCCTTGCATGGCCAGCCGAACCAGCGATGTGAAGTGATGGCATGGCAGGACTGTCAGGCGGGCGAGATTAAGTTAAGCTCATATGTTGTCCTAAAACAATTTCACAGTTACCTGCGACGTAAAACCGGGGTTCAGTATTAATCGTCATTATTAAAATAATTTTCTGTGCACGGACAAGGGACGCGAGTGAATGGCCGAAATGCACAGTGTGATTCCGCGCATGCAATCTAACAGGAAAAAGATAAATAACCATTTTTTTTTTAGGGGTGGCTGGGTGATACAACATGATAATACGGATGTGTTGCAAAATTATCCGTCTGCTGATGAAAGCTTCGCAACCATGAAACCACATGTACATTGAAGTCCCTCTGGAAAGATGTACGAGAAGCTAAACTGGTTGCGAATTTTTGGGTCAGCGGGAAATTCCAGAGCACAATGGGAAGCATACACTGATCTCCTCCCCTTGTGCACCCCTAGTCCGTTCGGGCTCATGGGGAACATACTTATTCTTGGAATATTGTCGACGTCAGTAGGTCACCTGGTACGCGCTGTCATTCGAAGTGCCAGGCCCAGGCAGGATTCATTCATCATGATAGGCATCATCGTGTAATTCCAAGATGGCCTACGCGCTGGTGAACGTCGAGGAAGAAGACGGTTTCTGTGTGCTCCATTCCGGCCAAGGGTGGTAAGCAATGTGGGAGAGGTAAACATTGCTTTCTTTTGATTTCCGGCGCACGTCAAAAGAAGCCCAGGTGGTCCAAATTATCCGCAGTCCTACCCTGCGGCAAGTGCATCATGTCGCCACCCTGCGCAGACAAACCTTACGTGTAACATTACGGTACCATTACCATTATTAGCAGTGAAACGTGTCGAGGTAGGATAGTTAAAGTACGCTCACAAGCAAGAAGAATATTTGAACATTTCTGGTAAGTGGCCCTCCTTTCTCCGCGTGTTTCGTGTGTGTGCGCTTTTTCCTTCATCCGTCCACTTCAAATAGCTATGTGTCTTTCTTACTTGCAGATGACAAGACTGAACCCCAGGATGAAATGGCTGTTTTAATAGAACAATGCAACATCAATTTGCTTGCGCTTCCTGAGAAGGCGGTTGTGTGTGTGTGTGTGTGTGTTGTGTGTTTTGTGTTCCGCGCCGTGTCGGCCCTCGACAGAAACCAACCCGCTAGCATCAGCGCTCCCTTGGATTACCACAAGACAAACCCTCTCCTTGCAAAAGGTAAGTTTTCCCGCTATGAGCCTCAGAGCCGCGATTCCGCTTAGGGACTTCTCTGACTTCATGTGTGTGCCTTATTTGCAGGAGTCACTGAGGCACACAGCGTATGACGGGAGGAATGGCAGACGTCGTCCCCGTCTCCTCTGAAATATCTTGTTGTTCTTCATGATCATGACTTGTTGTTGATCTTGTTCTTGTCGAAGGCAGACGAAACCATGGAAATACATTTGTCGACTGAATCTTCACTTCGTATTTCAACAACAACATTATTTTGAGATGGAGAGTGGGGAGGTTCATCGCCAGAGGCGATACTCTACCCCATTGCTGCTGGGGAGGTGGGGAATAAAATAAGGAGCCCCTTCACATTTAAATGAAGCATGACTCGCCCCTTCGTATTTCATGCTTGCATATATTATGCAGAAGCACGACAAGGACGTTTTGTCAAGTAGCCCCACTATAGGTTTCACACTAATCCTGCATGATCACTTGCTGATCTAGTCATATTATTTGTTGGTTTCACATAAATCCGCTGCAATAAAGATTAATAGCAAGCGGAAGCATGTATCGGCATGGAATCAGCATTTCTTCCGATTTTATTCAGACGCTTTCCGTTTTCGTTCAGGAATCACCCTGTGTTCTATCCAGGGTGTCGGAGCGAACCGAAAACCGGAACCAAAAACCAAAAAAAAAAACGCTATTTTGGTGCGAACCGGAACGGAATCGAAACCGTATACGTTTTTTTCGCTCAGGAGGGAAACCGAAAAATATATTTAACGGTTTTCGGTCCAAAAAAACACTTCGCCGGTTTGTACTACGGATAGGCGAATGAAACAGACGTCGTGTGCTCTGAAGTCATGTCATGCGGGTACCATACGAGGGTTACGGTTACGGTGGAATGTATGTCGGTATACTATGACCCTTAGGCTCTCTTTGTAATGGTTTATCGTTCGCGCACACACACAGACTTAGAGGTACATGTGACACTCTAGCAATGTGCCGTACTGTTCGTTCTAATTTGATCCCCGCAAACTCTCCTCAACTAAACAGCGACCCAAGGGGGCTGCATAACGGCTTCTTTATCGGTAATGTCGCGCATCGCGTCCCTTGTTTGAGAGCAGCTAAGTTGAATACATTTACGTATACACGAGGGCAAGCCCGTGCGAAGTGGCAACTCTTTTGTGGATAGGACACGAAGAAAATAAAATGGAGCCGTCGAGCGCGTTTGTGAGTGAAGGTGTTCCTCGATTTGCGTCGTACTCGTGCGGTGGTGCTTGCTGGCTAGACAGTAGCAACAGACATTTGGATGGGACGCGATCGCTCCAACCCAGCAAGAAAGTACTTTACGTATGACATCACGACAAACAAGTCCGTTTGTAGCAGGTGCTTCAAGAAAGGAGAAAGCCTATTTGAACAGGCAGTAACCTACAGGACTCAGGAGCTACCAATTTCACAGCTGTCTATTAATATTAAATACCATGTAGGCGGAATCGGGATCGGAGCCTAGATTATGCCCTCATGCATGGTGGAGACCAATACGGCATCAAGGAATAGGAGACATGAGATGCAGGCTAGCTGGTTGTACGTTGTACCTCATGGAAGGGAACCCCAAGACAAGGAAAAGACGTACGAAGAGATGACGTTGTCCTAGCTATGTACGAGTACGTCTCTTCCCTGCTTCGGAGTTCCCTTGCAATAACTAATAAAAAAAAACAATGCACTCTTTAGTGCACTGCCAAACGCGTACGAAACCCGATAGCATCGTAGCAGACGAAGGGCGGCCTTTGCACTGTGACCGTACATGTTTTGCGTGCAGCGCAACCGCAAGGCGAGAGGCGTACGCCTTTTTGTAACACTTATGCTGTTCATAAGTGCTTCAAAAAACTCGTATACGCCTCCCGTTTTCAACAAATCAAAGCAGATAACGATATCATTCGAGATGATGGTTGGCTAGGAGCGTGCTATGCGGCGCAGTTCATTTCTAAGAGAGTATGCTCGCTGTACCACGCCGACCAGGGAATGGGGGCCAAGATGGTGCGGCGAACCAGCTGGCAAGACAATAGGGCTTCTTACATTTCAAATCACATCTGGCGGCCGGCGGCAAGCTGTGTGTCAAAGGCTGACACCACCCTAAGACGGAGTCGCGTATGTAGGCTCCCTAGTTCCCATCGTTTTTGCGCTTTCGCATAAAAACGTGCGGGCAAACCGTCCACGTTTCGAGCTCTATACTCTAAAAACAGATTCACCACATAGCACGCTGTGCGCCAACCATTGCCACGAATGATGTGGTTATCGCTTCTGATTCGAGGAGAGCGAGGGGCGTACGCCTTTTTGTGGCAATTTAGGTATATGGTAATTGCCGCAAAAAGGCGTACGTACCTCCCTCTCTCCTCGAATCAAATGCGACAGCCCTATCATTCGCGGTGTTGGGAGCTCTAAATAACGACAACCTGTTCGGTTAGTGGCGAGAGCCCAACTGATACTTTAATGATTGTGCTCGTGAGATGGTGCCTCGCACCAGTAGCGATGTGGATGAAGGTGCTCGAAGGTGTGGTCGACGGACATGGCGGTTAAGGACGATGTTCGATCCTTACGTTCGACGTCCGGGTCACCAATGTTGGGAGCTCTAAATAACGGCAACCTGTTCGGTTAGTGGCGAGAGCCCAACTGATACTTTAATGATTGTGCTCGTGAGATGGTGCCTCGCACCAGTAGCGATGTGGATGAAGGTGCTCGAAGGTGTGGCCGACGGACATGGCGGTTAAGGACGATGTTCGATCCTTACGTTCGACGTCCGGGTCACCAATGTTGGGAGTTCTAAATAACGACAACCTGTTCGGTTAGTGGCGAGAGCCCAACTGATACTTTAATGATTGTGCTCGTGAGATGGTGCCTCGCACCAGTAGCGATGTGGATGAAGCTGCTCGAAGGTGTGGTCGACGGACATGGCGGTTAAGGACGATGTTCGATCCTTACGTTCGACGTCCGGGTCACCAATGTTGGGAGTTCTAAATAACGACGACCTGTTCGGTTAGTGGCGAGAGCCCAACTGATACTTTAATGATTGTGCTCGTGAGATGGTGCCTCGCACCAGTAGCGATGTGGATGAAGGTGCTGCACTGCTACAGCGGCAATGGTTGGCGCACAGCGTGTTATGCGGTGAAGCTCTGTTTTTAGAGTGTAGGGCAGCTTCCATCGTGCTTAACAGATTGAAATCTAGTTTTGAAAAAACGTGAACAATGGTTGTATTTACAACACATATCCAGGTGTGAGCTGCATGGCGCGCTTTGTTTTGCACAGCCAACGAGAAACAAGACCGCTCTGTGAGCTCAGGTGAGCAGACGACGCGGCACGGCGATGGGCGGGCATGCCGAGCAGGGAAACGAGAGTGGCAAACGGACAACGGACGGATCAGCCAATGACCGCCAAGCCGCAGCATCACTCCTGCTCCGCCCTAGAGATGGCGCAGCGCTCCGGTTCTCCTCGGAGCCCTATATTAAAAGGGAGTCTGGCCATTGGGAGGAGTCCCAAAAAGAGGCACGACCTGTCAATCACAGTTCCGGGCCTCCGATTGGTTTGCTTATTACCACGGGGGTCGCCATGACACCTGACTGCCACCCGAAATAGCGGCGAAACCCCCGCTTCACCGTGTTTGTTTTGAAAACAAACACGGTGAAGCGGGGGTTTCGTGACAAAAAAATTTCACAGACCACTCTGATTTTACGCTGCAGATGTGCATCCTCATATACGGTTCTCGGAAATCAGTTTCAACTGATGCTCCGCTATCGATATCTAACTGAAAATAATGCGTTTTGTCGCCGGTGTTAGGCCTTTTGAGCACTGCGATCATAACGAAATCATAACAGAAAGGGCACTGTGCTGTATAATTTTGAATGTATTAACTGAATTTTATGGATATAAACATTATTGCCGTTTTTATTCCAACTATTCATGTAGATAAGTTAAAAATCGTACCGATGACAGGAATGTGTACCAGGATGTGGTTCTGCCGGCAGCGGTACAACGACTGAAGCAGACGACAATTCCCGACGTACCTCGCGCAGTCTAGGTGGCGTTCATCAAATTTGCACAAAAATCCACTAGTATTGCAGATCGCGAGAGGTATCCATTTCAATCCCATCCAATACACTTGCCACCCAAAATGGCGCTGCCCATGTTGGATAGGAGGACAACTAGTGAGGATTGGTTGATTGATAGTTCCTGATATATCAAGACGTCATTGGTCAGGAAGCTGAAACAGTGAGTGGACCTTCAGGTACAGGCATGACCCATTAATGGGCAGACTCCCTTTTAATATACGGCTCTGATTCTCCTGCCCCACTTTATCTGGTCCCGACAGAGAGTGAAGTTTCACCTCCTGTCTTTCCCACTCCTTGCACAGAGGTGGCATTCCCCAAACCGGTCACACACACCCCGCGAGCTGCAGACGGCCTTCCACCCGCTCGCCCGCCAGTCACCAAAGGCCCTCCGGCCGCTAGAGTCACTAAATAGGGAGCAGAGGAGCGACGCTGAGCCACGCCGGCGAGCGAGACCGCCATCTTGGGTCCGGCACGCCTGCGTCGCCTAGCAGTGGGACGCCAATCTCCCTCTTCCGCCGGAGAACAGCGCGTAGTCGAGCCAGCTCGCAACCGAGGAAACCTGTTTTGCATGGCGCGTTCATGGAAGTATGAACCACGTGACACGATCGGCGCAATCGCGGACATCGAACGGCGGCTCCGGCGCGGAAAACGAATGCGATACTCTGTACCCCTATTTAGTGACTCTACCGGCCGCTCCCTCATTGGCCTTGTCCGAGTGACGCTGTCTTCGAATTCCAGAGGGGGAATTCCGGCATACTCTCAACATGCGTCTTCTGCTCTTGCCATGCACGACATCAAACTGCACAGAAACTACTCCACTAATTCGCGTCGGATTTTCGGTGTTATTGTCGAGGATGAACGAGGAGTAAAACGGCACTATAGTTTTAGAATCGACGGGAACAGATGTGACAGTCCATGTAGCATTTCTGGGGAACCCTTTTGCTGTTGCGTATCAGGTAGCCTCTGCGGTTCAATGCTCGTTGCTGGTGAAACGTCGCCCTTCACGCTTTAATTTCAGTTTTCAGAAGAAAAGGTCACAACGGGCTAACGAATGGGTGCTGAACTACGGGCAGGCGGATAGTGGGCAAACTATCTTGCATTTAGCGTGTTACCTTCACATTACGTCTCAGTGCACATGCCTGCAATACGTAAGCGATGCCCAACATACAATGTCCCATCCGTGATTAGTTTTTTCTCGTATGTTGGCGCCGCGAAGCAACTGAGGCTATGAGTTGGCGTACAGACGTGGACAAATGGAGAGAGGATAGCAGGAAGGAGTGGAGGACAGGGGGATTAGTACCCGTCTTGGGTCGACTACAGAGGAACTGTGTCGACGTTCGTCTGGAAAGTCTGGCGGAAAACCCAGGGAAAACTCCAGACAGCACAGCCGATGCGGGGATTCGAACCCGACTCACCTCCTAGTCTCAGCGTGGAAGGTGGTCATCCTAACCCCTATGCCACAGGAGCTGGTCCATGAATAGTTACATATTAGGAATACGCACGTATATTACAGTCAGTTAAGAGCTGACGTTTTAGAGCTATAATTATATTCTCCAAAGGTAACGCATCAGTGATTGTTCTAGTCGAGTCGAAGAGATTGACCATGTGGCGTTAAAAAGGGACTGTTGGGGTAGAACAGAGATATGTAATGAATTATATTCTCCAAAGGTAACGCATCAGTGATTGTTCTAGTCGAGTCGAAGAGATTGACCATGTGGCGTTAAAAAGGGACTGTTGGGGTAGAACAGAGATAGGTAATGAATGAAGGAGCGGTTTTAACGGAAGTCATCGCATTCCATTTTGCAGCTCCAACCTCCCTGGCACTCGTGAACAACAAATATTTATGTTGCATTACACTCCTGTCTGTACTAAAACCAACAGTCCGACGCGCGCATATTGGAGTCAAATCTCACATGAGGGAACGACAGGAAAGACCTTTCACTCTTTACATGCATCCGAAATCGATCGCAACCAGAGCACCTGCTCTCAGTGATTCGCCCTGTGACAGGCAAACAGCACTTGCGACTGCAGGCTAAGTGATGTTCGACTCTGCGTTTGCGACAGCAAAAAGACACAACGCGGAACAGGCTTCCGATTTCGACCCATTCGCGTTTCTGCTGGCAGCAAAGCTTTTGGACAATGCAAGTACAAACGCTGCATGCGGCTTTAGAACGTTTTCTTTCTTCTTTTGTTCTGTAGGGTTGAGGAAACAACGCTTTCGCTAAGGGCACGCCGGTGAAATGCAGTTAACAGCCTTTCACATTTTTCTCCAAAGTGTGAACACGTGTACATGATTCAACAGAAAGGTTTAAATAGAAAATGTTTGCAAGTCATGACATGCATTCTAAACTTTATTAGCCGTCGTCTCTCTGTCTGATCTGATCTCACCTTATATTTATATAAGGACTGCCAGTGGTCTGCGCAGTGATTTACGCAGAAATATTAATTCTCCTCCCGTCCAAATAATCGGATTCTGAGCACGCGAAAAAGCGGTTAAAGTTGAGGAGACGGTTAAATGTTGATAGATCCACCATTGAATTACGGAATGTTGAAATGGCCTATCTTAAAGTCGTAAAATGTTGTGTATGGTTGGAGGTCCACTGTGCCTTCTACATTGCCATCACCTTGGCGGCACATGTGCGCAGTTACGTTCGACGTCATGATTGGATTGCATCAAATTGATTAGAAAAATAATACGAAGATGTTGGTTCCGCGAATGTGGAACGGGCTACTCCGGAACGTGTACAGCGCATCGTCCAGCGATCGGCAAATGTACCTCAAAATTGGACCGAAAGCAAACTAAGAGGTACCTGGCATCAATGATACTTGAAGTACGGTACAAAGTGCAATGCTGTATATGTACTTTATTTATTTATTTATTTATTGGCCATTCATTACAGGCCCGGTTAGAGGCATTACGCGACGGAGGTGGCACCGCACGTATACACTTATAGAATTCTGAAAGAAGACAAATCAACAATGGAATGTAGTAATAGGAACAGTCAAGATAATCAAACATACATATAACGCATTTATACATATTATAGATTAACTAGCGAAAATCACTGACTCAAACACTACATGTTTACCCACCGTATTTAATCCTTATACAGCGGAATTTAATCCTTACACCGTGGAATTTAACGCTCATGCCGCCACTTTTAGTCCTTGTTTCGCTGGATTTAATCCTTATACCGCCACTTTATGCCGTGGGATTTAATCCTTCTTCTGTTAAATTTAATCCTCGTGCTGCCAATTTTAATCCTTATGTCGTGGAATTTAATCCTAAATTCTCGGATTACCTTTCAATTACTTTTTCACTACAATGCGATAGTATGGGACTACCTGCATGATTTGTGACCTGTTTTGACTATTTCCTTGTTTACAGCCATAAATAGACTTTCTTGTGACTGTCACTGTTCAATTCACTACTATATGATAGTATGAGACTACCTGCATGACTCACCTCATATGACAATTTCCTTTTTTACGGCAATCAATTGACTTTTTGTGACTATACCTACTCTATGCACTACAATGGGATGGTATGGGAATACCTGCAGATTTATGACCTGTTTTGACTTCCTCCCTTAAAGGAACTGTAAAGTGAATTTCAACCCAAGGTAACCTTATGATTTTATGAAAGCCTAGGAAGAGTACATCTCAGTTACGAAATATTTCTTGTGGAATCCCTGTTTTCTTTGAGAATTTCAAAGATTGCATTCGAGCGCGAAGCTGAGTACTCCCAATGGAACAACACTGGGTTGGCTCGTGTCAGCTACGGCTAGTCTCGTCTTTCTGATCCGCGTCTCGGTCTGCTCTGTGGCGAAACCGTAATAGCCGAAATGTTTTGGGGTACACGCCGTGTGATGTCGAATTTACCAAACCTGAATGCCCTCGAGCTTCGGATAATCCAGCGGTCGCGCCGGCAAAACTTCTGTTCTTACGAGGCACGCCGGAGACACAGCATGACACGATGCCATCCGTGGGATCGCCGACGGAAGATGAATTGCCGTCATGGTCGTCACCTGGCCGCGTGGGAAACAGTCTTCGCGTGTAATGAAAATTGTCGAGAGCCTCACCTGACATCGGAAAATTGGTATTGCTCCTTCAGTCCAGCTGTCCTCGCTAATGCGTGCCGATGCCGACGGCAGAGGAATGCCCTTATTGCCGCGAAATGAGACATTACTGAAGCAGCACAGCAGTTACATTTCAAGCAATCAGTATTTTGAAATGCCGTGGCTGGACACTGAGGTGCTCCAGGTGTCCTACTGCTACGTGAGAGAAAGCGACGACTATACGCCCTTATCAGGAACAGCGAAGTGAACAAGTGAGTTCATTCGCGTATGCCTTCAGCTTGTTATCAGTAAAGCTACATGTCGTAATTTTACGCTGCCCATGGTACATGCAGGAGGTTTCAGTACGTTGCCTACAAACAGTTTACCAGGTGGCTCTGGGAGAAAGCACTGCAGAAAAGTCCTCAAAGCAAGCGCTGTACATGCCATAAGGGAATACTTTCCTTCTGAAGCATACAAAAGTTTTACCTTTTTAACGTGTGATGCATTAGTGCTGACTCTCCATTTGTATGTTTATTCGCTTTCACTGAAATGAAGCTCTCACTCTTCTTTCAGGTGCGTGTGGGCAGCATTGAATGCCTGCCATCTTGACAGAGGTACACTGCAAGGTCACAACAGCATCCCTTTCATGCACAAGAGAGGTCTGCCAGATACCCTTCTGGAGTAAGCAGACAGCCACTACACAGTGAAATACATTCTATAGACATCACAGCTTGTAAATATTGCTTTATTGATCACTGTGTTTATGAATGAACATATGAGTGATAGCAGTAAGCAAACAAGGAAGGAAGGAGAACATCCCCGTACTGTGTCTATATCAATTTGCAAGTGGTTCACCTCCCGGCAACCAGTAATGCAATGTAGGCATTTTTTTTTTCTTTTCAGTGCGCAGGTATTTGCTACAAACACGTTCCAGTTCATAAGCTCTAAGAGAACATAGGCTGTCACCTTTCCTATCAAACATCACATGAGTTCATGACTTCTTCATGCGTATAAGAAGGGCATCAGGTGGGGACATCCAAATGTCTTCAACAGAGGCTTCTCTTCATAGGCATCCCTATCATTGACTCCGCAAGCATGTGAGGAAAAATATTAGACCTTTCTGTGCACATCCATCTTTGTTACCCTTTCTCAATTTCTCATTAGAAATTTCCCATGTTTTCGCTCATACCAGTCCAATTGCAGTCATTGGCACGGGCTCAGGGCTTTTACAAACTGCTACTATTTCACTGCAGCTCACATCTTTGCAAGTAGTCGCTGTTTCACTCAGGAGATGATCTACATCCTCTGCCAAGAAAAGATAATATAGTCATGGCTATGTGTTTTTCCTATAATCTTTATATCGAAACATGGTCCCTCATGGCTGTCATGGATGTTGATATGGTGTTGCGTCAAACCTAGAGACACTATCTCGAAGTTCGTATACACTGTTTCCTGAGTGACAGCTCGTTTGTATACGTAAGCTCATACGTCTCCACATGCTAAGCAGAAGGTCTGCATTTCTATCAGAATTGGAACTACACCATAGTAAAGATTGTTACAAGTCTGCTGCACCCACTGGTTTAGATCAGCACATGCACGGGACTTGGTTGCAGCTTCAAGTTTTTTCTTAACCCTCTGTTACAAGATGCTCTTGTGGGTCCATAAGCATTTTCAAGCATGGCAACTGCATATTGCAATCGGCTATTATGAGTAACTACAAGCTACGTAGTTCTTTTTACCGGTTATGTCATTGTTGCAGATAGAATTATTGTAACAGGAAATTGAAGTACGCAAAGCCTGTGTGCCTTCTTTTGTATTATTTTTTCGTGCCCTCAATCCTTTCTAAAGCGTGAACCGCATGGACCGAAAACCGTCCGGATTCTTCCCGAACCGAATTCGGGGCCGAACTTTTTTCAGTGACCGAAGTTCGTCCCGAATTCGGGCTGGATTTGGGAGATCTGGTGAGGGCAGATTTTCCTTCCGAAATGGGAAGTGTCGTAAGCTGAAAAGCGGCAGGCAGCCAATGACTGACAGACCGGAATCATAGCAAACATGGCAACCGTGACGTCGTAAAAAGTGCCATGTGGTATGATTTGCAGCAGTTCGTGTTTGCGGCCTAATCAAGAATGGCACCAGTTCGCGGCTCAGCAAAATTAGAATTTAATGAAAAGCTTATCCAGGAAGTGGAAAGACGGGTACCTTTGCGGGATGTATTTCCGCCGCAATATAAGAATGCGGTGCTGAAAGCATATCTGTGGAACGAGGAAGCGGCGATCCTAGAAGCTTCCGGTAAGTGCATTATGCCTCGGCTTTGATAAACAGTCCTGTATCCGCGATGATGCCTGATGTATTGCAGCGGATGACTGTCGGAAACGGTGGGATGGCATGCGAGACACTTTCAAGCGTCACTTGAGGACCTTAAAAGCCTCCGGCAGAAGCGTAGCCGGCGCTGAGATGTTGTGGCCGTATCGTGGCCATTTTTTACAAGCATGCTTTTTTTGAAGGATACGGTGGAATTGAGAAGGTACAGTTGGAACCGTCAGTTACTATAAGGTTTTTCATATTCGCGCGAGTCTCTCACTTTCGCGAATTAGGAAATTCAGTAGTCCTAAGCATCACAGGCAGAAATTTGAGTTGTCCATTGAAAAACTACATGATTTCAAACAACAGGGAAAAGATGTGCTGGCGCCTGGAATTGTCCCTCATTGTGGTCTGCCTCGATCAATTCTCGTTGTTTACAACAAAATGGTTCCATTTCATTGTTCAAGTGGATCCACATGAGCGTTTAGAGCTCATAACAGGAGATGGATTCAGACAGGGAGATATGTAATTTTCCAGAGACTGGATGCAGAAAGGGGAGATGCTTACATATATTGTTAGCTCATCATTTGCACGTGAAGAAAATTGCTAATTACCAGAGTCTATCCCTGTGATTGTACGGAAACGCCCAAACTTACTGATTGCATTAATAAAGGTAGATATAATTTTAGGCTGGTCGCAATGTGAGCTAACCAAACCACACATTTGATATGCAGGATCCCTAAGATACAGTATGGCCACTTTTTCATTCCAGGGGCACTGGAAATTGTCCGGGTGTAGTGCAGTCACCATAACTGGACATTGCGGCATCTCCTCCTCCAAGCTCTGCTGTGTCGCCAGCCGAAGCTATCTTCAGACAAATGTGCACAACTATCGATACTGAAGATGACGATTTTGAATGCGATTTGTTGCAAACACAGCCACTGCCACAAAGTGTGTGCCACAAAGTGATGTACTCAGGACACAGGACGTAGCACGTCAAGTTTCACAAAGAGAACGCACAAATGGCACCCTCAACTACCGCAAACAGTCCCAGCAACTGCACTCCACCAGCAACACTCCATCAACAAAGAGGAAGAAGCCATATGATCGAGAGATTGCAAGGCTGGATGCAGTTTTGGCTCACAAACCAGATCACGCTGAATATTTTGGCCACGTCATTGCAGGTCATATGCGAAATTGCCCCAAACGGCTCAAGAGGGAGAATGAGATTGAAATCTTAAAAGTTGCAGTCTCCTACTCTAGCCTGAATAATGCTGCAAATACTACCGAGTGAGCATTAAAATGAATGTTGTGCATAAGTTTACAATGTGGTGTTGTCGACCCTCTCGAGACACGAATATTCCCTGTACTGTTCAATGCAGAGTGTCGAACCGAAAATTTTATCATTTCGGTTCAGGTTCAGATATAAACCTTTGGTTCCAGGGTGACATATGTATCAGTTCATACCGGTTCATGAAAAGGCAAACTGGTTTGCTGCATAAAATATGTGTGAAGAAGGAGACATGAGACACAGGATAAGTTGGTTATGTTGGTAGAAAAACCTCGATACAGAGGAACATGCAACATAAAACAGCAAGCTCTTGAACACAGAAACGTTTACTCCGATCCAAGACCTTTTACAGCAAAAATCTCAACAATGGGAGAGGAGCCCTCCCGTTGCTGTAAAAGGTCTTGGATCGGAGTAAACATTTGCTGTGTTCAAGAACTTGCTGTCTTGTGTTGCATGTTCCTCTGTATCGGGGTTTTTCTACCAACATGTCCGTCCCTCCGTCACCTACACTCCGTCACTCCTGCACAAGATGGGCAGACGCGGCAACGCAAACTGCGACAACTCCGGCGCCATCGCTGACGTAGCCCACCTCCTGCTAACGTGCCCGACGTTCTCGGCGCCCCGTGCCGCCCTCGCCCGACGCCTCCAAGCCTTGGGCCACCACCCCCTGTCGCTCGCTACACTCCTTGGGCCTGTCCTGCGCCCTGGGCAACGGGATGTTACCAAGGCATTCTTCGAGTACCTCAAGGCCACCGAAATGATGACCACCCTCCGAAGCACAGGCGGCAAGCCTCACCGCCCGCAGCACATCGTTGCCATCGCGGCTTCTCCTGCACCTTTTTTAAGGAGTAGCAAGCCGGCACTCGCCTGGCTGACATCTCCTTTTGTGTGAATAAGCATATACCGCCCCCCCCCCCTTGCTGTCTTGTTTTGCATGTACCTCTGTATCGGGGGTTTGCCTTCCATCATGTGCAATGAAACTGCAGTTGCAATTTATAATACCTTCGTGTGTAACAACATACAGGAACACAACTCAAAGAAAGGAACTGGGAAAAATCATGACCTGGTCATGAAGTTGTTAGTCTCTCTTTGTTTTCTTCCAATTTTTGTTAATGTTGTTGGCCTCATACACCTGGAAGCCTCCACTGCCATGGGACAGCACCCTCCTCTGTCATGAAGTATGCTGCAAGTGTGTCCCTAAGTGCAACTGTAGCTCTACTGCTGTTGCGGGCGTGAGAGTACTCCAGCTTGAACACACTAGAGTTTTGGGCCATTATCTCCCGCCACCTTCCTTCACACAGGTTCCCTGTGTTATCTTCAGTGTCCACCAAACCGGGAGGGCAGTAGGTTGAATCGGTCCCAATAAGTGAGCACAAGTAGTTGTGCAACCAGAGCCGTACCAGGCAAGTTTGCGCCCAAGGCAGGGTAAAGCTAAAGCGCCCTCCCTCTCCCACTGCGATCAGAAGCCCTATAAACAAAGAAATGAAACGCTTGTTTGCGCTGGCGAGATAGTAAATTCAAAATTTCTTCGTTCCCGCTTTATCTTGTCCAACCAACCTGCTACAGCCTGCCGTTCGGCGCCTTCTCGGGCGACGGCGCGCGGGGCGGCTGCTCCTCTCGCACCCTCGTCGCTACGGCTCTGTGTGCAACACACATGCAGCTTTGACAACGTAGTCAACGTTGTCAAGGTCCAGTTTTAATGGCGTTCGGAACACCCTCCACCGTGCCACAAGAATACCAAACGCATACTCCACACAGCACCTGCAAGAACTGCAATGGATATTAAGGAAACTATCTCAACCATACAGTCCTCACATTTCTATGAAATCCCCTTGCGTGTGTACCTTGCCCGACTTAATCTATAGTTGAATACGGTGCTGACTTCACTGGTGGACCTCCCAGGAAAGGGCAGTCAGTCCTCAGCTGAAACGCTTCATCTCCAACGAAGACGTGCTGTGTGTACGTCGTCGTGCCAGGCAGGCAGGTCTGGCTAGGTAGTCCAAGGGTGTTCGTTTCCAGCCTTTTCCCAATAGCAGACTCCTTCAGTACACCGCCATCACTCGTACGTCCTGAGGCACCAACGTTATCAACACAAATCTGTATTTGCTGTCCGCCAATGCAGGCAGAACAACGGATAACGTTTTCTGAAAAAGATTGACGTACACAATATAATGTCAGGAAGGAAGTTGCCTCAGGACAGAAGCCGCCGATATTTCGAACAGAGACTGTTCTTCTTCTGGGCACCGTCCTCATCATTGGCATGGTATTTAAAGGGTTAGGTGTGACGTGTTTAAAGGTTCATGCGTATTGTGGGTCAACAGCCCGGAGGGAAGAAAGGGTCCCTGCGGGCTTCTACGGCCGGAGTGAATGGCTGCTTTGTTAGGGTGTGGAGGGGATTATGTGAACGTAGTGATCTACGTTCTGCGTATGTGAACGTTCTACGTTCACATAATCCCCTCCACACCCTAACAAAGCAGCCATTCACTCCGGCCGTAGAAGCCCGCAGGGACCCTTTCTTCCCTCCGGGCTGTTGACCCACAATTCGCATGAACCTTTAAACACGTCACACCTAACCCTTTAAATACCATGCCAATGATGAGGACGGTGCCCAGAAGAAGAACAGTCTCTGTTCGAAATATCGGCGGCTTCTGTCCTGAGGCAACTTCCTTCCTACATCTCTACCGGTTCGCTGGATTTCTACCCATCTACAATATAATGTCAGTTCACCGCAGTAACACTTCATGTAGATAAAAGCTGGTACCTGATCGCAGTTACGGTTAGTTCATTTTTTATCAACTACAATGAAACCTCTCTGTCATGAACACACCTGATGCAGTTGAAACATGACCTACTAAAGGAGTAATTCAGGTTACAGAATCGAGAAAAAGAAAATATAAATAAAATCCCAGATTTTCTGTCAGAAATATATAATGTTGTTTCGCTTCCCGCTCATATTCAGTTGGACCTTGCCGGTGCAATGAGATCTTGTTTAACACCAGGAGTGCTTAACATTCCGAGTGTACTGGCGGCATTTTCTCTACTGCTCTAGGGTTCAAAACAAAAACAGTGTCCTGCGGACACACACATCGAAGTGATGTATGCCATTCGCCTATTGCGTAAACCTATGTCTGGTGAGGTAGTAGCAACTTCAAAGGCTCAGGCCCTATGAAATCACCTTATGGTTAAAATGTAGGCTCTCACTCTTCTTAGGGCACTCAATCTGAATATTCTTTCCATCCACAGCACCCACACAGCCAGGAAACTGCCATTGCTCCCAAAAGCCATTTGCGATTTTTCGCCACTCTTCTTCAGTAGGGGGCTGAAAAAAGAAAACCAGCACCACATTCAGAACTACACAATTATTGTATGACCTTCCATATATAACACCAACAAACATACAGATTACAAATTCCTCTCCCTTTCTCTCTTTATTTTATTATTATTATTGTTGTGAACCTCTGGGGGCGGGAGAATCCATCTATTTTGGAAGGAAACGTCAGCCAGAAAGGACGGCTTGCTATTTCTTGCTAAATTATTCCGAGTGGGTCGTCAAGTCTCTGGGGTAGTTAGAGTAAGGCGATGTGGGATCAGAGGTTGTGTACCTCTGATGTGACTAGCAACTCAGCTGCTATGACATGCGTTACCTTCATGTGCAACAATGAAAGGGTGTCCCATATCACTCGGCAAGTGAGGTGGATTGCTTCACAGGCGGTTTCAATCCCAACCCTGTAGCTCAGGGCGATATCCTGGATGGGGTCTCCAGAGGAAAGGTACCTGAAAGTTTCCGTGTGTGTCATAAATGGCCTGTAAAAGTTTTGTGTAAAACACTAATGAAAGTTGCTTTAATGGCACACTCCGGTAGAGTCATGGCGAGACGTTCACCAGAGGAGATAGGTTCCCTCACACAATGCTGCTTAGTGAGGTGCAGACGAACCATTTAGTGCAGCTCGTCGAACAACTCTAGAGTTATTCTAGAAAACTTGAAAAAGAGCTCCGGGGTGCTCTTTCTCATAGTTTGCATCTAAGCAAAGAAATATATATATTATGCATATTGCATCCTTATCTATTGTGAGACAAAACCCGATAGCGCGATAAATACGGCGGCATACCGCTGTGAAATATTCACTCTCTGGTCTCCTATTCGCCCATACAGGACGGACCCATGTCGACCGATATGTGCGCTGTCGCTGCTTCAGAAGCAATATTTCCCGCAGCAAGAGGAGGCGCCGGCGCCTTACAATGGTCGTGATGCGAGAATAAATTCACAAACACAAACTGGCCACGGGAATTGTAGAAAACTGCAGGAAATATCAAAGGCACAAACACTGGCTCGAAAAACGCAGAGGAGAAAGAAGCCGGGAGTAGTTTCGTATCAACTCAAACTTGCGAAGTCAAAATAACGATGCCAGACACTACTCACCGCGTAAAAAAATCAATCCAACAAAAAGTACAGCACCAATGTTGCAAATGAAAGCACATCGACATGAATGCAATGAAACGGCTGCCACAACTGAAGTCGGCAACCATGGTAGTTTCCGGACGAATTTCGGAGACCAAATAGGCGATTTCAGATATTGCCCTTGTGCTCCGCACGGGGGCCCTCCGTCGCCCAAGTCACGCGCATCGCGCAATGCGTTGTGGGAAATGGTTTGCATTCGTGCTCGTGTGGTGGGCTAGAAGGACTGGTGAGCCGTTCGGCGGTTGTCATATGTACCCGCCGATGTTCCTGCCGAGAGATGGCGCGAAGCGTATCTCGGCGCTATGCGATCTAATCGCCTCTCGCGGCTCATTTCAGTGCTACTCGTCACGTGATTACACACCTGCCGTTAACCCATGAGCGTGCCTTTTCTTTGCTCTGCATGCAAAATGCCCCTTGAGTGTCACCTGATGAGCAAACGAATGGCACACCCAGATATCAGTGCTGACATTCGTCGGCGCGTCCCTATCAGCCCTCGGGTCTGGGACACGTGTACTTTGATAACGATAAAGACGTGTTCGAGCAGCCGGTTCTGCCTTTGGGTAGTGATATTCGTGATATCTGCTCATCGTTCCCTTCATCTGAGCGACCTTTCCAGGTTGCGAGGTCCCGTGACGGGGGATTTTGATAGAAATGTTTAAGTCGGTGGTGGGCTATAAGCGCGAGATATACGTTAACTGCAGCTAACCAACGGAAGCGATAGAATTGCTGATTACAGTCTGCATATGAGCAGTCAGTAGAGGGAAGCAATCCGGAAGACAAAGGGGACGACACGAAAATATAACGATTTATACATTTATTTCAGAATACTGGTCCCAGAAGGAACCTGGAAAGGAGTGACAATTCCTTCCAACAGTGACAACAAGGAGGCGACAATTCGAAAGAAACCCGCAAAAGAGACGCAGCAAAGGGGTCCCAATTACCTTCGCGAACGTGACGATCGGTAACACGAGTGTTCTATATACCGGTAGTCTGACCTAAGCAGTGGCATAATGAAGTGTTCTTCAGAGATAGAAGAGGCTTTCTCTTGACTCTGATGCCTATTAAGCGCACGTGAAAATTTTATCTAAAATCGGACGGGACGGCGACCCCAAGATATTTGTACAAGTGTACTATATGATGTTGGCAAAGCCTTTGTTCTACATATAACAGCATAGACACAGTTTTGTCGGTGTTCAAATTGATTTGCAATTTGTAACACCACTCGTTGATGTGTTCTAAACTGCTTTGCAAAGGTGCGTAATATAAGGCGAGCAAGGTGAGCCATAAGCAAAGCACACAGAAAAAAAAAGAACGAGAAAGAGAGAGAGAACGATCGGCATATTGAGGACGCACGTTCAGACATCCCTATGTTTTTCGGAATATATCGCGCGATATGTTACGCAGTCATCAGCGAATAAACATGCTTTACAATTAATGTTACTTAACATATCGTGCATATAGACAAGAAACAGCAAAAGTCTCAAGACTGACTCCTGTCGTATACCCCAGGTGTATGGGGTTCGATCAGACGGGGAATCAGTCCCGAAGCCAATCCATGATCTTGGTATTATGTGTCAGCTTTCTATAGGGTAGGTACACGGTCAAATGCCTTGGAGAGATGCAAAACCAATATTTCAATTTGTAGGTTATTATATAAAGCAAATGCAAAGTCATGGATGAAATCAAACGGCCATGACAGCGGAGTAGCCCCCACGAAAGATATGCTGCAAGGAATGCTGTTACTTGATCATCATGTTAATTGTTTGGAAAAGATGTGCTTTAGCAATTCACAAAATCTGGAAAGAAGAGAAAATTCGAAACCAAAGTCGGGACTCCTGCCTTACGTATCGGTTTTATACGAGCGCATTTCCATTCGTTCGGGACAGTCCCTTCGTCCAGCGATATCTGGAAAATAATTTTGAGGAATTGCGCAGCTTACTCGGCGTACCTTCTAAGAAAATCATTCGGAATATTGTCTTGCCCAGGAGACCACAATATCGCGTCCTGAAGTAATCAGTCCCGATACTTTTTGGACTAGCATACCCACTTTTTTCCTTTGCCAATCTACCCGCAGAAGACAAGGCTTCTTCATATTTACCTCCCACAGTGGCATAATAAGAAATAGAGATACAAGTGCTGCTTTAAAGTAATGTCATACTAATAATAATTCGGGAGTTTAAGTTGTGCGACAACGGTGATAGATCTATTAGGAGTTTCCCACATCTTCTATATAATCTGTTCTCTGCTGTGCGCCATTTTGTTCCTCTTTTGCTCGATACTTTGAGTAGTCATATGCCAAATTTGCTGGGAGTACGCAACAAAGACGTAGCTATAATATTTCTTTTTAGTCTCACTTAATTTTCTCATTTCCTCCTTCAGTGCCTTCGGCAAACCTGAAACCAGGGTTAGTTTCCATCGCCGTCTAATTTTGTCAGCCATGGCCTTTGAGTGTAAACCTTGTCTTTTTCGTTTTCCCCGTTTTCTCCTTTATCTTTCCTTCCTTCTCTTTTTCGTTTTTCCCATTTTTTTGGAATAGCAAGCTGGCTCTTTGCCTGGCTGGCCTTTCCTTCTTTTTTTTTTCTTAATAAACATATTACCCCCCTCCCCCTTCTTGCACACGAACTTTCTTGTGTACAGTGGCCTTGAAAAAATTTCAGGCCATATTAAAGGGACTATGAAACGATTTTTTTCTTCGTTTCGTTCGAAAGAAGACATTTTTCTGAGTCTAGAACCGAAATTTTACTTTCGTCGCGCGAGCGGATTTCTCGGGAGCGAATTTAAACGGAGCGGCGAAGGGAGGACAGCTGGCGCCGCGCCGTGACGAGCTGCCGAGCGGAGACACAACGGGTAACTTGACGCGACCACGGCCGGCTCAGCAACACGTCATCGTGACGTGTTGCCGAGCCGAGGAATCCCGCCAGGAGCATGCGCCGTAGGATCCCGCGTATGCGTTCATCGGGAGTGGAAATCTCCATGACAGCAGCTTTCGCGCGATCGGCAGATTTCGGCTGTGGCGGCAGCCACAGCGCGAGCTCGCGGCATTACTTGCCATTGTGCAACACCGGTGACGTAACGGGGAACCGAAGGGCGGTCCGTACAGTTACACCATCGGCTGGGAAATATGCGCGGGAGAGGAGGAACGCGGAAGAGACATTTCCAGCGCGCGCTCCTCGCAGAGTGGAGCGATTTCGTCCGGAAAAATTTGTGGCATATTAGTCTCTCTGCGGGAAGAACAGTTTCCATCGAAAAAAAGTATGGGGGTTCGGGAAATTTCATAGTCCCTTTAACATTTCTCGAGATGCTACAGATCCAGTTAAAATTTGTACAACGATCTACCCAAGGAATATCGTGGATTGTCTGGATTTTAGGTCTGTCATGCTTACATTTTATATGGTGCATCTCAAGAACCATCTTGTGATCTGAATGTCAACCAAGTACTTGGCAGTCCCATTTCCAGTGAAGGGTGTTAGGCACCAGGAACAGATCACGTATTGAAGCAGAAGACTCTTGAATTCTAGTGTACCTCATAGCAAACGGCAATATCAAGTAGTGCATTTTCATTTATGAAGTCTCAAACTCCGGTTGGGGTTTCCTAATTTACACTTCAACATGGGACCATATACTGAACAATCATGACATTATATCCTTAACCGTGTCCAATGTCAATAGGCTTCATTTGTAACTATGTTACACCCTTATTATTGGGCCTTCATCAGCAATGCGTAGGTGGGCGACGTTTGAGCGAGTGGTGTCGGAAGGTCACGTGGAACGTGATGTCCTCCCGTCAGGGTGAGAAACTCACCTCTGAAAGCCGAGTGCGAAGCCAGTAAAGTATTAAGTGAAAAAAATAGCATAGGCTCTTTGGCTGCACGTTGAACATATGTTTATAAGTCCCAAACGTCACCACACCAGCGTTGGACAGCTGTTTCGGCCTTATTGGGCCTTCATCAGCAATGCGTAGGTGGGCGACGTTTGAGCGAGTGGCGTCGGAAGGTCACGTGGAACGTGATGTCCTCCCGTCAGGGTGAGAAACTCACCTCTGAAAGCCCAGTGCGAAGCCAGTAAAGTATTCAAGGTCAAATATATATAACTGGTCAACAGTAAAACCGTGCATGCAGAGTGAATACTACTGCGGTGCTACAATTTCGTTTTTTATGGCCGATACCATGTTCCTTTATAGTTACATAGGGAGCAAAATAATTACATAACTAAGATGTGCGGCGAGGTACACTGTATAGAAAGCGCCATAGTTTAGCTAAATGACAATTTAGTTGAACGATCTACCATCGGCCTATGTTCCGTGACAAAGTGTTCCCACCTTCCTGTACACAGCAACTCGATAATCTAGGCTGAAAAGAAAGAGTGAAGAGCAAGAAACCATCGAGGAGGCGAGCCCTGGGACGCAGTAGCCGCTCTTTATTTTGTTTTTCGACCCGTCTGTCATCATCCAACGAAGATAAGACATGCGGTCACGTGCTTCGCAACATTCCGATATCTTTCGCTTGCAGGGATCGTCGGCTAGGCAGACGTGACGGTAGCAAATGTCACGTGGTTTAGTTACGAAGAACTGCGGATGCTAGTAAACAGTCAGTGCGGCAAACCAACGTAGTGCTGGTCCAAATATATTCACTATAAAAATAGTCAAGCACACGTACACCGTCACACACGGCACATGTTGGACTAGTTCAACGAGAACCCGCTTGGTTCGCAGCGAGCGCATAGCGCCGGAGCTCAGGAGCGTGGCTTCAAAACAGGGTCATCGCGCATTCCATGTATTGAATATGGCGGTAAACACACCAGTCTTTCTAGCCCACCATAGTGCTCGTCTGCCTGTTGCTTGAAGGTGCGGGAGGTGAGGGAGAGAGAAAACCGAAACCGTTTGCGCTCTTCTGCTTCTTCTCTGACTCATGAAAACTAAATCCCAAGGTGCAGCGGGGCTTTCGCAACACGGCGCTCTCTGGTGGGCCATCCGTGCAATTTCTGAAATCGTCTATTGGTGGCATGCATTGGAGTCCCGAAAAAAGTTCGGCCCGAATTCTGTTCGTGTAAAATCCGGCTAGGTTTCCAGTCCATGCGGTTCACGCTTAACAAGAATTTGTATTTCCTCCTAACCACTTTCTTTGTCCCCTTTCCTCAAGTACATCAGTATAAATATCTGTACCAAGTGTGTGTGCGCGTGTGTCTGTATCATACCTGATGAAGGACGAACTCCGTCCGAAAGCTTGTTTTAGTAATAGAAATTGTTTGGGTGTTTTAGTCTCTTGAAATACTTATCTAATTCACTTGCGAGTGCTACACTTTTCCCATTTTTGTCTGTTGGTTTCCATTCTGCTCTGCAACACGGCCGTGAGTTCTGACAATCCTACCTGTGTCGCGAGAGGGAGGCTGCAACCTTTCTGGTAGGTGTTGTGTGATTATTTGAATATTAATCGGCACGAGTAACCAGAGAACCAGATCAGCAGCAAATACTACAAGGTGTCATTTGAATTTGTGCAAACATAACAGGCTATGAATTCACACCTTGTCTGCACTGGTCCCACTGAAAATGATTGTGCCAGGCAGCAAGATGTTCCCTGCAGGTATCTTGTTCACCTGTGGCTAACGTTTCCAAGATAAATTGTGTTCACTTGGCCACTCAGCTTTTGCGGTGAGAAGCGTGACGCGAATATCTGTGCCCACTTTGTGTGATGCATCGTAAGTCTTATATTTCTCAAGCAGTTCTAATACTAGAATTCTGAATTTATTGTACTTCTTCTGGTCTGGTGAAGCAGAGGGTACAAGACTACAAATTAGAAGAGTAATCAGTATCTGCGAACATGTATCAGCAGGCTATGTACCATTCAAAAGTGTTGTCTTCAGATTCCCAGAATGACTCAACAGCTGGTTCCACCAGTGGTGAAGATATTGTCATATCATAAACCTGCAAGGAATGTAAAAGTTAAAATTTTAACAAAACAAGCGCTTGTCCCACCTGTGAGCATGAGGGTGTATGGACAATAGGTGTTCATATCATTACTGGAGAAAGGTTGAGAGATGTTGATGGGTATATCATCCGTTTGCATGCTTTTACTTTCGATTTTCACTTTCTTGTCAGTGATGATGGAAGCCTGTGTCGCTGATATAAATGAAGAATACGGTCAGTATCTAGCACACAATTCATCTCATGCTTACATTCTCCTGCGAGAGCTCAAGGCTCCCCAGGGGAAGGGGGATGTTCCGTTTGGTACATTACGTAGCGTAGGCATCACAAAAATCAATCTTAATTTGAAATGAACTACCACTATTCAGGGTGTCCCAAAAAACATGTCATTGAATTATAATAAAAAAACTACGCCACCTAGAATCATGCGGTCAGCAGCATTTGCTCTTATTAGGTTTTTGCAACCTCCTAATGTGAATGTCATGTACTCCAAGTTTAATTATGTAAATATTTACCAACTCAACTCGGAAATTTGCCAAGTAAAGGTCACTTTTTTACCCCACCATTATGTAGAGCGTGCCGAATTAACTGAAATTCATGATAATTCACAGTGATACTCACGAGCTATCCCATCGGAAAAAATAGCCGAATATCATGCTTTTCGGAGCACCGGACCATAGCGCGCGATTACTTTTTGAGCGCAATCGCTGGCAGTGCGACGAAAGGAGGTTCCGAAGCCAGCCCACAGAGTGATAGTACAAAAAGTAACGTTCCTAAAATTGGGAAAGGGAAAGCATTATCCCAGCGAAAGTCGGACGTGATAAGCCGTGCCTGTTTTATCTCTTTCTGTGATGTCGGGGAGGGCTGGGTTTCCAACCTCCTTTCGTCGGACTGACAAAGATTGCGCTGCAAAGTTCATCGCGCGCTATTCTGTGCGACCTCCGTAGAGCATGATGTTCGGCTATTTTTTCCGATGGGATAGCTTTTGAATATCCCTGTCAATTATCATTAATTTGACTAAATTAGAAACGCTCTTCACATTGGTGGGGTAAAAAAGTGACCTTTACTAGGCAAATTTCCGACTTAAGCTCGCAAAAATTTACATAATTAAATTTACGTTACACGACATTCACACGAGGAAGTGGCAAAAACCCAGTAAGAACAAATGCCATTGACCGCATGACTCTAGGTGGTGTAGTTTTTTTATTATAATTCAATACACGTTTTCTGGGACACCCTGTATATGTGCTATCCCTGTGTATCGGTAAATACATACCTCGTGTGCGCTGGTGTTCGCATCGTCAGTCGTCGCTAGGAGAAACAATAGTGTCGGGACTGCGGTCCGCTTGAGACGTTTTCGACCGTCCACTGCTACCATTTCGTACGACTCATCAGAGAAATGAGTTGAGCAAATACGACATGGATCACGAATGACCACGCACCTGCAACCATTTTCGTTTCCGCGCATTATCTGTTGGAATCTTGTGGTACATAACGTCCTTTGTCGAAAAAGCACACTTGGTGTATCCCCGAACATGACAGTAGATACCTGGCAGTCAGGTGAAGTTCTCTTCAATTTCGGCAGGAAATGAACTTTTTGCATACACAAACCACAAGAGACGCAATTTACACTGTGCATGACGCTGTGTGATATGGTTGGGAGGAGAAGAAACAGAGGGCGCTGATAGCGCTGATTGTATTTTGGGATACTGTTTCCTTGGTATTTTGAAGAATTGTCCCAGTAATTCTTGTGATTCTTGAAGTACTGTTTATTGGTAAATAGTTGCCGGTCATTAGTTCATCGTGTATTAGGTATCACGTGACGGGAGTACTCTGCTCATGACTTTTTTAGCTGTTGCGGGGCGCAACCTACCATCCGATTTAATTTTTCTAATTTATACTGATTTATAATTTATATATAATTTATATAATTTATAATAATTGAAATAAGGGTGAGCAGGCAAGCGAGCTGGTAAAGGTTCGACGAAGGCATACCTTGAGCTTGAGGGAACGATAAAATATGAAGAAGTAGACAAGTTTGAGCCTCGTCTTGTCTACTTCTTCATATTTTATAGTTCCCTCAAGCTCAAGTTGGTAGGTAGAGGTAGTCTCATACTATCACATTGTAGTGCATTGAGCAGTGATAGTCACAAAAGAAAGTCAGTGCATGGCTGTAAACAAGGAAATAGTCAAAACAGGTTATAAATCATGCAGTTAGTCCCTCACTGTCACACTGTAGTGAAAAGAGTAATGAAAAGGTAACCTGAGAATTTAGGATTAAATTCCACGGCATAAGGATTAAAATTGGTAGCACGAGGATTAAATTTAACAGAAGAAGGATTAAATCCCACGGTATAAGGATTAAAAGTGGCGGCATAAGGATTAAATACGACGGGAAAACCTGTAGAAAAATTGTTCAGCTAAAGTAAAACACACGGTAGTCAGGTACAAACTTCACAATACAACAGCACCAAGGCAATACAAAGCACTAACATAGTGGTCAGGTATAAAGTTAATAATACTGAGGCACCAAACCAGTACAAAGCACTACATTGAAACTGTCGGTGGCATGGTAAAGAAAAGGTTGGTTACGGCACTTTTAAATTCCCGTGGATCTCGGATACTGATGATGCTTTGTGGAAGCTCGTTCCAACACTTGGCCGTACGGCAAGAAAACGAGTAAAGAAATTCTTAAAATAAAGTAATAATCCTTATAATAATAGTGTAATAATAGTAATCCTTATTCCGCGGAATTTAATCCTCATGCCGCCACTTTTAATCCTTGTTTCGCTGGATTTTATCCTTGTGCTACTAGTTTTAATCCTTATGCCATGGAATTTAATCCTAAATTTTTTGGGTATCTTTGCATTACTCTTTTCACTACAATGCGACAGAGACTACCTCTATAGTAGTGCATAGAGTAGGCAGTCAGACAAAGTCGATTTATAGCCGTAGACAAGAAATAGTTATAACATAACAGGTCATAAATTATGCACGTAGTCCCATACTATCACATAGTAGTGCTTTGAGCAGGGATAGCCACAAAAATGTCAGTGTATGGCTATAAGCGAGGGAATAGTCAAAATAGGTCATAAATCATACAGGTATTCCCACACTGTCGCATTGTAGTAAAAAGAGTAATGCAAAGATAACCAGAGAATTTAGCCCGATTAACCCGATTAAATTTCACGGCATAAGGATTAAAATTGGTAGCAGAAGGATTAAATTTAACAGAAGAAGGATTAAATCCCACGGTATAAGGATTAAAAGTGGTGGCATAAGGATTAAATCCAGCGAAACAAGGATTAAAAGTGGCGACATGAGGATTAAATTCCACGGTATAAGGATTAAAAGTGGCGACATGAGGATTAAATTCCGCAGTATGAGGATTAAATACGGCGGGAAAACCTGTAGTCTCGGAGAAATAAATGCGGCTCCGCTAAACATATCTGTGCTAATCTCTGTGTTATAAAAAAAAATAGTTGGAAGAGGCAGAGACCGGATATCTTTCTTCGCACAGCTAAGGTGGGGAGGTGGGGGAGGGATCCGCATTTCCGGCCGCTAAAGGTCGTCTCTCGCATGGCAGCGCTTCGGCTGCTGATTTGTCCTCCAAGTACACTTTTTCCGGTGTTGCTGGCATGACATTCCTTCGGACGGACAGTCCGGTCGTCCAAGTATCCAGCAAAAAAAAAAGATAATAATAATAATAAATAAAAAAATGCGCGCGAGGCGAGTTGAGAAAACAGCAATCGGAATTCGTACTGCGCGCGTACTGCGGAGCGCCACGTGTTACTTCCCATGATGCAACGCGCGCAGAAACCGGTAGAGCGCCACCTATTGGGGATGCAATAGGAGCGCTCCGACGGGTTTACATGGGTTCTCCAAGCGAACCGTACCGACTCCATCCACCCCTCGGAAGCGGTCCAGGGTGGGCCGCATTTGGGAGCGCTCCGAGGCGTTTACATGAGCGCACCGGGACCGCTAACCCAGTTAGGTATTTGTAAGATGAAAGAAGGAATTCACTGAAAAGGTTAGCCAGCTGTAGGACACGAACCCGCATCTTCTGAGTTACCGGTTCAGGGCTTCAGAACATCAGTTCCCCTCACGTACTTGTAAGAGGTGACGTGCAGGAGATATGAGTCATCAAGGGGGTAGGGGCAACCAAAGGGATGAGTGCGTGTGAAGGACAAGACCTTGCTCTTATGAATGGTAACTGCCACATCGAACACCAAGCTGAAATTTTATCTAAGTCGGACTGCAAAGCCTTTTGAATATGACTCATCACCAGTCTACGACATGCTATCTCGATCCACAAGGCGTACACGGGAGCAACGGTTTCACCTTGACTGTGTCTCCCGAAACGGAATTAACGCCGCAATGGTCTACATCACCGCATCATCCTATATCAACGGCTGTGCTCGCCGCACCTTCAGTGGGCTTGGCGAAAGGCTGCCGAACGTGATGTCGCCTAACATACTGCTGTTTGTCATACAGGTTGGTACAAAGGATTCGTATTACATGAGATCAAATGATCTTATGTTGTTAGTTGTGCCAAGCCCACACACTCTGACTGTCTTATCATTTAAAATTATGAATGTAGTGCGTATCTTATTGTTGTGTGCTGGGGACATGGAGTCATACCCACGCCCTAGTGATATATTGAAACAAATAGGTGAAGACATTCGTGCTATGAAGACAGACAGGGACTCGTCCGACAAAGTACTGAACATTATCCAAGGAGGCTTTCGGTCATTGAACCCAAGCTTAATGACACTGGTAATGTTGCTAAGGCGGTTGACGAATGTAACAGGGAAATATCATCTTTAAGAACGACTGTTAGCTATCTATAGAAGGTAAGATAGATGACCTAGGGAATCGATCTCGCCGAAACAACCTTATTATCTACGGAATGGAAGAAGAAGCAAATGAGTCTTCAGATACTCTAAGGGAAAAAGTCACAGATAAAATTTCCAAAAGTTTGCGTGTGACTCTGTCATCCATTGAACGGATACATCGACTGGGCAGAAGGGGAGGACCTAAGCAACGTCCAATTCTTCTCAAACTCATTAATTACGATGAGAAAGTATGCGTGCTTAGAAATTGTTCGAAGCTAAAAGGCTCAACTATCTCTGTATCAGAAGACTTCTCGAAACAAGTGCGGTTGATTAGGAAGAAACTTTGGGATAGTGCAGTGGAAAACAGGATGAACGGCGATAAGTTAAAACTTCACTTCACCAAGCTGAAGATAAATAATGACTTTTTTGTCTGGGATCCTGTTCTAAATGCAAAAGCTCCGGAGAAGTCAAACACTCGGAAGAGGGGACTGACGTGATGTAATCAGGCTTAGGGTGAACTTTAGGTTATTGAACATAAACGCAAAGAGTATACTAAATAAAGCAACACAGTTGGAAAATGTTCTGTTGACTTACAACCCTGACATTACTGTAGTTAGAGAGACGTGGCTTTCTAACTCAATCTACGACTCTGAGGTTGTACCGCCGGGCTATAATGCAGAGCGCTGTGATCGAGAAACTAGAGGGGGTGGCACTGCTATAATACTAAAAACTATTATTCACTATATAAGGTTACCTGATATAAATGGTGTTGAATGTGTCTGGGTAAAGCTGCTCTCATTTTGTCCCCCTATTATCATAGGAGCAGTCTATCGACCACCGCAAAGTGAACCAAAAATCCTAAATATGTTGCTTCATTATGTTGCTCCTTTAACGATGAAATATCAGTTGATCATGGCAGGTGATTTTAATCTTCCTAATATAGATCGGTGTAATCTTATACCGGGATCTCTAACCTGCCCAAACTCGGTCTTGTTGACTCAGTTTCCATTCCAATTAAACTTATGTCAAAATGTCACGGAATTTACAAGGCTAAAAGGGTTGCACGGTTCGATACTTGATCTTATTTTCTCTTCCGGGACTATATGTGAAGTAAGGTCTGTGATTGCGCTGTTGTTGAAGGAATTTCTGACCACAAAATTGTTGTGTGTGATGTTGAATTGCGTGGTCAAACATATAAATGTGAACTTAGTAGTGTGTATGACTTTAATAATGCACAAGATGTGAGCACTCTAGACTTTTTGGAGTTACACTTACAGAGTTTTACGGACAATTTTAATGACCCTATGTGTTGTGCTGATGATATATGGACTCTTTTTGTCCAAGTAGCGCATAGGTGTCTGTCATTATATGTACCAAAGAAATAAAAAAAAAGTCAAGAGAGAAAATCCGTGGATCACTCGCAACATCCTGCGCCTGAAGAGAAGGGCAAATAAGTTATGGTAAAAGAGTAGATGTTGTCAACAATTTAAAGCCCAATTTCAATATGTAGCTAAGACACTGAATGATGAAATTCGTGCGGCCAGATTTGGTTTTTATAATGCTAGTTTACATAACTTTATTAAGGAAGACCCTGCAAAGTTTTGGAGATCCCTAACTCCATCACGAAAAAAGATTGACAGGCTCCAGGTGGGAGAATCAGTTACCTTTGATGGCAGAGCAATTTGTGAGCACATGAATCACTATTTTTGTTCCCAATTTACGACGGGTGATGGGCTCCGCCCTACTGACACTCATGGCATTCAAACTCCAATTGCTGATATTACTCTATCTGTCCAAGGTACCTGCTAACTGCTATTCAAGGTTAATCGTAAAAAAGCTATGGGAGCGCATGAAGTTCCTAATTAATTTCTGATAAGATACGCGGAATGGTGTAGCGAGTACCTCTACCTCGTATACAAAAAGTCTCTTAAAACCCCAGAACAGATTTTCTCTTCAGGAGGTAAGGAAGATTTGATTGGCTCCCAAATGGGAGAGGATGATCAGTGACGAAACCAAAATAACAAGAAAATGAGCGCGCTGTTCCAGCCCGCCTTTGGTCTCGCATCCGCGCTTATCACAGGCAGCTAATCTATCGCGGAATGATAGAGCACAGTCTTCTCCTCGTCTGGAAAGATAAAAATGTGGAAGCGACGTGCTGGAACGACTGAGAACATTCAGGAAAGGTCCTTTTGCAGCATGTGTCCACCGCGAGCTTCCTCCTATCATTATTTCGAATGGGACGTGTTGTATTAGTCGTACCGGTACAGGCGGTGAGTGTAACATGCTCGAAAAATAAAATGAATGAGAAAGAGCCACACTGGATGACACACTTGAGCGATATTATAAATGTTTCGATAACGTAACCACTGGGCTCATTTAAAGTGTGCCCTTGAGCATTCCTTGTGATGGCTAAAATTATGCTCCTGGTTTATCTCAATAAATATCCTATTTCTCATGAATTTGTTACCTCGGAATGACTGTTTCGGACCATAAAGTATGAAGTCGGGGACAGCAAGCACGTGACACAAGCAGCACGAGTAAAATATGTGCAACGCAGAGATGAAGGCTGAGGAAGGGGTTGCGTCCCCTTGTCTTCTTGTCCCGGGCACCTCCCTTCTTGGGATCCTCAGCTTCCTTGTCGACACGTGCGCTTGGCGTCCTGTGTTGAAATCTACACCTTCCCAAGCAGCACAATGTACTGAAAGTCGAGTGCAATTGGGGTGGACGGGTAGGTGGAAGGCCTTGAACAGGTTCGTGCAACTAAAGAAAATTGATAAGACACATACCGCCCACCGCTATTGCACTCGACTTTCAGTGCCCATTGTGCTGCTTGGGTTTACTTATTTCTACATTCCAGCTCAGCTTCAACCTTCACCAGGAACAGCTAAAACGCATTCATTTCACGTGTGCGAACTTGGAACGGTATCTCGAATGATAAACACAATGACAAAGCGACAACACTGAATGTTCATCTGTGGACAGTAATATCCGACCAAAATACTGAGGTATTCTTTTAGAAAGCGGTCATATTTCTGCGCCTTTTTCACTTTGGTGCCGAACGTAGGCGAGAATGCCGTCTCGGATTGCCTTAGGAGTATACCCAAAAGGAACAAAAGAAGAAAGAAAAAAAAAAAAAGACAGACATAGGCCGCACTATTGCGCCCGGTCACTCCGCGACACTTGAGTTGGTAACCACTTTTGAATGCCGTTGCAAAGCCACCTCTTGTGTATCTCGCGATGTATACGTAAACCCAGCATCATTATCATTATCTATCTGGGGGATATTGGACATATAGTGTTCGCTGAGTGCCTACGTTGTGACGTTGTTGTGACGTGCCTACGTTGTGCCTACGTTGAGGACAATTACTCTGTCCGAAATTGATCTATGCATCCGTGGGTGCAGAACGAACTTCCTACATGTGCGGAATAGAGTATCGCCCCTGCCTAATAAATCCCTCATTCAGCATCATAAAATAAAATTGTTTTTTTTTCTACATGTGTATATGTACACATCAGGTGTAAACATCGGGTTGAATCAGGTGTGGATCGTACGACCCAAGCCGCGGTTACATGAACCCGACAGAAACTGGTCGCACCTCCTCACATCAATCCTCCCTAGAAGATTGGTTGACACGGCCTGATGGGAGAGGATTTATAAAGCCGCGATAAACCAACTCGACCCGCTTTTGTCGAGTTCATGTAAACGCGGGTCCACGTGTACAACCTGTGTCAAACCTGATTCCATACCTAAAGCACACGTGTGCGGTTCCAGTGCCGGTTATGATTCGAAGCAAGCACACGTGAAATTAATACGTTTTCGTTGTTCCCGATCAAGGTTGAAGCTCAGCTGGAGTGTAGAAATAAGTGAATATGTCTATTTTCCAACAAGGGTCACCAACTGCACATGGCGACAAGGAAGTTGAGGACCTTACGAAACGATTTGGCGGGGACTAACACAAGGGGACGCATCCCCTCCTAAGCCTTCATCTCTGAGTTGCGCATATTTTACTCATGCTGAGGGTGTGTTGGAAAAAATTGGGCGGGGGTAGGGAGTGCACGGGTAAAAAGTTAGGGATGTGTCGCCAAACATTTGGGGGTATTGAGGGTGCAGGGGGTTCTGGATAAATCACTGGTCCTCGACTTCTCATACTTTATGGTCCGAAAGAGTCATTATGGGGCAACAGAAATTCATGGGAAATAGCATACCTGTTGGGATTGGCGTCCTCAGGAGCTTCATTATTCTAGCCGTCATAGGGAATGCTCAAGGGCCCACTGTAAATCAAACCACAGATCCCCTTACAATACATTTATTCTCTTGCTCAAGTGCCTCATCCAGTGGCGCTCTTTCTGATTCAGGACCTCTCCTGAATTGAAATGCTTTCAGTCGTTCGAGCACGTCGCTTCCACATTTTTATCTTTGCAGACGAGAAGAAGACTCTGCTCTATCATTCCGCGATAGATTACCAGACTATGATAAGCGCGGACGCGAGACCGAAGGCAGGCTGGAACAGCGGACTCATTTTCTTGTTATTTTGGTTTCATCACTGATCATCCTCTCCCATTTCGAAGCCAATCAAATCGTCCTTACCTCCTGAAGAGAAAAATCTGACCTGGGGCTTTAAGACAGGAGCGGTCCCAAAACAATGGAAAGTGGCAAGGGTCCTACCTATACACAAGACGGGTAGTACGACTGATCCTTGCAATTACCGACCAGTATACCAACATGTGCCAAAGTACTTGAACATATGGTGAGTACTTGAACATATCTTGTACTTGTACTTGAACATATCGTATCATGTGGTTACCTTCCTTGAAGAACACGATTTCTTTACACCTTTCCAATATGGATTTCGGACGGGTGTGTCAACAGTAACACAACTAATCGAGACTACACGATTTCTCCATCATACTTAACGACTGCGGCCAAACAGATGTTATTTTCCTAGATTTGTTCAAGGCTTTCGACTGTGTGTCACACGGAAAATTATTACAGAAGCTTAATTCGGTACTAGGTAATCCTAACTTAATTAAATGGTTTGCCGATTACCTTACTAGCAGGCAACAATTCGTACAGGTTAACTCATCACACTCGCCGTGCACAGCCATTCAGTCTGGGGTTCCTTAGGGCTCAGTTTTGGGACCAATGCTGTTTTTAATTTTCATTAATGACATTTTAAGAAATATTCCTGTCCAATGTCGAATTTTCTTCGACGACTGTATTCTTTATACTCAGGTTCGTTCTGATAAGGACCAACTTTTGCTGAACAACTGCCTGCAGAAAATTGTTACCTCGTGTGATTCCTGGCAAATGATGTTAAATGTCAAAAAATGCGTTTGTATGTGTATAACTAGGACAAAGGAAGTCATTTGTTATGATTATAAGATTAACTCCCATGTCTTGTCGTACGTGAATAGTTTTAAATATCTGAGTGTTACAATCTCGCATGATTTATCTTGGAATTTGCATATATATAGATCACATCGTCCAAAAGGCTTCCGGTAAATTATGGTTTTCACAGCGCAATGTAAAACACGCTACTTGGGAAACCAAACTAACTGCTTGTAATACATATATCAGACCTATCTTAGAATATGCTAACGTAGTATGGGATGTGTCTACCTCCAGGAACGTTTCTCGAATTGAGGCAGTTCAAAAGCGTTCACTGCGATTTGTATTTAGCAGGTGTAGGCAACTCAGCTCTGTTTCAGACCTTTGCGGTAACGCAGGACTAGAAACACTGGATCGCAGACGCAAGGTAGCTAGATTAAAAATTCTATATCACATATGATCAATGGAAAAATCAACATTGACACGGGTAGATACATAGAGTTACCTGCAGGGCGGCCAACACGTAGTATGCACAGCTATTACATCAAGCCATACAGTTGCAGAATTGATGCTTTTAAGTTTTCGTTTTTCCCACGCACTATTACAGAGTGGAATAGCTTACCGGATGATGTGGTCTCATCTGAATCAGTGAATCAATTTGTATCTAAACTTGTTTCTTGAATGCTGAATTCTTTTTGAATGAACTTGAATTCTTCTGTTTCTTAAATTGTACTGCTCCTACTTTGGCCTCTAGACGGAAGCCAGTAGTATTTCTAAATAAATAAAATATCGCATACTTTTTTTTCTTGGACATACATTTACCAACCTCTGAAAGTATTTATTGTTTCCTACAATCAGGACGCTATGTATCCAAGCATTTGAAAGGAAGCAGCTCGTAGACGTGATAATTTTGGGGTGGACGTTTGAAGAGCTGAGGTGATTCTTTACCGAGAGAAGAAGTCGATTGAATCCGTGTTGTTGAATCGCACGTTACACGGGAGAGCAAATGCGAAACGCAAGTATCAGGCATATTCTAATAAAATTCCAGGGTGCTCAAACGTCACGTATTCCTCAGCAATCCACACAGTCCTCTTTCTTGTATCCTTGCTGCTCCTACCTCAGCAGATTCCCATCACGTCATGACGGACAAAATCAGTGAAGAGGGAATTGTGTTTGTTTGCAGGAAGCAGGGGGTCTTAAAAGTGTGGGAGTCAGAGGCCTTTTTCCTCAAGAGGAAGCAAAGCCCGCTGCATGTAAAGTGTTTTGCTTTCTGCTGCCTCCGACTGAATTTGAACAACGACGCATTAGAACGACAAAGAAGATTTAAGAGAAAAAGCAAAACGAAAACTGCGCTCCCATGTTTTGAACAGGAAAGCGTTAAGATCCTTTCCCCACGTACGTAATTCAAATCTTGTTCTTGCAGTTGTGCGACAGCCGCGGGTGAATTCGCTGTGATGCCTTGTAGTAATCTTTTGGGCAAAAAACTTCAGTTTTATTGCTTTCGCTGCCTTTTATAACGAAGTTGATCCTGACGATGACCGGCCTGCTGAAGTAGCATGTGAGGCTCTTTTGCATGTGTTCTCTTGCGTTATATTACTTACTATTACCTTACTTTCTTTTCCCTATTTAATTAAAGCGGTGAAAGGTAACCGACAGCTTTCGGTTACAATTTGTGTATTCATTGTGCGAGGGGTGTTCAAGTCAAACCGGGACTTTCTGTCTCCTGAGTGTACAAATGGCTCGCGCTACTTCTTTTTCGTCATTTTCACACGCGACAGGTCTCCGCGTTAAAGTGCAGCTCCGCTGCTGTTCCGAAAGTATGAAGGCGTTGTGATATTCAGAACCGTGGTCCCAACTTCATTCATAAACGCACATCGCTTTCTAAATTTCCATACTCCTTCGTGAGAAATTTGAGAAAAACTACCGGGCGGCGGTTCCACTTGTGACGTCATACTTGGAACTGCGCGGATTGGATAGCCACACCTAGCCAGCTCTGCCTGGCAACCAGTTTGTGTTTACACTCCGTCATGGCCGCTGTATCGTGCTGAAATAGCTGTCACGAGCTATCGGGGACCACCGCACCGTTTTATCACGTTTCTTATAAGAAATACTTCGTCTTCGAGCACGTACTCGTTCTCTTCTCAATAGCTTTGGTAGTGCTTTCTGCACGCGCAGCAAGTCCGCGCATAGTGCGCTGCCAAAGCTATTGAGAATGCGTACGAGTACGTCACACGTTAGGTGTTAGGTCTTGTTGGTAGCATGAAGCACAGTGCGGGCACAGAATGTCCGCTCACGACGGCTGTCGTTGCACAACGAGGCCATCCTGTAAGGCTTGTTAAAGAAGACCGGCAAAACTATCTTTGACGCTATTAATGACAGCAATTATCACGCAACACACCCCAAACATTCACCTTCGCCCATAGATCTCCGCCATCGCATCGACGATTTGGCGTTAGCCAAGCCACGAGCGCGACTAAGCCAGGACGAAGCCGGGATTGGCCAGGGTTTGCCGACCACAGGACTGCCGTGCCAGGGAAATTTAAAAAATTGTTTTCTTAAAAACTACAAACAAATGGGTGAAAATTTTTCACATGTATGCTCCCTCTGCGGAAACGAACGCACAGCCCAAGCATGGCTCCATTCTGTCGCAGTCGAAAATCGGCGGAGCTGAGCTTTAACCACGTGGTGGTCCAAAGTTTGTCCAAAACCGGAGACACGTGCTAGACAAGATGGTCGACAACGAGGTGAGCGCGCACATCGAACAGCGAATTGTCATGAAGTTTCTCGTGAATGAAGGCGTAAAGTCATCTGAAATTCACAGAAGACTTCACGCTCATTATGGTCACAATACACTTAGCCGCAGCGAAGCGTTTGAGAAGTGCTAACGGTTCCGAGACGGCCGTACGTCAGTGCAGGACGATCCCGGCCGGGGCGACTCAGAGCCCAGTGTCAGAGTTCCAGAGAACATCCAACTTGTGGAGCGGCTGATCCACAAGGACCGACGGATAACATGTCTCGAACTGGCTCGGAAGACGGACCTTTCTGTGGGAGCGTTGAACACTATCATTCATGAACACCTCCACTTTCGGAAAGCCGGGCGTCATCACCAAAGGAGTCCTTCTCCTACAGGACAATGCACGCCCGCATACTGCGCATCTCACGAAACGCACCTTACAGGAACTTGGCTGGGAGTTGCTGCCACATCCCCCTTACAGTCCAGACCTCGCCCCCAGCGATTTCCATCCCTTCGGGTCACTGAAGGTGTTCCTAGGGGGCCGCCACTTCAGCTGCGACGACGAGATCAAGAATGCGGTCCGATCATGGCTGCTACGCGTCGGTACGGATTTCTACGCTGCTGGCATCCAAGCCCTCGTGAAACGCTGGGACAAGTGCATTAGTGCAGCTGGAGATTACGCTGAAAAATAAAACTAATTTCTTGCATGTAAGTCCATTTTACTTTTGCGAAAAATTAAAAGTCCCGGTTTGACTTGAACGCCCCACGTATTTGCAAACTCAACTCGGAAATTTGCCACGTAAAGGTCACTTTTTTACCATACTAATATGAAGAGCGCTCCGAATGTACTCAAATTCATGATAATGGACAGTGATGTTCAGGAGCTATCCCATCGGAAAAAATAGCCGAACATCATGCTCTTCGGAGCAGCCGAGCATAACGCGCGACAATTTTTTGAGCGCAATCGCTGCCAGTCCGACGAAAGGCGGTCGCAAACCCAGCCCACAAAGTGATAGTAGAAAAAGTGACAGTTCCTGAAATTGGGAGTGGGGGCATGATCCCAGCGGAACCTGATGTGATAGGCCATGCATGTGTTATCTCTTTCTACGACGCCGGAGTGGACTGGGCTTCCAACCTCTTTTCGTCGGAATGACAACGATTGCGCTGAAAAATTTGTCTCGCGCTATCCTCTGGGACCTCCCCTCAATATCCCTGTCAATTATCATTAATTTGAGTAAATTTCGCACGCTCTTCACACTGGTGGAGTGAAAAGTGACCTTTTCTTGGCAAATTTCCGAGTTCAGTTCCCAAAAAGTTACATAATTGAACTTACATTGCATGACATTCACATCAGTGGGTAGCAAAAACCTAATGAGAGCAAATGCAGTTGACCGCATGATTCTAGGTGGTGTAGTTTTTATTATTATTATTATTATTATTATTATAATTCAATGACACGTTCTCTGCACTCTAAACATTGAACTTCACCGCATAGCACGCTCTGCGCCAACCATTGCCGCGAACGATAGAGGTATCGCTTCTAATTCGAAGAGAGAGAGGGGGCGTACGCCTTTTTGTGTCAATTTGGATATACGATAATTCGTGGCAATGGTTGGTGTAGAGCGTGCTATGCGGTGAAGTTCAGCTTTTACAGTGTGGGACACCCTGTATATGAATGACCTGCCTAAATGTGTTTCATCTCGCATACGTCTGTTCGCAGATGATTGCGTAGTTTATCGAGAGCTAAGTTGTCAGTCGGATAGTCCAATCTCCAGTCAGATCTTGATAGGATATCATCTTTGTGTAAAACCTTGTCTATTGAACTAACTTTAATAAATGTAAACATATGAAAGTAACCCGAAAAGATAACCAGTCAGAGTTGTACTGCATTGAAATGTCCGCTCTTGAAGGAGTTCTTATAAATATTTAGGGGACATCTTACTAATAATTTGTCTTAGAAATCGTACTCTCGGCTGCGTTAGACGCAATTATCAGCTGGCTCCAGTAGAACTTTGCATACTTTATATAATACATTCGTCCGGCCTAAACTGGAATATGCAGCAGCGGTCTTGTATCCTACAGAGGAGTCACTGAAACAGATTTTAGAAAGTGTTCAAAATAGATTCAGTCGTTTCATTTTTGGTAATTACAACAGCACAGCAAGCGTCAGCGAAATGAAACGCAATTTGAAATTAGCATCATTCGATTTCCGGCGGAGGGTCTCACGAGCACGTCTCGCACTTTCTCTTTTTTTTTTTAATAGAACCGGTCATTTAGAATCATTGCTATTGTAGCCTTCATCGTATTTATCATTACGCATTGATTATCAACTTAAAGTCGCCATTTACAACTGTAACACCTCGTCGTTCCGCTCATTATTCGTAACTCGTACATCGGTAGAATTGAATCATCTTCAGGGCTCTATTATGTTCATTGTTGATACCAACAGGTTCATCGAAGCTGTATATGACCATCTCTTTTACTCACCATTAATAAGCGTTAGTGTTTGATTCAGGTAATAATCTGAATCTTTTGTGATTTGATTTTGCCTTTCTTCTATATTTTCCTGTACCTACTCTCCTCTGTGACGCCTCTGACGCCTTGAGGATAAAATAAATAAAAACGAGTAAATAAATAAATCTGTTCTGCACTAAGAAGCTTCCTTGGCGGAGCCTCGCGTCTGACAGTCTGGCGTATTGTGCTTTCCACTCGCGCCACCTGCATCACCACACCTCACGTGATACCCAACGTCTCATGACGCCACCTTCGCACTTCACTCACCGCACCGCGATATCTGCTTACGCAAGGGCACGACGCACGCACGTTATCCGGTTACAAGCTCAACAATCTCATATACAGGGTGCCCCAGAAAACGTGTCATTGAATTATAATAAAAAAACTACACCACCTAGAGTCATGTGGTCAATGGTATTTGTTCTTACTCGGTTTTTGCCACCTCCTGATGTGAATGTCGTGTAACGCAAGTTAAATTATGTAAATTTTCGCGAGCTTAAGTCGGAAATTTGCCTAGTAAATGTCACTTTTTTACCCCACCAATGTGAAGAGCGTGTCTAATTTAGTCAAATTAATGATAATTGACAGGGATATTCAGGAGCTATCCCATCGGAAAAAATAGCAGAACATCATGCTGTACGGAGGTCGCACAGAATAGCGCACGATGAATTTTTCAGCGCAATCTTTGTCAGTCCGACGAAAGGAGGTTCGAAACTCCGCCCTCCCCGACATCGCAGAAAGAGATAAAACAGGCACGGCTTATCACGTCCGACTTTCGCTGGGATAATGCTTTCCCTCTCCCAGTTTTAGGAACTGTTACTTTTTCTACTATCACTTTGTGGGCTGGCTTCGGAACCTCCTTTCGTCGCACTGAGGGCGATTGCGCTCAAAAAGTCATCGCGCGCTATGGTCGGGTGCTCCGAAAAGCATGGTATTCGGCTATTTTTCCGATGGGATACCTCGTGAATATCACCGTGAATTATCATGAATTTGAGTGAATTCGGCACGCTCTTCATATTGGTGGGGTAAAAAAGTGACCTTTACTTGGCAAATTTCCGAGTTGAGTTCGCAAATATTTACATAATTAAACTTGGAGTACATGATATTCACATTAGGAGGTGGCAAAAACCTAATTAGAACAAATGCTCTTGACCGCATGATTCTAGGTGGCGTAGTTTTTTTATTATAATTCAATGACACGTTTTCTGGGACACCCAGTATGTGGGTGTTTCGCCTGCTTGAGGGAGAACTCAAGAAATGAACAATTATAAAATTTCGACAAGCGAGCACTTCCGTATGACCGATAAAACCGGACGCTCTAGGCAGCTTGTCAATAGTCCTTGAATTACTTTCCACTCCATTTTCACTGCGCGTGACTTTTGTTCGTTTGCTTATTCCTTCTGTACATACGTGAACAGACAGAGAACATACAAAACGACAAGGGAGACACCTCTACGGGCTCCTTGTATGCAAGATTTTTGTTGACTTGCGACGACAAAACGCACATCTTCTTGTAGGTGACACAACGAATCTCTTTCAATGACATGCTGTTCGTTTCAACGACGAACACCGCCGAGCGCCATCGACCTCGCGCTATCGGATATTTCCTGGGCATGTGTGCGATATTCTTCGTCTTCTTTTTCCTCTTCTAGCTGGATGGTGTCTGGAGCTATGTGGTCTCTCTGGTGGGCACCTGCATCTCCATTTCTTTTAAGCTTCAGCGTAATTGCGAAGGCGTGTCCTGAACGTGCGACGCTCTGAGATGAGCGTCACTGTTTCTTTCATTCTCTCATTTTCACATCAACGTGAGAACGGCTTAATAGCGGTTGACGATACCGCTGTCTTTTAAAAATGCGCAGAGGGCTTTCTTTACTTTCACTTGTTGCTGTTTGCAGCGCCAGTAACCAAATAGTTTGCAGAAGCTGTAAGGTCGGGAGTCAAGCTTATCAAGCACTGTCTGAAGTCGTTCTCTGTGAGTTTCGTAAAATGGGCACTGCATGATTATGTCAAGTGTGTCTTCCAGAGTGTTGCATGTGCGGCATAACGAAGTCGATGTGAGTTTCATTCTGTAGAGTGTTGTCTGTGAATAAAGCTGACCTAGGCGGATTCTGTGGCTGGCTGTTTACAGAGGCCTCTCCAGGCTTCTTGGTACACTAGCTGTCAAATTGGGATGGGTGAAAGAGCAGCAAGAACGCATCCCTCCGACAATCAGCAGGTCGGAGGGATGCCTTCCATAGTTCTGTGGATTTTTGGGTCGTCGTTTTCCTTAGATAGCTGTGGTGTCAGCTTTCGAGAAAGGTATGGCGCTGAGCTTGGGTCTTGCTTAGAGTTTCCTTGGCTGTTTTGTCTGCTGCTTCATTCCCTGATATACCACAGTGGGATAGAATCCACTGCAATGTTACACTGTTACCTGACCGTATGGTATCGCTGAGGGTGCTGAGGATTTTGTACACCATATAATTCAAATCACTTCTTTTGATGATGGCTTCTAAGGAGGACTTTTGTGTCTGTGTAGATGAGCCAAGTTTTCGGGTGAGATTTTTTTATGTGGCATAGTGCTTTGAATATACCGTGTAGTTCAGCAGCGGTAGATGAGGTGCCATGTGAGAGCCTGCATCCCTTCCGTATGGTTCCACTGATAAAAGCATATGCAGATCTGTCTTCTGAACAGGAACCATCTGTATAGACGACTGTTCTTGATGCGAAGCTGCCCTGAAGGTATATGCTGGGGACAGTGTTTTCAGCACGGAGGCATTCGTTTCTGATTTATTATTCATTCCGGGAATTTCTGTGTGTACTTCCGAGTGCGGTAGGATCCAAAAGGGCTGTTGAAGAGTGTGAGCCCTTTCCTTAGGCAGATTTCTTTTGACTTTCCGTACTGTCTGTGCAGTATTACTTTCGTAGCGATTTTCCAGTTTTCTGATGAGCTGATGATTGAAGTGCTCGGTTAGTTGGAGTGCGATCTTGATGCATGATGACGGTGCTCGTCATGAAATTTGGGATGACAGAAGACCGAATTGTACACCGGACTGAGGTGTTCGTTGTCACACACTCTTAAAACTGAACTTCACCGCATAGCACGCTCCTAGCCACAGTTGTACGTAACTGGTTACAAGTAACTCGGTACCCAGTAACCAGTTACTTTTTTCGCTAACGAAGTAACGACCTAGTTACTTTTCTAAAAATTGTAACTAATAACGTATTTAGTTACAAAAATCGGTAACGCGTTACTCACGTTACTCGTTCCTTTCCTTCGTTTACGCTCCGCTTCAACATGGAACGACATGGTCAATTACTATGTGGAAATTGCCGAAATCACGTACGCTTCTAACTCGAGGTGACCTGACCTGGATGCTCAGCTCGTGGGAGCCTCTGGTCAACAGTCATTCTTTTGTTGATTCCTAAGGTGACCGGCATGATGAATGCCGCAACACTTCCCGGTCGTGTCATTGACCATGAAAGCATTATTGGTAAAGTACCCTGGATTTGTTTGTGGGTGTTATCTTCCAGCAGCTGCCAATGGATATATTAGAGTAACTAAGCTCCCCGAAACTCGGATCCTGAGATGGCATTGTCATTCTCTGCTGATTCGCCGTGTTGTTGTAAAGTGGGTCCACCCGACGTGGACCACGAAATCCCGAGTTTATTATATGCAGCTCGCGCGTGTCATTGGCCTAGCAGAGTATACCGGGAGGAAACCTTAGTCCCTGTATTTTCGCTCCCACCTCCACACTTGTGGACTCCAGTGAGGATCACTCGTTGGATTATAAGATGGCACAGACGATAACCACGTCAGTGTGGCCTGGGTTGGACGACATGTTCAGTGTGAAGGCGGAAAAAGGTGACGGGAATGTAATATTTTGGTGTTTTCCTTGCCTTCCCAAACTAAAGTGACCTAGTGCATCCCACTCGTCGCATTCGAATTTGGAAAAGTGTGCTCATGTAAGCGTCTTCAATATCTTACCGCTGTAGCAGTTACCGTATCGAGGATTATACGTTAAAGGCACTGTTTTCCAGGCATCAATCGAATACATCGTGGAGCCGGTGCCGTGTTGTGATGAGGTAGCCCGATAACCTGAGAACCCTGGCTGGTTTTGATGGTCTACAACGGGGGGGGGGGGGGGGTGCGGTTATGTTTACTAAAAGAAAAGAAAGGTTAGCCATGCCAAGAGCCAGCTTATACAACGGCTTGTAGACGTTGGTGTAGCATTTATCAGTTTGCATAAACGCACAATATCGCGCTGACGTCGTGTAGCCTCCTAACAGTGGTGCCAAAATATGGGAATAAAAGCAGCTGTTGTCCTTGAATTCAAAGAACAAAAAAAGAAGGAAAGTAAGCCTCGCTACTGATCAGGCGCATCCAACACATGTGTTTGTGGTATCAAACAAAGTGGCTGTATTTGATGCAACCATGCCTTTCCACAGCAATTCTTCAGTCTTGTCACAGAGGCTTTCTCGAGCAAACGCACCAAAAATAACCGATGCCCATTTCGGGTACCAACTATTCTTCAAAGCGAATTCCATGGAAATTGTCGGACAAAATGAAGCACGTGTCAATTTTGACATGGTTGTGGCTCTAATAGCGTGGTAACGTAAAAGTAACTCGTTACTATCGAGTAACAAGAACGCGTTCCTTTCGTTACTTTGGTAACGAGTAACGTATCTAGTTCCTTTTTTTTCGTGGTAGCGAGTAACGGTATTTAATTCCTTTTTTTCGGTAACTTGTACAAGTCTGCTCCTAGCCAATCATCATCTCTAATGATATCGTTATCTGCCCTGATTTGCTGAAAACGGGAGGCGTACGCCTTTTTTGTGACAATTATGAACAGCATAAGAGGCACAGAAAAGGCGTACGCCTCCCGTTTTCTACAAATCAGGGCAGATAACGATGTCATTCGAGATGATGGTTGGCTAAGAGCGTGCTATGCGGTGAAGTTCAGTTTTAAGAGTGCACCCCCGGAAGCCCCCTGGTCTCTGCCTGTACCACCCACCTTCGTAAGTCTTCCGAACCTTCTGGAAAGAAGAGATCAGGTTTCCCCTCAAGTCATCCGAGCCCATTTTTATGCTCTGGTAGAAGAGAAGTTTGACGGTTCCGCAGCAGTATACACGCATGACTCTTCAAGAAATGGCAAGTCTGCGTTGGCCTTTATAGTACCATCCGAAGGCGTAGCACAAGGACGACGCCTTTCGCATCCAACCTCATCTGCATTTGCAGAACTTTATGCAGTTCTATTCTTTGTGCAGCACATAGTTGATTTGAGCCCGCGAGAACGAACAGTGTTCACCGACTCCAAATCTGCACAGCAAGCTATTGAGAACACACGCATTCTAGGCTGGTCCACACCCTTAAAGGGACTCTGACCAGAAACTCTGGGAGCTCTTTCGTACTTGCACTCGATAAAGTGCCCAACAAGGACTCTCCATGCGAAAATTCATACATGAAAACCCCACGGTTTCTCTAAACTCGAATTTTAAACATTCGACTTCATCCGAGTGCAGCACGCCTAGCGTCAAACCAAGAAAACATACGTTTATATAGAATATCCACCCCGGCCCACCATCAAGATGACGTCAACACGAGGGCCACTGCCAACACCGTAATTAGCTCAAACGCGTCACGTGGTCACGCCATACCTGTCGCCATGCCTGTCAATCTCCTTCATGAAATGGCATTTATGTGTTAATGTTTTTGTTACAGAGCCTCAAAAAGAAAAATATACCCTACATTTATCACCTACAATAGGTTCTACGATTTTCTTTTCAATCTGTGCACGGCGTTCCACATGCTTCCGTATCCGATCATCTGTAATGGATGCCGTATGACAACGAGCTTGTGAACTGCGAACTTGTATGACTCCCGGCTCATCCTGCTTTTTTCGTGTCATTGGGTTGGTGTTGGAGTTGTTCGCCATATTCTGAACGTTTCACCTATCATTGCGGTGTACTGTTCTTGATCTGCTGCGAAGCAACGAACCGCAACAGCAGTCACTCGCCTCAGCGAAATTCTGAATCGAAAAATCTGAAGCGAAAAAATCTCAAAGGAGCATCGGGAACTCATTATGCCGTCACATGAACCTTCATCTAAAGAAACCAAGTGTGCTCTCGGGTGGTCCTGACAGAAAAGTAGTTTCAACAAGGTTAGCACATTTATTTTTCAGTTCCAAGTCAACGCACTGAAAACCATGCAAGTGCAGCCGATCATTCTCGTAGCTGTTGTGTAACGCGTATGCTTTCTTACGCATCCCACAGGACCCTCCGCTTTTTCAACCCAGTTATCTTTACGTGATCCTTCTGATGGCTTCTTACTAGGCTATGCCGCTCTGAAGCATTGAGATGACGAAGCGTCGTGGTGGCTGCACCTCTGCTTTCGAAAGAACAGTCATTCCACACTGTGCTTACTGGCTTTGTATCGAGTCTGACAAATCCGACAGACTTGGACTGCCTTTTTTAAGAAAGTTTGAAATGTAAGTATGTGTATATTGGTTTCACATATCCACCACATATTGAGTGTGTGTATCATTGTACTTTATATGCTACAACATATTAGCTAACGTTATTATACAACACCTAGTGTGGCAAACTCGACATCAGTCACACATGCCAACAATTGTTTCTGCCTTTTCTTCAATTGCTTATTTTTATCATATTATGTTTTTGCATGTATCTCAATTTACCAACCAACCAAGTACAATATTTTAGTATAGTAGCCTGATTTTTAACTAGTCAGTTTTACACACGTAACATGAAAAACGGTTAGGAGCATTGCTATTTGCTCCTGCTATTTGCTATTGCTCCTAACCGTTTTTCATGTTACGTGTGTGATTCCCTCTTCGCGGGCTCCTTGACAGTGTTTTATTTTTTTCCCCTTTTCGACGTAGTCAGTTTTACCATGGTTTTGGCGCACTATAGCCCGAGTTGCTTATGCGCCATTAAATTGAATCATCATCATCATCATCATCATCTTCAGCTGCCATTATTCAATTTAAGTGCCAGGTCTCAGTTGGATACAATCATATGGCGAGATATATTTTTTCCCTTCATTCTGGAATTGCTCATTTCAGAAGAATAGTCACTGTGAAGTTTGTTTCCGTTTTCGGAAACATTAAGAGGTCTAAAACCAAACACTTTTCTTTCAGAGCATCCCTTATATACCTGCATTTCAACTCCAATCTGCATTACAAGAATGACATACCACTCAACAGCGATGAACATTTGAAGGTGAAAGAGCAGGAACGAAGATGCGTTAATCTGTGCGAAAGGTGCTTTGTATGTGTCTGAGTTGAGGACATAGGTCTCAAGCTAATTCCTGTCTTCAGAAGAGGTGACAACCATGCTCCTTCTATCTACTAACCAGCTCCACCTTTTAGGGTTTCCTGTAAAGTAATGGAGCACATCATATAGTACTAGCATGTTGTCAACCGTGTTGAGTCTATCAATTTCTTTTTTTAAATTCTAGCATGGTTTTAGAAAAAGGTATTCTAGCAAAACTAACGGCATTTTAAACTGTCTTGGTTTCTGGGTGCACGAAGATGCAGTATTTTTTTATTTTGTAAGGGCTTTTGACACTGTGCTTTATGCTCGCGTGTTGGCCAAGCTAGCCTACTTAAAATTTGATCCTGCTACCATTAACTGGATATGCAGTTTCTCAACTAACCGCAACCGTGGCAACAACTCGTAAGGAGAACCTATCATATCGCCATCATGCAGCTTTTGTTATATTACAATCGCTTCACATTTTAATCTAGTCAAAAGCAATGCCTTTTGGTGATCGGTCTTGTATGATTACATGCCCCTCCGTTATGTAACACCACACTGGGTTCTTCAACCTATGAGAGATAAATAAAGATATTGCCAAGTAAACTGTTTACAAGGCTCGTTATTCCATTTCGCCACACTACCACAAGCAATTGTTAGAGTAGTGGCCCAGGGTATGAAGCTCGCCAGTAATCATCATTCAAACAAAGTTCGTAATGTAGAATCCTTTACTGAGAATAGCGGCTTAACACAACAATTAAAGAACAAAGAGAGTAAACGTTTCGTTGCCTATCCAGATGGCATCATCCCTACAACAGAGAACAATCAAAAACAACATCAAAGTAGTCAAATCGGTGGGCTTTCATCCAACGAGTCTCATGCGCCATTTGGAGGGCACTGTGCCCATCAGGCATTTTGACTGTGCATATCAAGTTGAGTGCATAGAATGTGATGCAACCTACATTGGCGAGATAGACAAAAGACGTGGGACAAGACCAAAAGAGGACATAAGGGACGTTGCCAGGGCTACTAATGCTTAGCTATTTTTTTTTAATTGGGTGTTAGCGCCGCGAAGCAACTGTGGCTATGAGCGACGTACAGATGTGGACAGACGGAGAGAGGATAGCAGGAAGGAGTGAGGGACAGGGAGTTAGTATGCGTCCTGGGCCGACTTCAGGGGGAACTGTGCCGACATTCGTCTGGAAAGTCTTCAGAAAACCCAGGGAAAACCTCAGACAGCACAGCCGGCGGTAGGATTCGAACCCACCACCTCCCAGTCTTCAGCACGACCTTGGTTACCACCAACAAGCCTTAGCCCACTCGGCCATGCCGCTGGTTTAGCTTAACTAACCAGGACCGAATTAGTCTACCATTGCTGGCCTAAGGGACATATATTTAATTTGGATGATGCAGTAACCTTTGCACATGAGTAGCGATGGTGCCCTAGAAAGTTTTTAGAGTCCTGATTTATCACGCGTGATGCTTCAGCCTGTAATACAAACCATGGTCCCCTATCGGGTGCGTATGACGCCCTCTTAGATAGGCTGATGTGCTCGTCTTTGGCCTGTGTTGTACTGATGATGCCACCCGGATAGGCGGCAAAATGTTTACGCTCTGTTTTTTATCGTTGTGTTGAGCGGTGGTTGCAGCAAAGGACGTTACATTATGAGGTCGTCACCCGGCTTTTGGAATATATTTTCAAATAAAGTTGTTGTTTTACAAAGCTCAATACATTGCAGAAATCATTCTTATTGACTATTGTTTAGGCAATACCATTCTTGCAGTCACATGAAGCACTGAAGGGCCAACTTAAAAAATAAAGGCAATCTGATTTATGTTCTTGCCGACATGGCACAGCGTATGCACGAGGTAGCTCCATTTCAGAAGCCTGAGATATCATCAGATATGGTGCACAGCATTACGTATTTGCTTTTGCTAGGGCAACTAAGAAGGGTGGATAGAAAGGCAGTTACAACCGGTTTCCACAAAAGACATTCAGATTCATTAGCAATTTCCTGCAAGAGAGCTAAGGCTTTTCTAGATTACTAGAACATGGGTACTTGGTTATAAAGAACAAGAATTCATCCACCAGAGGTCAGCGTTTCACACACTCTGCTTTCCATCAAAACTATTAAAACGTGGGGCCCCCAAACCTGCGCAAAATTTCTGGAGAGTCTTCACTGGACACTGTTGTTGTCCCTCTCACCAGGTGCTCTCTATGAACCTGACTCACAGTTCTGGATGCACTGCCTGAGCTAACTTCAGCATGCTTTCCTAACACGAATGGTAACTGCTATGAGGAGTGTTGTACTTACTGAAAGCGATATGACATGCTGTGCCTTGACAGGTAATGTTGATATCCTTCTTAAGACAGAGAGATGTTCCTTGCTCCCTTTATTCCAAACCGCACTATCAGACGCAAGCCCACTTGCCACCAAGCCAAGTTGTGCCTCACAGTCAGGGCAATCAAGGGAATGTATCACTGAGGCTCAGAAAAGCTGTTTTCCATCGGGATCTGATCCAGGACTGAGCCGTGAGTAGCCCCGTGAAAGCACCAGGGTTTCTCCGAATTTTATATGTGCCAGCTTTTATTTTCCTCCCTCTTCTTTTTTTTATGTAGTAGCTGATTACTTTAGCCTTGTACTGCTTTGGAGATTGAAGATGTGGAGATATGTAAGAGGTGGAACTAGGCTTTAGGCACAATGAGGCAAAGTGTGACTACATATCTTCTGAGAATGTTTATGTATCATTCACACAAAGAGAGAATAGGTGTTACAATAGATATTACATCTTTTTCCGGTTTTGATATTTATTTATTTATTTATGAATATACCTCAGAGGCTCTTGCAGGCATTACATGAGGGGGGACATCAACATGGGTCACTTAACAAATACAGAAGTTACAAGGAACATACATATTTGGAAGACAGACTCTGTTTCTCATTTGTTCATCAGTCTTGCTCAAGAAATTGTTCACTGTAGCAACAGTACACAATGTCACGAAAGGAGTGCTCATGTATCGTTCCGCAAGACTCATTAAAAAGGACTAGTGTTGTGTTTCAACACAACATATTGAACTCATGAACCATGCATTATCCTGAGAGCTATAAATCATCATTAAATACAGATGCTGATTTATTTTAAATGCGATAGACGACCTGTGCGAAGAGGTACCTCCAGTTAGGATATTGGGTAATTGAAGCCTGTGGCAGTTTCTGTGGGGAAGGCTTGCCGGACCCTCTTCACTGCACAGGCTGGGATGACCGTGCTCTTGTTTTTCCCAAGCTTGTGCTATACTCACCTTGCAAACTGGCGATACACAGTGTATCTGTATCGCCTACACAGATGTGCATAGATATAGATGTGCATAAAATATAGTTTAGGCAAATAGGTAACCGGTTACAGTACAGTGTGTGTGTGCAGTGTCATTTCCACATGTACCTGAGAGCAACTGCAGTTTACCAGCCCACACCCTGTATATTACTACACATGCTGTGTACGTTTTGAGACCAACATTGCTTTACTTTTCACTGAATCGACAATCAAGAACACTCAATATCGCTAAAAACCTACGCTAAAACCCCATGCACAGGGCAATGCATAAAAAGGTGACTCAGGACACAGCACACTGACAATTACACAATTGCCTATATTGCTTTTCTCCAGTTCAGGGTTCTGTATTGTATAGTCTTTTTACGTGCTGCGCCCTGTACTGGACTTTTATGCGACTATTTTAGCGACTTTAATGCTGGACCAAACCAGATTTGGGCGCCCAAATTTTAACATCGTTCGACAAGGACACATGTGACTTACTTGTGAATATAGTCGCTCATAGGTGCGCGCTGCCCACGGAGTTCAAATATGCCACCCTCAGGACAGTCATATTGAAGCATAGATGTTGGAAATCTTCGTGGGTTGTAATGCACTCATACTGCAGTCCTTCGGCAGTGTTTTCGAGCTACTTGCAGCACAAGCATTCGATCTCCTTCGGCATTATGACACACCAGCCGCACCGGCACCATAAACAGCAAGTGCGCATTAAATATCAGGAACGAAATTTCAGAGAACGTTTACATGTTCGATCACAGTGCGCGATAAAAAGGTCATCGCTTACTTGTCTGTCGAAGACAGGCGACTGATGCTCTTTGCTTCAGCTGTGACCGATGTTCGTAGAGCTCTAACTTCGCCTCGCATTCGCGGCATCGGCGACGTTTCGAAAGCAAGCCTACCAAGCTGTTCAGCACATAGAATTTCCTTCTCGATCGCAGAAAGGTCAGAAAAAAGTTCCGGGCTCGAAGTCTCCGCATTTCTTGCTTCGACGTCCATATTGAAGATCGCTTTCCGGACGGATGCCGCCGCTACCGCCGCTCTCACAAACTCACTAACAACAGAACTTCTGGTCCGGGCGCCCACTTAAACATGGACCTCGTGCTTTCGTCACGCACACGGAAATTGGAGGATGTCCACTACAAAGAGGCTAGATTTCGGTGCCGATTGCGCGAGTTGAGGAGGAAAAGCGAAGCCGCTTTTCAGCTCCCCGTTTGGCAAACTTTGCCGCCGCGCACAGCCAAAATATTTCGCGTGTGGCTTGGAGGCATATTATACCTTCGTAATAGATGCAAACGAAAGGTTTGTCGAACTTCTGGTCAGAGTCCCTTTAATGACAGACGTGTTAATGGCTCACAAGCATGTGTGCGAAACAGGGAACAGGGTAGTTCTCCAGTGGGTTCCAACCCATTGTGGTGTGAGTGGGGAATGGACAGACTGACAGCGCCGTAGAACAACAACAACAACAAATAAGTGACGATGATGTAGTGGGATGTTTCGCCGCTGAGGCGACCGTAGAAACATCTCTGTCATCAACGCGACGAACGAGTGTTGCACAGCTGTGAGGAGACCGCCGTTCAATTCTTCGACGTCTAGTGGCATCCCTGGCTTCCCGCAAACTGGCAACTGACATTCTCTCCCCATCTGTGCTTGCAAGAGTTGATCCAACGCTCGCTTTCCGGATGCCACGAAACACCTCTCGTCAAGGCGCTGCATTAAATCATCGGATACGGCCCGGGCTTTTTCAGCTCAGTGGCGTTACCGCTTGCGACAAGTTGACTCTTCTAGATGCCGCCTCTGCTGTGATTTGGAACATCGCCCGCTCTACCAATCTTCCTATCCACGCTTTCAGTGTCTCTAAACCAGCTGGGCTCTTGCCCTCTCGCTCTGTCAAAATTGCTTGGTGCGTGGACAAATCCAGGGGAGGGGGGGATATGTTTAATGCAAAGAAAAAAAGGGAAGGGAAAGGTTAGTCATGATGTAGGCTTGCTATTCCCAAAATCTAATAAACAAACAAAAGAAGATAAAAGCAGCAGAGACACAGAAAATTATGGAAAATACAGAAAAAACAGCTCCTTCACTAATCGTTGTGCAGACAGTCATATAGGACGTATCAGAGAATGCCCAGGAGTTTCGATTCCCGGAGGAATCGCGTCAGCGCAGACGTGACTTCAGCGTGCTGAGTAGGGCCAAGGAGCACCGCGAGAGGGGGGGGGGGGGGGGCTCGGTAGCCTAGAGGAGCGTGACGGCGCCGGAGACTCGACCGGTGATCTTGGTACCGCTGGCAGGCAAGGAGTATGTGTGGCACGTCAGCTTCTACCTGACACGTGGGGCAAAGAGGTGATGAATGCTGACTCATCTTAAAGAGGAGGAATGGAGTTCGTGCCAGATTCAGCCGCAGCCGATGAAGCAACGATTCCTCGATGCGCGGGATGCGGCTAGGCACAGCCCACCAACGCCTAACAGCACATAAAAGCACTTCTAGAGTTTTTGAACACTGTAGGATTTCGGTCCTCACTGTGAAGGGACTCATTATTATATTTCACCACATAACCGCCAGCAATGTGGTAGGGTATCGCCCCTGGAGATGAACTGGTCATCAGTTGTTGTTTGTCCCCCTGACGGATAAGCGCCGGATCTCGAACACCTCACGTCGGTACTCAAGTACAGATCGGAGCCATTATATGTGTATCGAAAGTTTTTGTGATGTTACGGTCCTGTCACGTTTACCCAGTCCAGTAAAATGTCGTAAACGGTAACTTCATTTGTGACACGTCATTCCCTAACTTCCTCGTGTCATAATCACCGGCAATTGTCAAGTACCTGGGTATCTTATTTGTACCGTGCCTCTTATTTGGGGTAGCCTTGTAGTTCCTACAGGCACACACGCTTCTGTATTATTTGTGCTATCTCTACTTTCTCAACACTCTTGTAAACTTTGTGTGACTATTTTATTCGGTCGACTCGACGGTCGAATCTCCCTAATTAAGCGAATGCCAAAGACAACAGTTACAACACGAAGCAATCTTCTCACTGTAATAGTCTTACGAACGGCCCTCTAAAAAATTAATTCGAAGGCTGCGTTTCGTTCGAAGTTTTGTATCCCATTTTACAGGACGTGCGAGTTGTAAGACATTTCACACGCTTTTAAATTGAAATTTCAATATTTCCAACTGAACAAACTGCTCACTGCGGTAGTCGTAATTTTAATATCGCCTCGCGGGAAAGTTTCTTCGGAATATAAAACGTGAAAATGAGCTCTGTCTAAGGATGACCCAACATTATGGAAACGCTTATATCCCACACAGCTGCGCATATTGAAGTCTGCAAGCGCAGCATTTTTTGTTTCGCGCAATGTGTTTTGAACCCTGTGCATAAGTTGTGAGTTCAAAATGACAATGGCCGGATTTGGGACGTAGAACTCGTTATTATATTACAGTCGAGTTCTAAGCAATTCACAAGAAGTCACCGGGATCTGTCATAGTGGAGAATAACGTGGTGAATCATAGTTAAAAGGAAGGCTCACAACGTTCCAGGATCCTTTGCAGCCAGGAACATTGCATTGGAATGGGACAAAATCCTCGATGGAATGGGACAAAAATGGCAAGGAGAGTACAGCAAAGAAGAAGAAGAAGAAGAAAAACTACAGGACGGTTACGATTATGTCAAGCGAATTTCAGCGGTAGCTGTTGTGTGCGGGTGTTGACACTTTCATTGCTGATATATGCACAACTGCTTTAGGGCGACGAGTACTGCCATGTGATCTGTGAAGTGAGTGGTGATGTGTAGAGATGGGATTAGAGGGACAGAAATATTACTAAAATCGGGACAACGGATCCGGACAATCGGACTCTCCGGGACAACGTACCCATCTCTGCGTATGTCAAAACCGCTTTTGTTAGCTTTAGATTATTTTAATTTGTTTTGCATCACCGAAACCGAACCCGAAACAACCGAAATTGTGATACAGCCACACCGATTTCCCGAGACCTTCCCGTTAACCTGCCGCTGTACAAAAAAAAAAAAAAAAATCCTACTCCCTCAGGAGTATCCTTATCACTTTAGAACATTTATGCACTCTGTGGAGGACGCTGCACTAGCACCCGCAGCAGTAGTTTCCCCAGAAAATGATCTCTGAGAGGGGGAGGGGGTACCGAGCTTCGAAGAGGGTGTCCATATTTATAGACACATGTTTATGAGTATGTGCACTGGTAGCCGAGCTGTATTGGGCAATCCGAGAAATTTTAGGGGGGTGTCGCAAAAAAAATCGCGTGTTTTCGCAGCCCCGTGAGAAGTGACAACGATAGCTGTATCCAGTATACCCAGACCCCCCTGCACCCTCCCTAACCCCCAAAATCTGGACTTACCACCCCCTAAAATTTTGTGAGATTATGCAATATTCCGTTGGAGAGCATAAAAGGTACATGGGAGTATCCTGCATGTTGTGTCGTCAGCCCCCCCCCCCATCCCCCTTTCCTGCGGAGTCTGACACACCCCCAGGGACGAAATTCTGGGTAATCCACTGGCTGTATCAATCGCCCACGTGCAATAAGAGCTAAATGTGGCTCACGGTTCTGTTGGCTATGGGGTAGCGTTCCACTCCTAGAGTGGAAAAGATCCCACTTCATCGCTAGAATGTAATTGTTGTTGTTGTTGTTTCTGTTCTGCAAGCACACGAGACAACTTTCGCAAGCTCACAATTGCCCAGCCCTCGTCAGCGGCCGTCCAATGGCCATAGTGCAAGTAAAAAGAAAGTACAAACCATTGGTGGTGGTGGTGGTGAAAGGGCTCGCCGTTGTCGGCCTCACAGAGGTGGGCAACGTCACGACTGACGCCCTGGGGGAATGTGCGTCCTGGGCCGACTTCTAAGGGAACCATTGCTTTGTAGTGTCTCAATCGCCGCCGCCTCCAATCGTCGGGCTACACGATAGCGCGTGTTGTTGCCAACCGCTGAGCCGCACGTGAGCGCGTGGAGAATGGAGAATTATGTTCTACATTATCGTCCATTGCCTGCTTGCCTCTCATTCACGGCTTCTAAAGCTTCCTGAAAATATTGCATGGGAGATGTAATGCAGGTACAATAATGCAGGTTCAAACTGATGTTCAAGTTGATATATTTGCCACCGTGCTTTGTCAGTGTATGGCACGATACACATCCTACTTGTATTGTGTACATGTTTAGTATTATTACCGAATTTACAAAGCTAATAATTCAAAATATTGTTGTTACCATACTTTTTTTAAATTCCTGTTCCCCCACATGGTAGCCACGGCATCCCATGAGTGCGGTATGTTCACGCGGTGGGTCGTCATCAGCGATACCTTGATTATTTAAGAGGACATCATGGTGACCAAGAGGGCTGCAGAGGGAGAATTGGTACATATTCATAGTGGTTGAATGCAGCTTCGCGACGGAGACAATAATTGTTACAATGAAAAGTAGACTGCTACAGGCGTGCTGTCTACTTTTCGTTCTAACAAGTATTGTCTCCGTCGCTATGCTGCATTCAACCAATATGGACATCAAGATGTAAATATTTCCAACGCGAACGTCGAACTCATTCTCGTCGTTCAGCCTCCTCTCCCAACGGCGGCGAACTCAGGCGGAGGTTCTGGCAGGGAACGGCTCTTTGGCGCTCGCCCCGCGAAGCGTACTATGTGGACAGCCTGCTGCTATGATGATGAGGGAAATCTACGCAAATTTTCGAATGTGGCCGTGAGCACACCCCTGACCATTTTCGACCTCCCACTCTGTAAAGGCGGAGGCGGGGCAATCGCGAGCTTGCGAAGCTAAGTTGTGGCAAGGAACGCGCCCTTGGACTCCCTATCTCCAGACGCCGTACGCACCGTCCGTGGCCGCCCTATAGCGTCAGCGTGTGATACGATCTGCTGGAAGCTCCCATATACGCAATTGTCCAGGGAAAATGACGGGCGCACAAACCACGTGATCTCCAGGAGCCACTCACAGCGGTCAAGATCAGCAGCGCGAGAAAAACGCTAGGGTGAAGTGCGCATGTGCAGGGCGACCTCTTGTCTAAATATCCTTTCCCTTCTCTCCTCGGGGTTTTCGTATATCTTTTCTCGTCCCCTCTCCCCCCAGTGTCAGCTTCGTCTGTTTTTCTTCCGCGCTTGCTGTAGAATAACGTACTTGTTCCAAAGCAGAGAAACAAAGAGCGATGGCGATTGATAAAGCAAGTTTATTTGTCCTCGCGAACTGTTGAGAAAAAGTTACAGTACATATTGCCACGAATCATCATCGCGAAACTTCAAGGGCAGGCACGAAACGGTACATCTCATCCCGGCGCATGCTGAAGAAGAAGCAAGAAGCTTCCAGACACATCGCCTGCTCTCTGGCAAACGCACGTTCTGTTTCTAGACTTTTCGGCGCGACGCTTAAATGCTTGTGCGCTCCAAGCTGGAGCATTCATTCTTTGGACTCAGTTGTGTTCAGAGAGCTATCACTCTGGTGTTTTGCTACCAAGTAGTCTAATAAACCGTTCGCTGTTTATTCGACGACTCGCCGACCCATTTCGCTTCGTGACATTTCTGGTGGAGGTGCGGGGCATTCCTTGTCCAACGGCCTGGAAGACCAACTGCGACAAAGCAGACGACAGCTTGGTCTGCCTCCAGAATTCGGTTCATTAGAACCTCCTAAACGCAAGAAGAAGATGACTGCGGAAACCAGTACCCAAGTGGCGCAACCCAGAGGCGGAGAGTTTTCATTTTCCCGGAGGGGGCAAGGGCGCACCGCGAAGTCAGTACTCTGGCGGGGGGGGGGGGGGATATGTTTATTAAGAAAAAAAAAGAAAGGAAAGGTAAGCCAGATGGCTTGTTATTCCAAAAAAAAGTGAAAGGGAGAAGTCAAAAAAGCAAAGAAAATGAGAAAACAGAAAAAGGAAAGAAAAGGAAAAGAAAAATGAAGAACACAAAACTAAAGCTGAAGAATCACGCACTCTGGCGGGATCCTATGGTGTATGCGGAACTGGTATAGAAATAAGAGGAAGGAAGAACAGAAAAAACAACACAAAAGAAAAAACAGAGAGAACGTAAACAGTGAAGATGTGCACAACTGAAGGCATTACGCCTTTGAAAACTGAGTGCGAAAGGAGCAAAATGCATTGCATCCTCGGTGTTTGACCCGAAATGCGCGCAATATAATGAATATGGTCAATGAAATGGAGCAGCGGGAGTTGTCAGTCTCTTAGCGGGACTTCCCGGGGGAGGCGGCGCCCCCCTAGTTCCTGCTCCGGGGGGGCAAGGGCCCCCGCGCCCCCCCGTAGTCGGCGCCTATGGCGCAACCTGTTGCCACGCCCATAGCCCCTGCACAGCCGCCGAAGACATTCAGCGGGGAGTATTACGACGACGTGGACGATTGGGTCTACCAGTATGAGCGGATCGCCAAATTCAACAACTGGAGTGACGACCAGAAGCTCGTCAACGTCTATTTCTCCCTGGAAGGCACCGCGAAGACATGGTTCGAGAACCGGGAGACTTCGCTCACGTCCTGGGACGTCTTCAAAAGCAAACTCCGCGAGGCGTTCGCTTTTCAACAACGAGCTGAACGCGCTGAACATCTGCTCCAGAGACGGATCCAGCTGCCAAACGAAAGCGTTACAGGCTTCGTCGAAGATGTGTTGTGGCTCTTCCGGCGAGCTGACCCCAAAGCATCCGAGGAGAAGAAGGTTCAGCGACTCATGAGGGGCGTAAAAGAAGAAATTTTTCGCGCCCTGTCTTGGGATCCACCCGCCACGACCGACGCTTTTCTGGACGAAGCCGTCCGCATTGAGAGGACCCTGCTCTCTCGCGCTACCGTCAACGAACGACACCAGGGCTACGAGGCTTTCTCCACGATCGCTGGCCTCGACGTCGGATCGCTCAGACAGCTGATTCGAGAGGTGGTACGCGAAGAAGTACGAGCTCTCCTCTGTCCTAAGAAGGCTCAAGACCCTTTGTCTTCGATCGGTGCGATCATCAAGGACGAGGTTCAGCAGGCAATCCAGACATCGTCAACCGCCAACCCCGACGCCGAAGTACCGAGACCAACCTACGCCGCCGCTGTGAGACAGGTGCCACCTACTCGTCCGTCGTACTACGGAAACCGTTGGACGCCTCCTCGGCCTGTCCAACCTACTCCGAGCGTCCCGCCACACTCTCAGCCGTTTCGCAAAACGGACGTTTGGCGGACTCCCGACTTCAGACCGCTCTGCTACCACTGCGGAGAGGCCAACCACGTCTATCGCCGATGTCCCTACCGACGACTTGGCCTTCCCGGTTTTTCACCCGACGCCCCCCGCGCCCAGCGCTGTAGTCGCCCCGCCGCAATTGAAGACTATCTACGGCAGCAGAATGCTTCTGCTGGCTCGCGACGCGACCTGTCCCCGAGCGTCCCCCACCGCAGCAAGTCGCCAGGAAGAGCACGTTCACCGTCACCGGCAAGACGACCTGTGTGGCGCAGCCCTAACCGGGAAAACTGAAGACTGCAGCTCCGGGAGGTGAAGCTGCGGACCGACGACAAGTTACAATTCCTCCAACTCGACGAACAGCAACGCAGCACCAACACGACGCTCAAAAAATTACCAATAACCTGAAAATACTCATCGACGGCCATGAGATGATTGCGTTAATCGATACCGGAGCAGACGACTCTGTTATAAATGGTAGGTTGGCTAAGAAGCTTCGCAAGGTGCAAACGAAGTGGGATGAGCCTAACATCGGCACTGCTGGTGGACATGTCGTAACACCGACTGGCCGATGCACGGCAGTCATACAAGTGCGTGACATCCAGTACGTCGTCAGCTTTGCCGTCTTGCCGAACTGCCCACGGGATGTAATACTCGGAATGGACTTTCTAGTCGAAAACGAAGCAATCATCGACTTCACAAATGGAGTTATCTCTTTTAAAACGCCGGAAACAGCAGAAGACAAGTGGTGGGCACGAATAACTCCGGAGAAACGCGCAAACACGGACGTAACCGCCGTGACGACTCAGCACGTCAACCTGCCTCCCTTGTCGTCAGTCCTTGTGACCGCTACGTGCGAGAGAGCACCGACTGGCTGTTTGTTGGCTGAAGGCAACACGCAACTTCTCCTCGAACGAGGAATTGGGATAGCAAGAGGAATTGTGCCCGTAAGAAACGGAACATTCGAACTCCTTGTCACAAGTTTTCGCCCGGAGCCACAATACCTGGCGAACGGCACGAAGATAGCCGTCATCGTAGACCAATACTCCACCACGCATGTTTGCCTGATGGACACTGCTCGCATCGCGGTCACCACGGAACACGAGGCCGAACATTTCGACGTAAACCCTCAACTCAATACAACTCAAAAGCAAACCTTTCTCCAGATGCTCAACGATTTCAGTGACTGCTTCGCTGCATCGTCGAAAGTAAGACAAACGCCCATTGCGAAGCACCGCATCATCGTCGACGAAAAGGCCCGTCCAATTCACCGCATGCCGTACCGGGTCTCCTGCAAAGAGCGAGAAACGATCCGAACGCAAATAGAAGAGATGCTAAGAGATGACATTATCCAGCCGTCGACCAGTCCGTGGGCATCGCCGGTGGTACTAGTGAAGAAGAAGGACGGAACACTCAGGTTCTGCGTCGACTACCGGAAACTCAATGAGATAACGAAGAAGGACGTCTACCCGTTACCGCGCATCGACGACACGCTTGATCGCCTTCAAAACGCAAAATTTTTCTCTTCCATGGACCTCAAGACGGGGTACTGGCAAATTGAAGTCGACGAACGGGACCGTGAGAAGACTGCCTTCGTCACGCCGGATGGACTTTACGAATTCAAGGTTATGCCTTTCGGCCTTTGCACAGCACCAGCGACGTTCCAGCGTGTTATGGATACAGTTCTCGCCGGGTTGAAGTGGCAAACCTGCCTGGTGTACCTCGACGATGTTGTCGTCTTCGCAAGAACATTCGAAGAACATGTTGAACGGCTAAAGCAAGTCCTTGAGGCTATCAGAACTGCAGGGCTGACGTTGAAGCCTCAGAAGTGTCGATTCAGCTACGAGGAACTCAGATTTCTCGGCCATCTCGTGAGCAGCGACGGAGTACGCCCCGACCCCGAGAAGACGGCGGCTATCGCAAATTACCGTGTTCGTTCTAACGTGAAAGACGTTCGAAGCTTTCTTGGCCTTAGCGCCTACTACCGAGGGTTCATTCCAAACTTTTCAAGAATTGCGTCACCCCTGAATGCCCTTGTAGCGCAGCCATCAAAAGATGACGACGAGCGCTCAGCTAAGGCGAGCGCGAGGAGCGACAATAAACCTTCAGTTGTTTCCAAACCTTCGCAGGCTGCGGTAGTCCTTCTTCTCCCTCCGCGTTGCCTGCCTCATTTGGTGACCCGCGTTGAACATACGCAGCCTTTGCCTGAGTCGATGGCATCACCCTCAGGCAATCATTCCTCCAGCGCAAATGATCCGCCTATTTCGACGACCACTACGCTGCGGTTGCCCCCTTTTTGGCGCCAGAACCCGCGGTCTTGGTTCAGACAGGTCGAGGCCCAATTTCAGCTTCGACATATCCAGTCCCAACAGTCAAAGTATTTTCACGTTCTGGCTGGTCTTCCTCCAGAAGTTGTGGCAGAACTGGACGATGTTCTCGCCGCAGTTCAGCTCGATCAGGCATACGACGTTCTGAAGACCACCATCTTGGACAGAATGGAAGTGTCCGCACGCGCTAAACCCCAGCAGCTACTGTCTGACGAAGACTTGGGCGACCGAAAGCCATCGCAGATGCTCCATCGCATGAAACAACTCCTCGGAGATTCCGCTACCGAAGCGCAGCAACCCATCTTGAGAGAGCTGTTCTTTCAGAGACTTCCGCAAGCGATGCGTGTGGTTTTAGCAGGGTCGGAAGATTTATCCCTCGACCGACTAGCCACGTTGGCTGACCGGATTGCAGATTACTCAGAGCCCCCTAAGCCGTCCATCATGGCCGCAGCCACCTCGGAGCAGTCCCCGCGCTTGGACCGCATTGAGCTCCAGCTTCAACAGCTCACTGATGCCTTGCAGTCTCTCACGGCTGCCGGTCCTCGGCGCCGTAGCCGTTCCGCTCCCCGATCCCGCCGCCGCTCATCACCGACTCCTTCTCAAGAACCCCAGGCCACTAACCGGCTTTGCTGGTACCATCATCGTTTTCGGCACAGAGCTCAACGTTGCGTCCCACCCTGCGCTTGGCAGGAAAACCAACGGGCCGATCACTGATGGCGGCAGGCGATCCTGGCCCTACTCCCAGCCGCCTCTTCACTATACGCGACCGCATCGCGGGCTATCGTCTTCTGGTCGACACTGGCGCTGAGTTCAGCGTAATTCCAGCGTCTGCGGCTGATCGTCGCCGTTCCCACTCCGGCTCAAACCTTCAAGCCGCAAACGGCACAGCGATCAAGACGTATGGGCTACGCTCTTTAACGCTCGACCTTGGACTGAGGCGAACTTTCCGCTGGGTGTTCGTTATTGCCGACGTCACGCAACCCATACTAGGCGCCGACTTCTTGGCATTCTTCAACCTTGCCGTTAATGTCCGCCATCGCCGCTTATGTGACAGCACCACTAGGCTTCAGGTGACAGGTGCCTCGTCTCCGCAAGCTCCGACCGGTATCCGCGCGCTTCGTCCTCCTTCGCCATACGCCGCGCTCCTGGACGAGTTCCCGGACATTACGAAGCCCTGTAACCTGAAGGCCCAAGTCAAACACAACGTGACACACCACATCGCTACCACCGGCCCTCCCGTCTCTTTTCGCTACCGCCGGCTCTACGGTACTCGTCTTGCCATAGCCAAACGAGAGTTTGAGCATATGTTGGATCTGGGCATCATCCGCCCGCCCTCCAGTAGTTGGGCATCACCATTACACATGGTACCGAAGAAAGACCCAGGTGACTGGAGGCCGTGCGGGGATTATAGAGCCCTCGACACCAAGACAATACCGGACAGGTAGCCGCTGCCCCATATTCACGATTTTACGGCTGATCTTGCACGCTGCACAGTATTTACCACCCTGGATTTGGTTAAGGCTTATCACCAGATCCCTGTGCACCCGCCCGATATCCCGAAGACCGCCGTTATTACACCCTTTGGGCTATATGAATTCGTGAGAATGCCATTCGGCCTGCGCAATGCAGCGCAAAGCTTCCAACGGTTCATCAATGACGTGCTACGGGGATTGCCATTCGTCTATGCATACATAGACGATCCCCTTATTGCAAGCGCCTCCCAGCAAGAACACGTCGCTCATCTCCGCCAAGTGTTCACACGCCTTCAAGAGCATGGCCTGGTGATCAACATAAAGAAGTGTAGTTTCGGACAAAGCGAAGCCCAGTTCCTTGGCCATCACATCGACCAGCACGGCATACGCCCGCTGGAGTCGAAAGTTCAAGCCATCCGCGATTTCCCGCGCCCGCAAACAGTCCGACAGCTCCGCCAGTTCTTGGGCTTGCTCAATTTCCACCGTCGTTTCATTCCCCGCTGCGCATTCGTCCTACATCCCCTCACCGACCTCCTAAGGGCACCGAAACCATCCACTTCCCCGTTACCCTGGTCTCCGGAAGCAGAGAGTTCCTTTCAGGCGGCTAAACAAGCTTTGGTGAGCGCAACTTTGCTCGTTCATCCAATTCCATCTGCCCCAACACGCCTGATGACGGACGCTTCGACCACAGCCGTTGGTGCTGTTCTGCAACAGTTTGCTGACGGCGAGTGGCGGCCGCTCGGTTTCTTCTCCCGCCGCCTCAAGCCCGCTGAGGCACGCTACAGCACGTTCGGCCGCGAACTTCTTGCCGTCTACGCTGCTGTGAAGCACTACCGTTATCTACTGGCTGGATGTGATTTCCATGTACTCACTGATCACAAGCCACTGACGTTCGCATTCATCGGAAACCATTCCGGCTACTCCGAGCGCAAAACCCGCCAGCTGGCGTTCATATCTGAGTACTCTACGGACGTTCGCCACATTCCAGGTGTCGACAATTCGGCAGCTGATGCCCTTTCGCGCATCCACGCCATCCCGTTTCTGCCCTCTCCTGTGAATGCCGCCCAGCTTTTGAAAGCCCAAGCACAGGACGCAGAAGTAAAGGACCACCTAGCCGGCGCATCGTCTCTGCAGCTCAAGCCCGTCTACCTACCCGGCTTGGAAGACCCCCCTCTTGTGTGATGTATCCACGCCCCGACCTCGACCATTCGTCCCCGAGCCTTTGCGACGCAAGATATTCGCCGAATACCACGACATTGCTCATCCCGGCGTGCGCGCGACGCATAAGGCCATCGCCGATCGTTACGTCTGGCCGGGAATCAACAGGGACATCCGCAGGTGGACCCAGTCTTGCATCGCTTGTCAGCGGTCGAAAGTACAGCGCCACACAAGGACGCCTATTCGGCCGTTCCCGACCCCTGCCGGCCGCTTCCACCATCTTCACCTCGATTTAGTCGGCCCACTGCCCATCTCTCATAGCTGCCGATACCTTCTCACGGCAGTCGATCGATTCACGCGCTGGCCAGAGGTCGTCCCCATCCCCGACATAACCGCTGACACCGTCGGTCGCGCCTTCCTTCTTGCCTGGGTCGCTCGTTTCGGCTGCCCTGCAATCGTCACTACCGACAAGGGCAGGCAATTCACCTCACGCAGCTTCTCATCCCTCCTTGCTGCTATTGGTGCACAGCACATCACCACCACCGCTTACCACCCTGCGGCAAATGGGATGGTTGAGCGGCTCCACAGGCAACTGAAAGCCGCCATCTGCGCCCGCCCCGACCCCACCAGCTGGGTCGACCACCTCCCTTGGGTCCTCCTTGGCCTCAGGTCCTCCCTCAAGCAGGACCTTAAGTGCAGCTCGGCTGAATTAGTCTTCGGCTGCCCATTACGGTTACCTGGCGATTTCTTGGAGCACCCTTCCAGGCACCCTCCCGCAGGTGACGACTTCGCCAGACAACTCAGGGATCACTTCCGCACCATCCAACTGGCTCCGCCTCGGCAACTTTTGTACAGAAAGATATTCGTGCACCCCGACCTGAACAAGTCTTCCCACGTGTTCATCCGTGCGGACCACGTGAAGCCCCCGCTTACTCCAGTATACACAGGCCCGTATCAAGTCCTCTCCCGCGACGATAAGACGGTCACGGTCGACATCAACGGCCATCGTACAACGGTTTCCCAGGACCGGCTCAAACCCGCATATGTCGAAGCTATCACCTATCCGGCGCAGCTTCCCGTTCTGCCCACACGACACAAGGGCCGTCCGCCTAACCGTCCTCGACAAAACGCTGTCTTCTGGCGCTCTCCACTGGTCACGCACCAGTGTCTAGGGGGGGAGCCCTGTAGCGCAGCCATCAAAAGATGACGACGAGCGCTCAGCTAAGGCGAGCGCGAGGAGCGACAATAAACCTTCAGTTGTTTCCAAACCTTCGCAGGCTGCGGTAGTCCTTCTTCTCCCTCCGCGTTGCCTGCCTCACCCTCACGAAGGACGGATCCACGTTTATCTGGAGTGAAGCCCAGCAACAGGCGTTTGATGAATTGAAGACGCGTCTACAGACAGCACCCGTGCTTGCCCACTTCGATCCAAACGCCGAAACAGAAATACCCACCGACGCAAGCAACGATGGTCTAGGAGCCGTGCTCGTTCAACTTCACGACGGCGTCGAACGTGTCATCGCTTACGCAAGCAGAACGCTAACCAAGGCAGAGAAGAACTATTCGACGACCGAAAAAGAGTGCCTTGCACTCATATGGGCCATCACAAAATTGCGCCCCTACCTGTACGGACGGCCGTTCAAGGTGGTAACAGACCACCATTCTCTGTGCTGGCTGGCTGGCTGGTTTAAGGGACCCCTCAAGACGCCTAGCGAGATGGAGCCTCCGATTACAGGAGTATGACGTAACCGTCACTTACACGTCAGGAAGAAAACACAACGACGCCGACTGCCTGTCCCGAGCACCACTCCAGCGACAGGACAACAGCCTCGACGACGACGACGCCTTCCTCGGTCTAATGAGCGCGACTACCATGTCTACTAAGCAGTATAACGACCCCGAATTGAAGACACTTGTCGACTATCTGCAGGGCCGCGCCGACAATGTTCCTCCCATCTTCAGAAGATCACTCCCAAGTTTTTCCCTACGTAATGGTGTCCTCTACAAAGAAAACCACGCACCACAAGGCGCTACGTGGCTTCTCGTTGTGCCTGGGGACATGCGCATCGAGATTCTTGAATCCTGCCACGACGAACCGTCATCAGGTCATTTGGGATACAGCCGGACACTGGCCCGTATTAGGGAAAAGTACTACTGGCCAAAACTGGCCAAGACAGTACACCACTACGTAAGGACGTGCCGGGAATGCCAACGACGAAAAACGCCGATGGTACGACCTTCTGAGTACCTTCAGCCAATCGCACCGCCGTCGGCGCCGTTCGAGCAGATTGGGATGGATCTACTCGGGCCCTTCCCACGTTCGTCTTCCGGAAATCGTTGGGTAATCGTCGCCACCGACTACCTGACATGCTATGCTGAGACTAAGGCACTTCCACAGGGCACAGCAACAGAAGTGGCGAAGTTCTTCATCGAGAACATCGTACTACGGCACGGAGCTCCGACCGCCTTAATCACCGATAGGGGAACGGCATTCACAAACAGGCTAACACAAGAAATCCTTCGACTCAGCCACACCGCTCACCGGAGGACAACGGCGTACCATCCGCAGACGAACGGGCTCACCGAACGCCTAAACAAAACTCTTGCCGACATGATTTCGATGTACGTCGACGTCGAGCACAAGACATGGGACGAAATACTGCCTTACGTCACGTTCGCCTATAATACGGCTGTGCAGGAAACAACGGGATTCACACCGTTCCGCCTTGCACACGGCCATGACGCATCGACTATGCTGGACGCGATGCTGCCCCACGAACCCAGTGATGTGGAAAACGACGCTCTGGACTTCACACAGCGAGCAGAAGAAGCCCGCCAGCTGGCGAGACTACGGATTGGTCAACAACAACGCGTCGATGAAAGAAGATACAATTTGCGCCGACGAGACGTACGCTTCAGTCCAGGTGACTTGGTATGGGTTTGGACGCCGATTCGACGACATGGCCTGAGCGAGAAGCTACTGAAGCGGTACTTCGCTCCCTACAAAGTACTTCGACGCATTGGAGACCTGGATTACGAAGTGGTACCTGAGGGCAGTGTTCCCTCTCGACGACCCCCGAGGACTGAAATAGTTCACGTAGTTCGACTCAAGCCGTACTACAGCAGGTAGCGCTGAAGACTGGCTGGAAGGAAACAACATGAAAAAAAAAAGGAGAAGAAACGGCATCGAGACGATGCCCCGTCTACGGAGGGGGCAATGCCACGAATAATCATCGCGAAACTTCCAGGGCAGGCACGAAACGGTACATCTCATCCCGGCGCATGCTGAAGAAGAAGCAAGAAGCTTCCAGACACATCGCCTGCTCTCTGGCAAACGCACGTGCTGTTTCTAGACTTTTCGGCGCGACGCTTAAATGCTTGTGCGCTCCAAGCTGGAGCATTCATTCTTTGGACTCAGTTGTGTTCAGAGAGCTATCACTCTTGTGTTTTGCTACCAAGTAGTCTAATAAACCGTTCGCTGTTTATTCGACGACTCGCCGACCCATTTCGCTTCGTGACAATATCTTCTCACATCTTGTAACAGGCTTCACTGGAGCTTTAGGTGCTTCGACACCGAAGAGCAGTTCAAAAGCCAATCGCAGTTTGCACACCCAGTATGTGAAGGTGTACAGTTTTCGAAAACAGCTGGGCCAGGTGTGTCGTTGTTGCCGATGGCTGCGGGAGCACTAAAAAATAAAATAAAAACAATTTATTGACGATGCGTAACTCTGAACTAAAATCACTGTTATGAATAGGCAATCGATGTTGATTTCGTACTTGAACACCAAAGCACACTTGTCACAAACGTTCGTAGATCACAGTGAATGAACGGCTGCGACATGCATGAGGGGAAACTATAGCATAACCACACATATAATTTAATTAGCGGCATATCCGAAACACACAAGTCACGGCAACGCACTGCACTATGAAACGCCTCTAACGTACAGAGTGACTCGTAAATAGGCGCGTTTACATGAAGGCGACATAAGTCGACTGGGCGAGATAGGTGGATCTCCCCTCTCCATATAAACCCGCCTACATCGACCTAAAGGGGACGTCGAAGCAGCAGAAATAAGTCGCTACGTTGGGGTAGATCGGACGACTGGAGTCGTCTCGCCTTTGCCATGTAAACCATTGGAGTGCAGCTGTAGCCAGTGTTGCCACACGTAAAAAAAAATTATCTGTAGATCCGAGTTCGAAAAATCTGTAGATCGAGCTAAAATTCTGTAGCCACTCAAAACAGTTTCTTGAACGCTCTGCCTTCAAATCTGGAGGAAGTCACTGAAAAGGTTAGCCAGCTGTAGGACTCGAACCCACATCTTCTGGATTACCGGTCCAGGGCTCTACCAATTGAGCTAAGCTAACACGCCTTCTCAGCGACTTCCAGGGTGCGTCATCTGAAGGGACAAACCAGTCACTCTCTCTTACTCATCCTCCTTTCACTCTTACATTTTTGCTCACTCATACACACATTGACACGACAGGGATCGACGAAAGCGGCAATTGTTGAACAAGAGAGAACTGATGTTCTGAGGCTGGAACAACATAGAAGGGACAATCACATACAAGCGCCTGCCTGCGTGTCTAAATTAATGGAAGAGCAAGGACTTATTTTGTTCCACTGCTGAAGACCACAGCCGGAACTTATTGCTGCGGCGCACTGGCGTTACGCGTTGGAACTTCCAGTTTCGGTTTGCCATGTCGCGTTTTTTATGATTGTAGCAGACTTAGGTGTCTGCTGCAACCACAAAATAAATAAATAAATAAATAAAAGTGTCACTGCACGTAGACCTTAATACTTTGACGTGTGTATGCGCATCAGCTATGCCGCTCCAATGCATGAATAACGCATCTCGTGTAGTAGGAACATTTCTCTCGCTCGTTCCAACATCACAGTGAGCGAGGATCACAATGAATCACAAAAACAATAAAGCTCGATATATTATTTCCACAGACATAATGAAAGCGTACATGCGTGATGTAAACTATAAATGTTGTGGTTTCACTTCAAAGCCAGTCAAGTCTACGAGGCAAACTAGTAACGCGCACACAACACTCAAGAAAACTGATTTTGCGTTGAGGCTCGCCAATGGTTCAGTCGCCGTAGACGTCCTTCTCCGGCGAGCCCCGCCAGCTTTGTGATCGACGGATCAAATCCTTGTCAACGGCGAAGGCGAAGACCCAACAGCATGCGTTTCGTGTGAATGAGGTCCGTTATGGTAGTTGTTGAGATATGGTTGATTCCTCCAAGTACCCGTACCATACAATAAGGGTCGAGCCCCCCCCCCCCTTTTACAGCCGCCAAATGTTTTGTGACACTCGCACCCTTTGTTTCCTACCCACCTCTAGAGGGGTTATTATTGAAAGTGTAGCTCAGACGTGTGGCAGCAGCGCTGCCTGCACCACTACTCTGAGACATGCAATGAAACGCATCCATACACAAACAACTTTAATTTTAAGATTATGAATGGAGTTTCACTAGGCATTGGAAGCTGTCATGATGGCTTTGTATTCATAATGTTACGTTACGAACATCATGCAAAAAGCATGAAACAGCGAAAGCAAACGAAAACGAAGTTAAACTGCGCGAGAGCTTGCGGCTCGTGATGCCGCGATAGGCCGTCCACCGGCGCTTAGTCGGCACGGTGCAAGGTCCTTCGTTTCACGGGAAGGCACGTGACTCGAAGCAGAAGAGCTTCTCAGAGCCCCACAAACATCGTTCCGCAAGGCGCGCAGCGAGCGTCAGCGCATCCATGTAAACAATCTTACGTCACCGGGTGCCATTTCCGCGACCAAGCGTTCCCATGCATTGGATAGGCCGGTAAGCACACCAGTCCTTCTAGCTCACCATAGTTGAGATGCCGTTTCTTTTCTTCGTTTTCATCAAATTAACGCCGGAAAATATTCTAAAAAATAGACGGTAAAGCACTCATTCCCGCGTTCTGCTGATGTTTTTCATCGTTGTCGTTTTGTGAACTGATGCGAAACACTGTGTTGAGTGATCCATTCGTTGGAGCATAACATCATGAGATTTCAAAAAATCTCTGTAGATCTGTAGATTTTTCAAAAAGTAGGTAGATCTCATGATAAATCTGTAGGTGTGGCAACACTGGCTGTAGCTTCCACAGTTTCGCCACGAAAACCACCGCCCGCTTGACCACGTGATCATCCGTAACGAATCACGACAAAGTAGCCGGAAAACGGCGCCGAAAAGCGCGCGCTGGCTGATCGAACTGCGCATGTGCACTACGTGCCCTCTCCACACCCTCTTGTTGCTAGACGAGTGAGAGACCAGGACAGCTGTTCGCTGGATGCTCGTCAGAGGGCAACTGAACGAGCGCCGATTTATTTCTCGCGCGCCTTGGCAGGCTGCGCGCTGACGATGATAATGGCGCTACAACTGCTCCCTCCCTAAGGCGATGCAGGATTGCGTCGACTGATGACGAGGTGCGTCGTCCAGGAGACTCGACGGTTGGAATTACAGGTAGCGGCCGGGGCAGGGAGAGAAGGAAGGGGGTCGTCGACGAATGAGACAGCTGGAATGGTACTGGCAGGTGGGGTGCTGTCGAGCCATGCTGGTTTTAAACGCTCGATGTTGACGTTGTCCTGCCGTCCGTTGATGAGTACAGTGAAGAATGAGGACGACCGGTGCAGTACGGGGTGAGGGCCGGTGTAGGGTGTTTGCAGAGACTTCCGGAGAGCGGACGAAAACATGCGTGCACCGGGACAGTTTAGGGTGTTGATAGGCGGGTCTCCGTGCAAGCTGCCGAGTAGACGCGGGACGCAGAGAAGCCATGGCACCCCGGAGGCGGGATACAAAGTCCGCCGGAGAAAGGGTAATGTTCGGGGCTGGCGCGACAAGGTCACCGGGAAGGCGGAGGGCCGAACCGTACAGCATGTCGGCTGAGGTTGCCCCGAAGTCCGGCTTGAAGGCGGTGCGGATGCCAAGGAGGATGACAGGTATTGCCTCAGGCCAAGGGGTCTCTGGGGTGGCCCGCAACGCAACCTTGATTTAATGATGTAAGCGCTCCACAAGGCCATTAGATAAGGGATGATAGGCTGTGGTACGGCGGGTGCCGAGGGCATTCATGAAATTTGTGAACAGCGCCGATTCAAATTGGGGGCCTCGATCCGTGGTAATCAGCGAGGGAACTCCAAATCGGGATACCCATTCACGGATGAGGGCTGAGGCGACGGTAGGGGCTGTCGCATCAGGTAGTGGGATTGCTTCTGGCCAGCGTGTGAATCGATCGATGATGGTTAGGAGGTATCTAAAGCCTTGAGACAGCGGGAGGGGACCAACAAGGTCGATATGGATGTGATCGAAACGCTGGTCAGGTGGTGTGAAAGTCGAAGGTGGAATACGGGTGTGGCGCTGAACTTTGTTGCGTAGGCAGGGGAGGCAGGACTGGACCCAGTGCTTAATATCCGCATGCATCCGGGGCCAGACGTATCGCTGAGTGATGGCCTTCTGAGTTGCTCGGAGGCCTGAGTGTCATAACGAGTGAAAGCTGTCGAAGTCGGGTCGACGAAACTGTGCGGGAAGGATGGGACGAGGATGGCCTTGCGACGTGTCGCAGGCTATAGTTGAAGAGGCGCCGGGCAGAAGGACATCCTCAATCGACAAGGCGGCAGACTTGCTGGCGCGGAAGGAGGCGAGCTCATTGTCTCCGGCTTGCGCTCTGGTTAAGGCATCAAAGGATAATGACGGTGGTGTCAGTGGCTCGGCGGTCTGGATGTGGGTGACGGCGCGGCTGAGAGCGTCCGCGACGGGGTTGTTAGCTCCGCTCACGTGCTGAATATCCGTAGTGAATTCGGAGATAAAGGAAAGATGTCGAATCTCTCTTGGTGCGTATGAACTTCCAGCAGATGACAATGCGTAGGTGAGCGGTTTGTGGTCTGTGTAGATGGTGAAAGAACGACCCTCAAGAAAATGCCTGAAGTGCTTCACGGTGAGGTAAGCAGCGCGAAGCTCACGACCAAACGTGCTGTACCGTCTTTCTGCGGGTTCCAGCTTACGCGAGAAGAATGCCAAAGGCTGCCACGAAGAAGACACCCGCTGCTGGAGCACCGCGCCGACGGCAGTATCGGAGGTATCTACCATGACGCATGTTGGGGCATCGTGCCGTGGGTGAATGAGTAGGGATGCTGCAGCGATGTCAAGGCGTATCGTTTCGAATGCGCTTGTGGCTTCAGGTGTCCAGAGTAAGGTCGACGAACGCTGCTTGCGCGATGATAGGAGGTCGTCAAGTGGTTGGAGAGTAGCCGCGATGGAAGGGACGAAACGGCGGTAAAAATTTACCATCCCGAGGAATTGGCGCAGCTTGGTGATGGAGTCAGGTCGGGGAAAATTGCGGATAGCGGCGACTTTGGATGGTAGGGGAAGAACGCCGTCTTTGGTTATCCGGTGTCCAAGGAAGTCGAGTTTCGTAACACCAAATTCGCTCTTCGCGGTGTTGATTACGATGCCATGCTGTTGGTGATGCTGCGTGAACAGCGCACGGAGGTGTTGGGCGTGTTCCTCAGGCGAGCGGCTACTTCTTCACGGCTACTTCTTCGAGCGGCTACTTCACACTTGGTACTGAAGGTGCAGCAACTTCCATGACCGCATCGGCTAAACTAGCCAGCTCGTCGATAGATAGCGTGGAGGCGGTGGCAAGGACTATCTGAACGTTGCGAGGAAGGCGTTGAAGGAACAACTCGCGGAGGAAGTTTTGAGTCGTGGCGTAAGTTCCTTCGCCGAGTAACTGCCTCATGCGGCGCAGAACTTGGGAGGGGCGTCGGTCGCCAAGCTCCTCCGAAGAGAGAAGCTGCTGGAGCCGTGCGCGGTCAGAGGGGGCCGTTCGTTTAAGTAAAGCGTTCTTCAGTGAATCGTACGGGTTGTCGGCGGGGGGACTTGTGATTATGTCAAATACTTCTTCCGCCGCCGATGGAGAAAGGGGCGCGATGACATGATAGAATTTGGTGCGTTGGGACGAGATGCCGGCAAGATGGAACTGCGCGTCGGCTTGGATGAACCATGTCGAGGGGTTCCGGTCCCAATATGGAGGGAGCTTAAAGAGACGGTCTCGTTCAGATCGAGCGATTCCGAAACTTAGCTGAAATTATATTCAAGAGTGCTACAGAAACACAGTCGCGAAGTTTCAACCAGAACAACGAAGTGGTTTTCGAGAAATTTGAAGAAATATGCCGTGACAGCAGACGACGGAAGTTGCAGCTGGATTCAACTCCCTCTCATGCAACGTCACATGTGACGTGGTTATGGTATTTATGGTGGCAGGTCGCCCATTGGGCGACCGAAGCACAATGCTCAATCACAGTCGGAGGTGTATGCGCTTTGCGCTTGGAAGTTTTCACGCGCGACGTCGTAATGTCTGACAGCATATTTAGCGATAGTGACGGGTCCCTGTCACTAAGCGGTGAAGATGAACTCATCGGCGCCGACCGATTGACTAACGGGGACGTCGATATGAACCTTTAGCTGCTGACCCTTTGCCACAACAACGTGGTTAGCCAGTGGAGTAGTGGACGATCCGGAATCGATTGACGGGTAACACTCATGCATAAAAACGCACTTTTTTGCGTATATATGTTCCGCCTGATCGTGACACCGTTCTAAATTGTACAAACATTGCAGGTGTGTGTAGCCACTGTTCGCCAATACCAGGATGTGTTGTGCGCACAATCCGGAACCTGTTTCGATCCGTCACGTACACATGGTGTTGTATTCTCCTGAAAGGTGTTGTAAGGTTTGATTTTGTTGCGCAGTTTTTTATTTGCATATAAAAATGTGTGTTTCATGGTACGTTACGCAAAATTTCAGACTTGGGCATTTCGTCATATGTATCACAACTTGGATAGTCTTCTGAAGGAAGCTGCTCTCTCCATCCATTCCCGCAAGCGGCAGGAGGTTGTCAACGTGATAAGTGAAGGCTTTCCATTCATGTCATTACACCTGGAGCAAATGACAAAATCAAGGATAAGCTGATCTACGTCAACGTCTTCAATTACCCCTGGCCTATGAAAAAAAAAAAAAAAGCCCTTTTCAGGACCATCCAACATATCTGCATCAAAGACCATGCTTCTGCATCGAATAAGCCCTTATCATCATTGATGATTATAATATTTCATATCAAAAATACCTAGACGTGCATTACGAATGTGCAAGATGGAACAGCCTTATTTTTGCTAATAGGAAGGGAGTTGCCTCAGGACAGAAGCCGCCGATATTTCGAACAGAGACTGTTCTTCTTCTGGGCACCGTCCTCATCATTGGCATGGTATTTAAAGGGTTAGGTGTGACGTGTTTAAAGGTTCATGCGAATTGTGGGTCACCAGCCCGGAGGGAAGAAAGGTCCGTACGGGTTTTTACGGCGGGAGTGAATGGCTGCTTTGTTAGAGTGTGGAGGGGATTATGTGAACGTAGTGATCTAGGCTACAGACCGGTTGCAGAAAAATGGAAGGTTCACGAACACGTGGACGAAACGGGACAACAGGCAAGAATTCGCAAGCATAGCGAAAGATAAGGAGGTTAGTGGTTACGTGGGGAAAAATTCCAGAACGAGCAATTTTTTTAAAATATATATTTGTAATACAAAGTTGTGGCATGCAATAAAGAGAGCAGAAAGCAGTGGCCATGCAGAACATAACAGATGATAATGGAGGTAGATGGGAAAAGCATATTTTATTTGTGAAGTGTTTCTAGGGTGCCTTGTGATTTGTTGATACCGGACGGGTGAAGAGCGTTGAACTTGTATATGAGATAAGACTCCCTATCACGTCTGTCACGCGTGGATCTAAACCCGGTTTCTAGAATATATAGTTTAATGTTGTCAAAATTGTGACCAGGAACGTTAAAGTGTTCGGCGACTGCTTTGGGGAGTTTGTTGGACGTGTCGGTTCTGTGTCCGGTAAGGCGGTTGTTCATTTGTTGGCCGGTTTCACCAATGTATTGCATAGAGCAGTCGCCGCATTCAATGCAGTATATAACATTGGAGCTTGTGCATGTGAATGCGTGGTTAACGGGGTGGGTGTAATTGCTCGCAGTGCTTTTGATGGAGTTAGCGTGTTGAACGTGCTTGCATGTTTTGCAGCGCGGGAGGTTGCAGGGTCGTGTTCCCGTGTACGGGGCGCTCGTTTTGCTGATTTTGGCATTGACCAAGGAGTCTGCCAGGTTTCTTGCGCGTCGGTATGTCACCTGTATGGGATTTGTGAATATGTTGTTAAGTCGGTCACTGCTTTGGAGGAGGGGCTGGTGCTTCTGTAGAATGGCTCTGTCTCTGTTCGAAATATCGGCGGCTTCTGTCCTGAGGCAACTCCTACATCTTCCTACATCTCTACCGGTTCGCTGGATTTCTACCCATCCTTATTTTTGCTAATGTTATGGCAGTGTGTTCATGAGCCCATACTGGCTCAGATTTTGATTGTGTCAGGGGTTGCACACTAAGATGTCCAGCACGGTGAATATAGAATATTTGGAAATGTTTAAAAACTTTCAAAAATGCCTAGACGTCCATGACGAATTTGTAAGATGGAACAGCGGTTTGCAACTTGTCGACATGTCGTCAGTCTTATTTTTGCTCATGTTACACCGGTGTGTTCATGAGCCCATACTGGCTCAGATTTTGATTCGATATCAGGGGTTGCACACTAACATGTCCAGCACGTTGAATATGAATGTGGAAATGTTTAAAAAATTTCAAAAATATCAAAAATACCTAGACGCGCACGACAAATTTTTAAGATGGAACAGCGGTTTGCAACTTGTCGACATGTCGTCAGTCTTATTTTCGCTCATGCTACACCGGTGTGTTCATGAGCCCATACTGGCTCAGATTTTGATTCGATATCAGTGGTTGCACACTAACATGTCCAGCACGTTGAATATGAAAGATGTGGAAACGTTTAAAAAATATCAAAAATACCTAGACGTGCACGACAAATTTGTAAGATGGAACAGCGGTTTGCAACTTGTCGACATGTCGTCAGTCTCATTTTTGCTCATGTTACCCCGGTGTGTTCATGAGCCCATATACTGGCTCAAATTTTGATTCGATATCAGGGGTTGCACACTAACATGTTCAGCACGTTGAATATGAATGTGGAAATGTTTAAAACAATTCAAAAATATCAAAAATACCTAGACGTGCACGACAAATTTGTAAGGTGGAACAGCGGTTTGCAACTTGTCGACATGTCGTCAGTCTTATTTTTGCTCATGCTACACCGGTGTGTTCATGAGCCCATATACTGGCTCACATTTCGATTCAATATCAGGGGTTGCACACTAACATGTCCAGCACGTTGAATATGAAAGATGTGGAAATGTTTAAAAAATATCAAAAATACCTAGATGTGCACGATAAATTTGTAAGATGGAACAGCGGTTTGCAACTTGTCGACATGTCGTCAGTCTTATTTTTGCCCATGCTACACCGGTGTGTTCATGAGCCCATACTGGCTCAGATTTTGATTCGATATCAGTGGTTGCACACTAACATGTCCAGCATGTTGAATATGAAAGATGTGGAAACGTTTAAAAAATATCAAAAATACCTAGACGTGCACGACAAATTTGTAAGATGGAACAGCGGTTTGCAACTTGTCGACATGTCGTCGGTCTTATTTTTGCTCATACTACACCGGTGTGTTCATGAGCCCATACTGGCTCACATTTCGATTCGATATCAGGGGTTGCACACTAACATGTCCAGCACTTTGAATATGAAACATGTGTAAATGTTTAAAAAATATCAAAAGCACCTAGATGTGCATGACAAATGTGCAAGATGGAACAGCGGTTTGCAACATGTTTACATGTCGTCTGGCTTATTGTTGCGCATGTTACACCGGTGTGTTCATGAGCCCATACTGGCTCACATTTTGATTCGATATCAGGGGTTGCAAACTAACATGTCCAGCACGTTGGATATGAAAGATGTGGAAATGTTTAAAAAATATCAAAAATACCTAGATGTACATGACAAATGTGCAAGATGGAACAGCGGTTTGCAACATGTCGACATGTCGTCAATCTTATTTTTGCTCGTGTTACACCGGTGTGTTCATGAGCCCATACTGGCTCACATTTTGATTCGATATCAGGGGTTGCAGACTAACATGTCCAGCACGTTGAATATAAACGTTGCGGAAGTTGAGTGTTTATGTAGTCATCTTTTATTATCCCTTATTGTAATGTACGTCCACAGCACTGACCAATTGTGTTAAAATTGGGTTGTTGGTATCGGGTAGTCATAATGATGTTCAAGCAGCAAGCTCTGAGCAACCTGTCGTCCTGTCCTGTCAACAAGGTTGTCTTGTCTTTTGCTGCTTGGACATCATATAATCACAACACTGATTTGTGGATATAACTTACATATTTATATTATGCAATACTTTTCTCACATCAGCAATGTGCAGGGAAAAATTAAATAGAGCTGTGAAGCCTGCGAATTTGAGTTGTTATATTTGTGACCCATTAATAGGTGTTGATTCTGGCACAGGAAGGAGTGCCACTCTCATCAGTTAGTGTCAGCTACTGAAGGGGTACAAGACAACATTATTGAGCATAGTTTGGCGATATACTGCTCCGGTAGGGATAATACCTTAGAGAGGCTATATGCAAAACAAACTGATGTAGCCTGCTGGATCAAGCACTTCCTTCTCGCAATACTACCGAGGTACGCGGGACTGCCGTTTCTTGCGGTGCCGACAATTTCTGTACACATCACTTTTGGCTATTATCAACAAAGTAATACCTACATTTCAATACTGCGCGTATCCAGTTCTTCGGACACCGTTGCCGCTAATAGTTGACTGCGTGACGGTCGACATCTTTTAGTTTATTGAGCTGCGTCCAGCGCCGTCCCAGACATATCGTGCTCGCAGAACGTCTCTTACCTCATATGCATCGTGAACGAAACGTGCGGAGTACACGCACGCGTGTGACAATCAGACCTTTTGTTGAAGATGCTTCGAGTATGTGACTCCCAACAGGTGCTTTTCTATACCCACTTTCGTCACATTGTCGTCGACAAAAGTGTTGTTATACACCCGGGTTACGTTTCCACCACTTCCATACGGAATATTCTTTTCTCAGGTAAGACGAACTATGCTCAAAATACCGAACGATACGAGACAAGTTAGTAAATAAGCGTCAACTGCCTTTATTAGGTGGAGTCATCCACGTAAACTCCCGCTCGAAATGAAAATGCGAGACGTATTGACATTGTTGTTCGGCCACATTTTACAATACGCGTCTTTCGTTTGACCAGACCACATGCAGCAAATTTATTGCCGGCGCCGTGATCCTCGAGCACCTCCAGAAGATGTGGGTTCGAGTCCTACAGCTGGCTAACCTTTTAAGTGACTTTCATATTTCATCATTTTTGGAAGTCGTCTGCTCTCACCGCTGCAGAAAGGCGTGAGAGCAGACGATTTGTTCATCCAATAAGCGGTCTGCCATCGTAGCGGATATCGATGTTGCCAACAGAAATCGCAATGTGCTGGTGCTGTTCTTATGAACTTAATTCGTTTATTTAATAACCGTGACGATTCTGGACGAGCGAATTCACAGTATTACGTTTTCAGCAATGAGGAATCGAATGGTACGCTTTGTGGATGGGCCAGGGTGTACGAGACCGTCCCTTTAACGGTGATGGAAGAGACCGGCATCACAGGGGTTGTCGAAGATGTCGTCGCTGGTGGCTGCCCATTCATGGGAGCGTCGCCGGAATGCATAATGGCGATGATGGTGGAATGGAACGTCCGGGTCATCAGTTGTTGCTAGACGAGGGAGAGACCAGGACAGCTGTTCGCTGGATGCTCGTCAGAAGGCAACTGAACGAGCGCCCATATTTTTGAACGATTATTTTTAATGGTTTCAAACGGGATACACCCCTCAGAGAAATAAACACGTAACTATCCACTGTTATAAATACATCTCCCAGAATATACGCTTAAAAATAAACGCACAAAAATAATCGCCTAAATATCCCCGTTTAAATATAAGCACTAAGGAATCCGCGGTTAATAATATATCGCTAAAAATAAATCGTTTTAGAATCCCCCCAAATCCACCTTACAGTTGCTAGAGTCATGTGGTAAGGCCCAAATCAAGGTGAACTGCAAGCAAGGGGCTTCACCTAACCTCACAGGACCAAACTAGCCTAAACTATCCCGAACCAACCGAAACCAAACTAAACTAATCTAACATAACATGATATAACGCGGCGTAAATTGCAAGCAGTCCTCCTCCGTGCTAGATGGTGAGGGGATTTTGAAACAGTTTATTTTTAATGGTGGATTATTAAACGGTGATCTCTAAGTGGGGATAGTAAGCGGTTTATTTTAGGACATATATTTTTAACCGTGTATTTTCTAAGCTGATTATTCTTGAATGTTTTATTCTTAAACGTTTATTCTTAATGGTGGATTTCGCCCCCCCCCCCTCTGGGTTGGGTCGACAGAATTGCAAGACGGTCTAAGGCGCATCGCTTCCTGCCATGTAAACCGTTCCAAGTCGATCTTTGCGATCACTCGACTGTTGCTTTCAGTCGACGTATGCGCCCATGTAAACGCGCCTAATGTTGTACATAATACACTTCACACGATAAACCTGCGTTACTTCCTTCGGTAGCAAGAAGTAACCAAACTTGTCTTACCGTTGACCTGCGGGACATCGGAAGAAATGCGACTTCCTCACGATTTCTGGGTCCTTTGCAGTTGCAGGGATTCCCTATCATGGTCGTCTTTCCGCTGTTGTGATGATCAGCTGGATGCGCCATTCCGTTTTCACACTAGCTGTTCGCCACAATCTAAATCTGAAGCTACCCGCTAGCGTCTGCGAGCACAACGGTTGTAGGTTGTAGTCCGAGAGAACGCGCGTGGCCGGACAGACATGATGTGTCCTCCGTCGTTTTTCTTTCTCCTCCGTTCGACCGACCGTTCGGATCCTCGCGCTTCAATCAAATGACTCTCGCCCAATCAGCGCGAAGGAAGACTGACGCAAGTTCTCGGAGACCAATGAGCATGCAAATATTTACACATATATCACGCAGCCAATTAGGGATACTTAGATCAGCTGCGCCAGTGGCGACGATATTTTGGAAGCGGCGCGTTTCGCTTTAGAACCGGCGGCTGGTGATACACTGTCTGACGACACTTGCATTCCGCACGACTGCCGCTTCTTTTAATTTTTGAAGTGCTGTCTGATTTGCTGGTGCGCCGAATAAGACGTCAGGAACCACGCCGATCTTGACAAAAAATTCCTTCATTCAGCTATCGCTGTAATAACAAGGGGGAGTGTACGCTGAGGGGGGGGGGGGATCCCTGACCCACAGTCGACGTTTGTGGCCCTAATCAAACATCCCTTGCTCTATTAATGTCACCAATAGTGACCGGCACAGCTGAGCAACGCTACCCAAGGGGTCTTCGGGGATGACGCCGGATCAGATTATTCGCAATTATGTAGTGACGTAAAAACCACGGAAGGGTAACGGACGTATTTTCGTTACCGTTTCCATTTTCGGCACTGCAATATTTCCGTTTCTGTTATCTGTTTCTGATACCGGCCTTTCAATTTCGGTTCCGTTACGTTTCTGTTAGGGTTTCCGGTAATGGGGGGAACGGCTGTTAGAGAGCTGCGAAAGGACAGTTCGTTTAGCTGTGTCAGCACCCCGTTATGCCAAAGTACTGCTTCGGTGTCTTGCGTACGCTTAATTTCCTATCGTGGGATGCGCGCATCTTGCAGGTTTCGAAAAAAAAATTCTCTAGAAAAAAAAATGTCTTCATCATGTATAGAGTGTCGTGCACAAACTCCGACTACAGCAACTCAAGATGGGCGTGACCAGACCTCCATCCAATGTTGCATTCATAGGCAGACGCTCTCAGTAGTAAACAATACTGCCATATAGCCACGGTGAAATAAAAATAATAATAAATAAATAAGTAAATAAAAATAGTATATAAAAACACAGAAAGATCGTTGGCTTGCCTCCTCGTGCTATGTAGCGGAGTCTGTTGTGTAGGTCGCATGTGTTGACGTCATGAGTTATGAGGACTCGGACGAGTAAGCGACGGATGAACCCTCGAGGTCCAATATTGAGCTTTTTTTTTTTTGTTTCCGGTAATGGAGGACCGTGGCATGCGTTTCCGTTATCGTTGCCATCTCCAATTTCGGTAATATACCGTTTCTGTTTCTGTTACCATTACCGTTACCGTTTTCTGGTAGAAACAGCGTTCTGAAAAGGCTTCGAATCTACTTCGGTGCGTGCATGTGAAACAGCAGGACGTGACGAAGTGTTCTATGCATGTAGATCAGCAGTGTAAGATGACGTAGCACAGTGGTGCCGATGACAGTGCGAAGAGCTTGTCTGTGTGCGTTACAGTTGTGGGCAGCGTCACGGCTATTGCTGGAAGACATGATGATGAGAGGAAATCAGTCGATTGGGACCGATAGATTGTTCACTGATTCTCTATGTTCGAGACTAAGCTGGTCCAAGCTATCATAGATCACGTTATACCGGTTACGTTCACTGAAGGCAAGTACTAGAATAGCACTATGAAACTGACTAACAAATACAAGCAAAACACATCGTGCATGTCCACAAGGGAAGTTGGGCTGTCACCGAAGCAATTGGCACAGGAGGAAGCGCAATATTTACGACCAATTCCGGTGGCCGTTTGTCTTGGCCCTTTGTTTGAGGGGCTTCATGCGATTGCCTTAATTTCTCTTAGGGGCAAGAGTCCCTATTACAACTGGAAGGAATCGATGAGAGGGAATCAAGAAGAGGGCAGTTGTGGAGTGGCTCTTGATAAACTATTAAACAGTCCTAGAACAAAGCGACGGCGGAATAGGAACGTATTGCAGATGCTTCTAGCTTTAATGGGACTCGTTTCTGCGACGTGCGTGGACCTAGCGAACAGGTCCTTCAGCATTAGGTTTAATAAGCACAAATCAGACGTAGAAAGAAAATAATAATAATAAATTGAGGAATGAATAGAAAACAATCTGCCTATTTTTGTTACGTGAAACCGGGGTTCACTTTCACCACCCTTTCCGTTGAACCCATTCCAGAGCGGAAAAAGTAGGGGTTTCTGTTTATCGAAGCGAAATTCTCAGTCGATTGACATTGGCTGAAAGTGAACGAGATTTTTGCCGTGTTCACTACACAAAAGAGCGAAATTTCTGTCACGTAAAACGAACTTGACAATAGTTGAAAGAAAGAGTATCAGATCATTGAAGTGTGAGAGGTGACGATTCCGACTTGCGGTTGTTGGCCTGATCCATGTGGACAGCGTGACCACTGTAACCAGGATGAGATCAGATGCACAGGAGTTAGAGTGAGAGCATATCTATGGAACGCGACTCGCGATTTCCTAACCCGCAAATATAAAGAAACTTTATTACAATGATCTTATGGTATGTACAATGAAACCAGTGAATAACGGCGATATATACAGTGAAACAATGAAGAACAGTGCTAGACACAATGAAAACCAGTGAAACTATGAAAAATGTACAATTAACAGTGAAGAAAAACTGTACAGTGCTAAAATCGCGGACAGACGCTATTAAAGGGACTCTGACCAGCAGTTGGACAAATCTGTCGTTTGCATTGACAGAATGGCGTAAATGCAGGCTAGCTGGTGGATAAATTCCGTGATAGGCAAGCCTGAGCGATGGGCAAGACACGTAAACAAACACCAACACGAAGGCTCAAAACCAGAAAGACGTTTAATTGATAACAACGAACTTCATGAACATGTAGACGGTGCGAGGGAAGACAGAGAGAGGGGAATAGGGAATTGAGGACAAAATGGGTTGAGGGAGGTCAAAGGAGGCACTTGAAGGCCGGGTGGATACATACAGACGGCACACTAATACAATGAAGAAATGGCTAGGAAGCAAGCGAGCTGGTGAAGATGATGCATAATGTAAAAACCCCGAGACTAGGGAACACGAAGGGACAGACACAACACGAAGTCTCAAACACAGCTGAAAATTTTACTTCACAAACAAGAAATATATACAAACAGAAGGGAGGGGAACACCAGTTTAGAACAAAATAGGAGGTCATTTCGGGGGAACGAGCAGTCTGTTCAAGGCCGGACCGAGCATTACGGAAGGTTTGCTGACACAGTTCCCACAAGAAGTTATGAAAAGGGTCTCTCTCAAAAGCCTTCTGTGACAGTCCACTTCGGATGCCTTTACAATTGTTTCATCCCATAGAGGGAAGCAATCTGAGCATTCTTCCAAATGTTTTGCAATTTCAGAGTTTGAAGCTTTATTTTTTACTTCTAATGAATGCTCTCTCAAACAACCATTTAAGCAACGTTTTGTCTGGCCAATATACAGAAACCCCAAGGTAAGGGGATCTGGTAAACAACGTTTGAAGAACAGGGGACACATTTATTCCGGTGATTCTTGCAAAAAACTTCAGGTTTGGCGAAAGACGTGAGGCGCTCAAGACGGAAGATGTTCTTGAAAACGATGTTGATTTGAAACTTCTTCGCAACGGCTAACAAGTTGTGAGACAATTTGTGAAAGAAAGGTAAAACTACCCGTTTTGGGACAGAGGGCTTAGTTTCAGGTGAACCAGGAAGCAAAGTGTTTAACAAAACATTTAAAGCACTAAGTAACATGTGATGGGGGTAACCAGCATCATTCAAACGGAGAAGCTGACTTTCCACAGAGGGAATGATATGATGACAACAAGATTTTTTTATGGCATTTGATAGGATACCTGTGATCAAACCCCGTTTTACAGTCTTAGAATGACAACTTGAAGCGGGCAATATGGGTTTAGCTTAAGATTTGCCGTAAGGCCAACAAAGAGCGGGTTGTAACAAGAGCCTGACAAGAAACTGAAGCACGCCAGCAGTGTGGAACTCACTGGTAAATACAAGCTCTGGGGCCGCGGACACAACTACATTTTTACACTGATCAATAACACTCTCATTGGTGGAAATGAAAACCAGATCATCTACAAACCTTTTTTACAATGACGTCATTTGGAGACAGAGAGGATATAAAGGATAATACAGCGCTGTCAATTACACTCAGGTAAATCTCGGAAAGAACAGGCGCGATGCTCGAGCCAATACAGATACCAGTTTTTTTGGGTGTAAAAAATCCACGCTTAAAACTCCACCCTTCGAAAATCCATTTTCTGAAATAAACCGTTTAAAAATACACGTCCTCAAAATAAACGCTGTTAAAATAAATCATGGTTAGGCTTAGGAAGGTAATGCTCCGTATCATATTAGTGATAGCCGTATGGGCGACACGATGTTCTTTTCGGCGAAACATGCTATTATGATGTTTCTTATTCATGTTTGTATTGCTATCAATTACATAACAACTTAGGATTTCGAAATATCCAGCTTAAAAGTGATGACGACGATGCGCGTATGAATACAGAACACGCACACTTGATCATACCTGGGTAGTAATAGCATTACTGTAATGAAATTACAGTAATGATTTACTTTTTCTGGTAATTTGTAATGTAACGCATTACTTTTGACATTAGGTAATTTGTAATGTAATTTAATTACATTTGGGCTGTAATTTTAATGACATTACTCATTACTTTTTACAAAAGAATCGAGTATGTGTTCTGTGTTGGCACTTGGCAGAAAGAGAGTTGGGGGAATGGCGAGTGAAAATAATTCCAACGGCACCATGAACGGTGACGCACTCAATCGGCACGTGGAACGTCAATTCCCTTTGACGAGCCAGTTGCCTTAGGCAGGTCACCCACAAACAAACGTTGTTAGGTCAACGGTTTGTAGCCCTGGAGAATCATTGTTTGTGGGCCCCATCCTCCTGACAATCTTCCTGTTATCGTGATACATTGTGTCTCCTTCGTCTCTACATTGTGGAACGATACGTCATACGAGGCACACTAGCATGACATGTAGAAGAGACAAATAGAAGAGTACAAGCTAACTGTTGATACATTGTAAGCATAATTTTTTTTCCTCGAATTTCGGGAAAGGCAAGTTTCGTCAATTTGTGTGTCCCTTGTGCCTCCCTTAAACTCGGGAACATGTATGCCAATAATGGTAAAGTAATGACTTTGTAATGTCATTACTTTTTCGTAGTAATTGTAATGTAATTTTATTACGTTTCTATTGCAATAATGAGTAATGTAATTTAATTAAATTTTAACTGGAGTAATGTACTTCAATTAAATTTTAACTGGAGTAATGTAATTTAATTACATTTTAGAAGTAATTTACCCAGGTATGCTCTTGACCCTTGAGCCAGCTGAGCTCTGTGGACGGATTGCGCGGCGACGGTCATTCGCACTGCTAAAAGAAAGGCCAAGAAAGCGCGCACGCACACGAAAAAGAAAAAACGCAAAATCAGAAAACACACCAAAGAATGGCCAAACTCTCCTGATTGTCGGCTCTATATTAGACTATATTACACCGATGTCGCGCGTTAGTTGCACTGTTAAAACAGAACTTCACCGAATAATACGCTCCCGGGCATCCGTCATTCCGAATGATATCAGCCCCCCACCCCGCTACTAAGTTGGCAAAACTTGTCACGGATCACATACAGACAGACAACCTACTTCCGGTGTACTGAAATCCTCGTTCACAGTTATAGCCCTGACTAGCCCCAAGCGCGAGGAGGGTACTATTTCCCGCGGCGGACGTAGAGCCGTCGGCTGTCCACCAATCAGGGATGATGGATGTTAAAAGATTTATTTCGAAGCGTTTATTCTTCAAAGTTTATTTTTCGGAGTTTATTTCGACAGCGTGGATTTTCTCATGATTTATATTGAAGAGTTTATTTTGGAAATTTGATATTTGAGAGATTTATTTTTGAACGTTTTATTTTTACATGATTTATTTCGGCGTCATCCCCTTTTGGGTGTATAAAACGCCATCTATGCTAGTTACATTAGAATCCAAATACAAATTCAGCAATTCAAAAAAAATCACTTGTTGCATCTATTACGAAAGTATAATATGCCTCCAAGCCACACCTTCCTGCGATCGAGAAGGAAATTCCGTTGTGTGCTGAACAGTTCGGGAGCCTTGCTTTCGAAACGTCGCCGATGCCGCGAATGCAAGCCGAAGTCGAAGCTCCACAACATCGGGCACAGATGAAGGACACACCATCAGTCGCCTGTCTTCGACAGACTGGTAAGTGCTGAGCATTTTAGCGCACATTATGATCGAACATGTAAAAGCTCTCTACAAATTGCGTGTCCTCATATTTAATGCGCACGTGGTGGGGTGGCGGTGGTGGTGGTGTAACTGCTTGCCGTAGACGGCCTCGCAAGGCGGGCAACGTGACGACTATCGCAGGTCCGTAAAAAAAAAAAAAGAAAAAAAGAAAGAAAAGGGGAAAGACAGGACTGTAGTTTCGGATTTGCAGTGAAGTCCAATCAGGGGTTGAGCGATGAGAAGCGTTGAGCGATGAGCGGTAGAACACCAGAAAATGAAAATGAAAATAAAAATCACTCTGAGGATGCTTGACTAAGGTGTGTGTTGAAGAATACTCGGCGAAAGGGCCACATGTGATGCGTTCTTAGAGACGGTATATCAGCTTGGTATCCCTCATGAAGGAAGCCAGTTTTGACGCGTGGTAACGTCTCTCTGCCGGCGTTGAGCCGCCAAAGGTGACGTCATGTACTTGCGAGCCGTTGCGGATGATGTGATCTAGATGCTTAGACCTTCCCTGACTGTAGGCAGGGCATTGTAGAAGGATGTGTTCAATTGGGTCGAGGGATGTCGGACAGAAAGGGCATGTTGGATCGTGCGTAGTCTTCAGGCGGTGGAGTACGACGTTCGAATACATAGAGTTTGTACGTATGCGGTGTAGGAGTGTGGCTGTAAGCCTGGAGAAACTTTGAGACTGGAGTGAAGGGCGTGCGTTGGACAGAGTGAGCCTGATGCTCGCACTAACTGTAGGTATTAAACTCTTGGCTGTTTCGTTAGTGGTTCGATGTGGTGATGATGGAAACGTGGGAGCCGGAAGAGAATGGGCTTCGTTTGCTAGGTGGTCAGCTTCCTCATTGCCGGGAATTCTGATGTGGGAAGGAATCCATTGCAGAACTACGTCTTTACTATCCCGTCTCAGGTCCGAGAGGGCTTTGCGGATGCAGCGGATCATATAGATGAGTGGTCTAAGTCTTTGATCTGGTCTAATGCGCTTGATGAGTCAGTAAGTATAACTGCCTTTGCACAGTCGATGTACTTCAGTGCTGCTGCTGCGTGTAGGATTGCGCATAATTCGGCCGTAGTGGACGAGGGTGACTTACAATGAAGTTTAGCTTTCCAACAGTTGCCGGTTTTGGGAATGAGGTAGGAGCTGGTTGTTGACTGTTTGAGACTGTCAATTGACCCGTCAGTGTATATCTGAAGGTGATTACCAAACTTTTCGTCTATGAGACCAATAACAATAGACCGCATTACAGTAGGCGCAGTGCTTCTTTTGCTGCGGATGCCTGGTATCTCGGTGAATAACTTTGAGATGTACTCCCTCCATGGGGGTGGGGTTTGAATTTGTGATGGAGCCGGAGTGATCGCGACTTTTTCTAGATAACTTGGTTAAGGAGCCGGTCTTTGTGCTCTAGCATTTTGATAAGCTATCGATGTAGCTGAAAACAGATGATGCATTGTAGATTCTGTCAATTATGGCGAGTGCCGTTCTTTCTGCGTGCAGACTCAGGGGTATCTCGGCGGCCTCGACGAGGGTAGCTTCATTTCGGAATATTTTGGGAGACCCAGTGTGATTCTGATGCCTGCACGATGAAGACGCTACAGTGATTGCCAACCGTGCATCGAAGGTTCCATGAACGGAGTAGCATAATTAAGCCGACTCAAGAAGAGACTCTTATATAGAGTGATCATGTGTCGCGGGTGGTTTCCCCAGGTTTTACCACAAAGACGTCTGAGTATGTTTAGCAGGGGAGTGCATTTCTGCACCATTGCTTCTACTTGGGATGCCCATTGGAGTCTGGAGTCGAATATTACTCCAAGGTATCAAGCCCGTGGGACTCTTCGCAGAGTATTATTTGCCGATTATAAGACCTGGATAATTGCTGTCGAGGCGTTTTCCTGGTGGGGCACAGACCAGAGTGACTGTTTTTGAAGTGGAGATGGTCAGTCCCTTGGCTAAGAGGTTTTCAGCCACCTGGCTAAGGACTACTTGGGCAGAGTTTTGAATTCGCTTTTTTGAACGGCCTTGGAAGAGTATGCATATGTCATCTGCGTATATAATAAATTCTGCTGGGATGGTGAGTCCTCTGTGCACCATTCATTCCATTAATTTTCCCACGCAAGACGTGAGGGCAATAGGACGGTACTACTTTAGGTCATCTAGAGGCTTGCCGTGTTTTGGTATGGGGATGATTGTAGCATGTTTCCAGTCAGAGGGGATGTGACCTGATGTCCAGACTTCGTTGTAAAGATCTAGAAGTTTGGTCAGGGCTGAACCATCAAGGTTCTTGAGCATCTGGTATGTTATCTGGTCTGATCCGCAGGCGCTTGCTCTTCTACATCGTCTCAGAGCATCACAGAGTTCGTTCATGGTAAACAGGTCATCCTCGGAGCCCAAGGCTTGCGGTGGTGTAGATGCACTGTGTGTAACTAGAGGCGTAGATGTGCTTGATAACAGAGACGCGGAGACTGAATCAGCAAAAGCTTCTGCGATATCTCTGGGCTGTGAGCTGGTCGCTATAGCAACAGTGGCTAGTGGCCTTTCAGGAGCAGGGACACCCTCAAGAGATTTAATGACATTCCATATTTTCGTAGAAGGTGAACTCTGGTTAAGCGATTCAGAGAATTGCCGCCATTGAGTACGGCGCAAATTTACAGCGTGGTGGCTGCTGTTTTGATCGTGTCGAGGATGTGAGTGCTCTCGCTGTTATGCGCAACAGCAAATTAACAGCGTGGTGGCTGCTGTTTTGATCGCGTCGAGGATGTGAGTGCTCTCGCTGTTATGTGCAACAGCTCTGCGAAGGAACAGCTCTGTGTCGGAAGGCCCACGATATTTTTTGTACGTAGTCACCCCGTTCGTGGGTTGTGCTTTGTCTTGGAGATTGGAGATTTTGATTGGAAAGTGGTCGGAGTTCCAGATGTCCAGTTCTGTCTTCCAGTCAAGGGTGACGTCAGGCGAGCAGAGTGTGATATCCAGAGCACTTTTGTAATTTGGAGGTCGGAAAAGGTTGGACTACACTCTTAAAAAAAGGGTGCACATTAACTATTTTTTTCGCCACATATATAACACCCTTTTGGAGAGTACAATTACGCTGAAAAGGGTGTCTCCTCACTCCCTCAAGGGAGTAGCATAACACCTTTCTCCCTAGTGGAGAGTAATATTTCTCCCCGGAAGGGAGACGGTGTTATGTTACTCCCTTGAGGGAGTAAGGAGATACCCTTTTGAGCGTAATTGTACTCTCCAAAAGGGTGTTATATATGTGGCAAGGAAAGAAGTTAAAGTACACCTTTTTCTTTAAGAGTGTACCGTCATTCAGCAGAACTAGGTTCGTGGTGTTCAGCCATTCGGTGAGCTGCTTCCCTCTGACGCAGTCCGTTAGATTTCCCCATTCAGTATGTTTGGCGTTGAAATCACCACCAATTATTATGGGACCTGGGCAGATCGCGAGAAGGCTGTTGAAAGTTGAGACTGGAAATCTGGATTGTTGCCATCTGTATATGGAGACTATTGTTGTTTCGCGAGTTCCTTTTTGAATCTTACAGGCTACCAGTTCTATATTTGTGGTGCAGAGATGTGACAGGTCAACCGGGGCTTGTCTCAATCTTCTATGAATGAAGAGCGATGCCAGAGAGTGTCCATCTTGTTGGTAAGCGACATATGGGGAGAAGCGGACGTTGCTTGCTACCATGCTTTCAGATATAATTAGAGCGTCGTATTGCTCTTTGGTGACTTGTACGTAGAGGTCTGCAGTTTTGTTTGAGAGTCCTCTGGCGTTCCATTGTAGTATTTTTGGAGAGAAAGGTTTAGCTGTCATGACGTTATAAGATAGCAAGTGCAGGACAATAATAGTAAGTGGGAAAGGCCTAGTTGGATTTTCCATGATGAGGCTGGGGAAGAAGTTTGTATAACTGTGGCTCAAAAGCAAAGACGTGTTGCACCTCCGGGAGATTTTGTGCGTTCGGCAGGGCCGCAGCTACTGCCTTTAAGGCGGCAAAGAGAGAAGGAATAATGTGCACGAACAGAGGTATGGCATCGGCTTGAGACTCGCTGATCACAGGTTTGGCGTTGGGCTACGGATTTTTGGGAGCTTAATTCCAGGCTACCTTTGCGCTCTCCCTGTCTTCAAGTCCCTGCTTTCTCGGAAAAGGTATGGGAAAGTCAGTACGGTTTTGGGTCTTCATTTTTGACTGTCTAGAGACACTTTGTGCTACTGTAATACGGCTGGTACCCCCAAACATGGACACTGAAGTAAAGAAGAAAGTCGCACGTCTTCCTAGCTGTTCTCCTTCTTTTGCTTGTCTCTATGGTATATATCTGTCGTGTATTACATAGGCACGGACGACTTCGATCAAAAGCTCAGTGGACGACGCCATGTTGGGAAATGTGAGTCCACTGGAGCCCACGCTGTGCACATTTCGCTGGCAAACGGCAGATGTAGAGCATTGCTCTACTTCCCCGGTGGCGGCTGACGTAGTCGCAAGTTGTCGCCGCACCGCGCTTCGCCGAGTACCGTCGAACTATGAACTCACCGCCGGTGGCTCGCGATGCGCGTCGTTACGCCCCGCTCCGTTGGACTCTAAACCAGCCTTAACAGTTGTATCGAAATGGACGTCAATAACAGAGACACACGACAGCAGGATGCTCAACGCGCAAGCTGCGCTGTTAAGAGATAATTTTGCAGTTTCCCTTATGTTGTTCTCTTTCATTGAGAACAAAAAGAGAGAGAGAGAGAGAGAAAGAAATGATCCGTATACTGCCATTCGTGTTGAGCTTATCGTTCAGCAGGTATCAGACGTGCAATTCAGATATCTCAAAAGCAGTTGACGGAATGGTGCTGATATCATTTGTCCGTCAAGTGGGCACCATACACCACTTCGATCAGACGCACCTTTCGCGCGACGGACAAAGGTCACATGGTATTTTTGGACGCACGCGCACATTTTTTCAACACGCTAAAAAAAAATAACGCGTAGCGGGTAGAGAATTGCATCTATTGGCATTCGTCACCTCATGTCAGCTTCCACAACTTCACTATTGGACACTTTTATCCAATCCTAAAAATTCAAAAGTTATAGAATTAATTTCTTAATTAATTAGGCAACAAAAATATGCTGAATATCATGCGAGGCTGGTAACATTATGCAGACGGTCTCGTTCCAGTGCGATGCGCAGTTTCTTTTTTTTTTTTTTTTAAGGTCGGGTTCAACTTAAATGAAACACCCTGTATAAAACTCAGAAGGAAACCTAAGACCAGCTTTAATTTGATGTTTAAACACTGCATGGGGATCACTGGCAAGATAATTCAGCGGTGCGTGAAAATATTTACCCAATTTACCCCATGTTAGAACGGCAAAACGAAAAAAAAAAACCGAATGAGGAATGGCATGGACATGCAGCGGAGTGTTTCTATCTTTTATGCACGTCTGAAATTCAAAATTAATAAAGTAAGCCTCTACTAAAAAAAAGTACCATGTAACGCTCGGTATCATCTATAGAATCAATAGTTTGGATAAGGTTAGAAGGGGCGGGGGCGGGCTTATTCGAATCGTCTGACAAGGGTAAGTGCCATTTGGATATCCACGAAAATCACTACTTTTCCATTCTCATCCCCAATTTAACGCTCATTACCCATCAGTATGGGGCCAGCACTGGGGAGCCAGTTCGACTTCGTCGTAAGTCACATCCTTATTTTTGTTTCTTTATCATATCACCGTCACCCCATCAGCCTCTGTCCTTTCTCTCGGCATCATGGATGCAACAAGAAGGAGTTCCACTTCAGAAGTCACGTTTTCAATTTTTCTACAATCGGTCGAGGATACAATACGTACGAATCAAGCGTAGTGGGTTGTTCCCACATTCTTAACACGGTGACGGGCTGCACGGAAATACCCGTGCCGACAATGCTGCGAAACGTGCCCATACCACGGCCGCCTTGAGTCTCAGCATCCCGCTTTCAATGTCAGCCTGCCTGCTCCAAATACGTCGCTTACGCTCTCGCTGTGTCCAAGATTTCATAGAACGTGCCATCTCGCCCAATATATTTCTGCACTCCATCGACCCAAAAATGCAATACGTCCCTCCCCCAAACATCACGAGGAGGGAGGCGTCTGTTATCCACCGTCTGCGGTTAAGCGTGGCTCTTCCAACTCAGCACGCTTGACACCCCTACATGTGCAGCCTGCTCTACCGAGGGCAACACTTCCCACCTACTCCTCCACTGTCGCCTGTTCGCTGCCCCCCGTGCCACTCTGATGGAGCGGCTAGCTGCCCTAGGGCTGAGGGAGGTCTCCCTGGCAACGCTACTGGGCCCTCTGCAACGTCTCATTCAGTGGCGCGTCGGAAGGGAACTCGTACGCTTCCTTACTGACACAAAGCTCGCGCTGAGTCTGTGACTGCGCCTCTTTTCTTTCGCTCTTTTCGTTTTTTCTTTCTTTTTCTCCTTTCTATTTTTCCTTTTTTGTAAGCGGGAATAGCAAGTCGGCTTCCGGAACCAGGCTAACCCCTCTTTCTTTGTTTTTTTTTCCTGCAATAAACCTATATCCCCCCCCCCCCCCCGGTGATACTTTTGTGACACTTTCTAAGTGTCACTTTCTTGCAGACTTTTTTTAAGTGACGCTTTGGCCAGCGGCAAATACTGTGGCTGTGACACCCCCGACATGTGTCACAAGATTTTTATGAGTGCGCGAAATGTGACATGTCTGGAAGTGTCACGATATGGCAACTGTGCCGTACCGAATATTCATGTGAGAGATGCGTCACCGATGCGGAAAGCAACACAATGCGATATTTGTACTTGAATCGAAAGAACATGCAACTAATTGATTTTACACCGAAGATGGTGGTCCGTCCTCGTCAATTTCTGCGGTAAAACACCTCATCCCATCGTCATACATGTTGCTGTTGTCATTCCGTGTCAATTCCGATTCTAAGTTTCTCAGATTTTTCCGAATCCCCTACCAATATGACTCCACATCTAAAAAATTTAATGAATAGCCGTTCGATATTTGTAAAGTTCTGTGAAAGTCGCAGTTTTCAGCTGCCAGAAAGATGTATAGTCAGAACATGAGACGCCATTGGCGGGTTAACATATCATTACGACCGAAGTGTCATTAGGCCCAATGTCTCATTACGGTACATAATCCTTTAATCCTCAAGTGTCTGATTACAAACCAAAATCGCAGTTCGGGAAAAGGTGTCTCATTGCGGCAAAAAATAAATAAAAAGCATCCTCCATATTAGCAATCATGCAATCACTGTGTCGTATGCTTCCCAAAGTGCTATATGTGTTCATGTTCAAGCGTTCATGCACACAATATACGTACTACGTGACAGTGCATCCCTTGTGAAAAATGTTTTATGTTTCGTTACTGTGTCATATGTTATATGTATCTGTTACATGTATTTTCTCCCAATATTCAAGCAACACGATAGACTCATTGATTCTGTGAGCAGACTGTCGGTTGCATTCTGAAAAAAAAAAAAAAAAAGCCACAGGGGCATACGACAGGAGCTGCTTCTACTATTTATGTCCTTGTGAAAAAAAAGTAGAAAAGCCGTACATAAAGACATATACTCTTTTTTGGTGATGATGATAAGCCATGTCTCCAACCAGAAATTTCTTACTGCTTATAGGTGGACATATTCAAGACAAGGAGTTTTTAAAATATGAATGACCATTCAATCACAACATAGAGATGCAGTGGCATAGCCACAAAAATATTTCGGGAGAGGTTCTATGAGGACTTCACATGGGAGAGGAAGATCCCACCTCACTTCCCACCCCCAAATGCACTGCCAAAGGTATCATTTCGGGGGGAGAGGGGGTTGAGCTGCGACCCCCCCTTTGTGGCTATGCCACTGCACTGATGTCACAACGTTCTAAGCGTGTGTCATCCTGGCCATTCGGAGTTACCCTAAGCAACAAGATGCAAATTCAGAATTCGTATGTCAGAAGGGAAAGTTGCAGAAGTAACCTGTAGGCTCCATGCTGAAACGTGTGTGCTCAGAACACTTTCGCAGTGGTGGGCAACGTCGTTGGTTTGGTCACACACGCAGTAGAATTGCGGACACATGGAACGTGGAACAACAGCCGCAATCTGAAAACGACATATTTTCTCGTTATATATGAAACATCAAAAGCTGCCTTCTACATCCGCTATACCTTCTCACATGTTTGGTTTTGTCTTTTGTAGGAAGCGCTGGTGAGGGTCATCATGACACTTAGTTGGTCACATGTACGGCCACAACGCGAGATGTCCTGATATCCCGATTACGCGAAAAAAGAAAAAAGACGACAAAAAACGAAACAAGAAGAGCAGTAAACGGTATCAGTCGTCTCCGAGCCGTATTGTTTTACATGGCCACGGGCTCCGATACCTTTGCTCGGCTCTGGCTCCTCTACGGTGCTGAGCCCCCCGTCTGGATGCACTCCATCGTCTTTGTAGGTCACTTTCACACTCGCAAAAGTCGAAGTTGTCCCACTGGTAGCCGTTGCTACCGGTCTTTGTTGGCAGATCAATCGTCCCCAGGTCCCCTCCGTGGGTCTTTTCGATACCTTCAATCTCTACTACCATTCCTGGGCCCAAGAACAAGAAGGATCACGTTGCAGCACCCGTGTTGAAACAACTTGCGCTAGACATGATGCAGTGCCGCTACCCTTCGCACACTGCAGTATTCACGGATGGGTCCACCAACGTACACTGCTCTACTGCTGCCTTTACAATTCCGACCAAGGTTGCGGATCCATTCCATTCCAATTCCATTCCGAGGAATGGAGATTTGTGATAATTCCATTCCTTTCAATTCCTCGGAATGAAAAGGTATGGCCAATTCCCAGTCCTGGAATGGCTTGGCAAGCCCATTCCATTCCTTTAATTCCATCAATAAAAAGAAAGGGACCGGTAACCGTGCTGGGTAGCCCAGCAGTGTTAGAGGAGATTGACATTACTCAGCACGGAAAAAGCACAAAGACAAGGTTATTTCGTAGGTTGAGGTATACCCTCGACCGCCTGGACAACAGGCGTTTCGACGTGGTGAAAGTGCTCGGACTGTGGGACCCAAGAAAGCGAGACACTGCCTTTGCGGCACTTGAGAACTTCCTTGTGAACTGCGGCATGGAACTCATTTTTTTAGGATTTTGTGTGAATGCCTCGTATCAGTGTATATCTTTGTAGTGTGTATTAGTGTGTATTTGTAGTGTGTACCTTTGCATTAGTGTGTATCTGTTTCTCTGCATGTTCTAGTGATATTTATTCACTTGCACCTAGTGTACTAACACACTAATTGTTGGGGATGGGGAATGTACTTTTGTTTTGTTTTGTGTTGTTTGTTTGTTGTTTTTGTTTTGTTTTGGGAGTAGCAGAACTAGTCAGGAGACAAGTTCAATTTCTCACTGGTTTTCTTTTAAATAATCAATCAATCAATCGCCCATGACCGTGTGCAGGTGCGGTGCGTGTGTGTAAAGGGCGCGACGGCAAAAACAAGCGTGTTCAAACCAAAACTACCACCAGGGCACCCAGACCATTCCATTCTGCCTGGGAAAAAATGCCTAATTCCATTACCATTCCATTCCTAGGGCGGTTTCCGCCATTGCATTCCAATTCCATTCCGGGCTCTGATAAATCTGAATAATTCCGGAATCATTCCAACCCCGGAGTGGCAACTCCGCAACCCTGATTCCGATTGTGTCATCATGCCACGGATATCGTCTCTCGCACCGCACCTCATCCACGTCTGCAAAGTCGCATGCCAGTTTGTTCTCCCACAAGCACATTCCATCCGCCGATATCAGCAGCTGGGTGATATACTGTGACTCCAAGGCAGCTCTTCAGTGTATAGCGAACATGGGTATTCGTGGATCACCGGCGCCAGTGGTTGTGGAAATACTGGAGGAACTAAGCCGTCTGGAGATGAGTGGGCACTCTATCTACTTCCAGTGGGTTCCTGCACACTGCGGCATCCGCGGCAATGAAGAGGCTGACGGGGCTGCAACAGCTGCGTACCATTCCCGATCAAGCGTGCGGATTACCCTCCCCAAAGGCGACAAGAGAACCTTCCTCAATGATGTGGCGAGGACTCTCGCACATGCGCAATGATCCCGTGACGTTCCATCAAGAGTTCTGATGCATGAAGTGGACCTTGACCTTTGCTTCACCATGCCTTCTCGTGTGCCCCGCCATTTTGCATCGCTGATACACAGGCTTCGTCTCGGGGTTGCATTTACTACCATTTTGAAGCATCTGATCGGCCGCTCGGACTCTATGCTCTGCTGTTTTGGCGGATACCAAGCATGTGCTTCTCGACTGCCATCTTTACACCTCCCAAAGAGCAGCTCTGCAGTGACGCCTGCAATCGATCGCAGCCGCACCATTCACATTGGCAAACATCCTCGGCCTTTGGTCTAACCATCACAGTAAACTTTTTTACACTCTTTTGGTGTAAATGGCTTGTCCCATAGCGCACGCCCTTTTGATGTTGCCTTTACACTCAAATGATGGGTGTTTTCTAATACACCCTTTACTTAAGTGTATTCCTAATAAAACACTGTTATAATGGGCGTTTAAAAACAAAACAAAAACACCATTAAAAGGGGAGTATTCTATTTAAAACACCTTTTACGATGGAATTGTTTGCTGGCAAATATGCCCTTGCAAATAGCTAGTGTAATAGAAGCTTCTGCGGCAGCATGCCGAGACCAGTGACCGAGACATACAGTTCGACGTTCTTCTTCTATGGCAAGCACCACCCTGAACACGGCAGATTTCCAGCCGTGGTTCCATCGTAGAACCTAAACAGGAGCGCAATGCGTTCGTTACATGTGGTGTGGCGGGAAACGTTTGTAACGGTGACGGGACTGCGTTTTTGCAATTAACATCCACGCTTGCAACGAGTCAAAGATATCAGCTATATACCTAACATCCTTGCCTGTCAAATACTGTGTTTTTAACACAGGTTATCGTCTATAATGTGATTACTTGCTGAAGATTACTTGTGAAACCAGCATAATTTTTTCTCTCACGAAATAAAACACCATTTTTAACACCATATTCCCAATTCAAATGGGATGCAAAAAAGGTGTATTAGACGGTAAACACCTGTTTCAACACCCCACTTTACATCCTTAAGGATCGACATTGCAAAAAACGTGGTGTATGTCGATATTACACCTTTAGGAATGCTCTTCTTGCACCCTTTGCGGAATAGAAAATGGTGTTTTTATAAGAATACACCTTTTTGAGCAAATAAATGTGTAAAATGATTTACTGTGATCGACCATCGCCAAGCTCTTGGGTACTTCCAGATTTTTCTCCGGGACACCGGTCTCCTCTCTACCCTATGATGTGCCTGTGTGTGTGTGTGTTTTTGCCTAGCGTTCTGTTGATGTCTCACTCACTCCATTGATTATCGACCCCTATTCAGCGTCGTTCTTCACCTCATCATCAGGGGCGGATTACTGGCCATTGCATCGGTGCGTCGGCCTAACGTGGCAACGCCCACCGTCGGGCAAGCGCGCGCTGCCGACGCACGATCTGAAGTGGTCAGTAAGGCCACCGTCGTCAGCTGGATAGGCGAGCCTCGCCGGCGCGAGGAGCAATGACGCTACTCTCGGTGGCAGACTTAAGTCTGTCAAGCAAAAAGCCTAAATTTGACGACATTAACTTACTTTGTATTTACCTCTAACAAATATCAATTTTGTTACCGCGTGGAAAGAAACCTTCTTGCACATACTTCGCTAGATGAGCACGTAATACACGAATCAGCCAATGCGAATGCAGTGCGGTATCGTCTGCTGCCGTCGCTGGCTCGAAGTAGAGTCACTAAATAAGCTACGCTTCAGAGTATCGACACTGAGCCGCCATGTTGTTTCGGATGACCCCCAGCCCCATCTCTATTTTGGCAGTAGAAATAGAAGAAGGTGAAGTTCAGCAGTGGAAGAAGACAACACTTCGAAGAGCGCTAAATGGATGGCGCTGGAGGTCATCCGAAACAACATGGCGGCTCAGTGTCGATACTCTGAAGCGTAGCTTATTTAGTGACTCTAGCTCGAAGGGAATCTTTCGGCGCTCGGAGGTGTCTCTTTTTCTTTTCACTCTACACATGTGTTGAGAATTAGTTTCGTATTCTATTTTAGCATCACATTCGGTAGAAGACGAGGACGGTGATCTGTGCACCATACGCCGCGTGGAAGATTGCTATACTGACGAGGATAAAGTTATTTGGTGGACTTACGGTGTGCTTGCTGAGCTTGTCGAGTGATCTCGTCCTCCTTTTTAGTTCTACAACTAAACTAAGCAGTGATTCGGGTAACAGCTCGGAACTACACAGCCTGCTGGGGCTTCCAGAGAAATGCCGGCTACAACAAGCAGCCAAGCTCAAAATGTGCAGAGCGGAGGCAGATGTCGACGGATGAAGAGTCAGGTGACACCATCAATGTCCACCAACTCCTTGAAGAACGAAGGAGACTCGTGGAACAGCAACGGCGGACCGCAGGAAGCATTGATCGCCTATGCCAAGTATGCCCAATGAAAGAGTTACTAACAATACGGATAATAAAATATGTGCTGGCTCATTCCCGCAGGCACTGGCTCCAATATCACAATATTTTGCGCACAAGCTTCTGCAGAAAAGGCATACAAATGAATAGCGCTAGTATTGCAAGTTTTTTTTTACTGCTGTGTCCAAATATTTCATAAACAAAGAAATGTCATGCTTGTGCAAGACGGAGTTAATTTCACAATGGTGTGTTACATACACACGAACTCAGCTAATGCGGGTATATAACATTCCCTATATGGGGAACACTCGATGTCATGTCAATGTTTCCATATATATCCTGTATGTGTATACACGAGGCTTTGGACAGTCGGAAGAAGGAAACAAACTGCTCTTCCGACAACGACGTGAAGACATCCTTGTGAGCACGAAATGTCCTCGTTGACTGCACTGAAGTGGCTACTTGGTCTTCTAGAAACCCGTACACAAGCGCCATTTTCAACGACGAACATCGCAGCGTTTTGCGTCGGCTGACCTCCTCGCCCAATGGCTACGAACGCCACACACCCGGCGATGGTGGCCAGGCTGCGAGTAAGGTCACTTCTTCCTTCTCACGACGAAGCGGGTCACGTGCAGCACGCGTTACTATGGAGACGACGCTGCGCTACGCACCGACAAGTGGCCAGTAATCCGCCCCAGGACACATCTCACCCTGCCCACACTCTAAATCGTTTTACACCTTAAAAGGTGTAGATCAAAATGTGCATGGCGCACACCTTTTAAGGTGTATTTTAATACCCTCATGGCAATTGGGGTGTAAAGGCTGTAACGCCGAATAAAACTCGTGGCAATATGCTGGTAACTGTGTATTCACAATTACCAGCATATTGCATATAATCACATTGAGGTCCATATATGTATGCACATCAAGGTGATTAAATATGTGTGTAACCATGCACAGCCGACATACAGAAAATCATGTGTGGCATGGCAGCTGTGCATGGCAATGAAGCATGGCCTGCTTTTCGTGAAATTGTAGACCTTCTCATGAGCAGGCACCTCCCCATATGTATGTTCATTACTTAGAACGTTGCATTTATTCGTTTCTTCAAGGATTTGCAGTGTTGTACCCACAAATATCTAACCCCTGTACAATGCATTACATTGTTCATTATCTGCGACTCATCAGGATGTTTGGTTCCTCTCCTAGCTGTCTCGTGTATGCGTTTCGAAGGGAAACACCAGCATTTTAAATATGTTGCTAGAAAAACTCGCCATTTTAAGAACATAACCCTTTCATTAGCAAGAAGACATCAATTTTATCAAATGTATGTGGGGTCGCAGCCCTTCATCAGAAATGCAACATCTACTGATGGTCCCAAGGACAACATGCCCCAGAAGCAATTCAGAGTTACATTCATAACCGTGATATTCAAAGAAATTCTATAGTCTATGTGAAAGGTGCAGTTGATAATGATAACACATTTGCTGTTGGCTGTGTTGTTGCCAAATAATCTTGAGAGGAGGACTTACCCGTGTTCGTTGAGATTACAGGCATATATGTTGTTAACCCTGATACCAATTTTCCCATACTATAGTTGAGTATGATGAGCACAATCATGTATTTGTTTCTGGCTTGCAATGAGGACCAACGTGGTTTAAGAAATTTAAGCACTATCTCAACAGATCTTCTAAATCTGCATACATTACTGGATGGTAGACGTGTTGTAAATCCACGCCATGCACTTTTGTAATGTAGCTTCCCGCCCCCTGTTGTTTTATATATTTACTTTTGTTCATGTAAACGAAAATAAACATACTCCCTTTCTACACCCAGGTGACACACTTATCACCATATTTCACCTGAGGGTGTAGTATACCATTGTTACACCGTCAGGTACTTCCAAAATAAAGTTGTAAGGTGTGAAAGGGGAGTGATCTTTGTTAATACACCTATTTTACACCTTTAAAGGCGTGAAACGATTTAGAGTGCATTGTGCCTTTGGGTAGGGAGCCGCATCTCATGTGGCGAATTTCCCCATTCATCATCATTAATTTATCGGTTGTTATTGTTGCCCCACTGGTAGACGATAAGGGCTCGCTGTGCGTGCAGGCAGTCGAATTTGCCTCCGCGGCTACTCTTCTTTGGCGCTCCCGGAGCTCTCTCGATCGCTCGGTGCTGGACTTTGGGGGCTTTTTGGGTTCTTCTCGAGCCGTCCTATATCTGATTGCAGTTATCTTCGATTCTGATCATATTGTAATTTCATATATGCCGATATTCTGGCAAAATATTGATATTTGAACTTGAAAAAAAGGTTACTGTTGTTGAAGCCGATATCGCTTAAAGGGAGAATCCGCATAAGGTCCCTTCCGAGATTTTCGAATATTCGTCACCTTGAGCCATCAACCACCATGCCTGCAAAATATCTCCTTCGACAACTGAGTCAAACTTGATAAAAATGATTTTCTTCTATGACGCGCTCGGTGACCGGGTAGTGCGAGCCACGAGCGCTTTTCTGCAAGCAACACTGAGCGTGATGTAAGTCGCGAGATATCCCGCGCCGTCCGCCTTGCTTTGCTGTGTGTTTTGGCAGTTTTGACGAACGAAATTTTCCGTAGCAATTGTGTTCGTTACGTCACACACTGATCTTACACCAACCAGGATGGCCGGTAAGACATGCTGTATAATCAGTTGTGGCAACAGGTCGAATACAACAGACGTAGCATATTTCCAGTTTCCGACGGATAAACAACGTCGTTTGGAGTGGGAAATGGCGCTGCGCAAAATCAAGTGGAGGAAGACCAGCTCGAGAACGACATGTTCTCATCATTTTGAGCCAGGAATGTTCGACACGAAAAGACGGCTCATGCGGGAACTCGAGTGGCACCTGCGGGAGGCACCGACCGCACGTGCACCTGCAATATGTTTCATGTTACGCGTGCACCCGTGGCACATATACAGGGTGTCCCAGAAAACGTGTCATTGAATTATAATAAAAAAACTACGCCACCTAGAATCATGCAGTCAACAGCATTTGTTCTTATTAGGTTTTTGCCACCTCCTGATGTGAATGTCATGTACTCCAAGTTTAATTATGTAAATTTTTGCGAACTGAACTCGGAAATTTGCCAAGTAAAGGTCACTTTTACCCCACCAATATGAAGAGCGTGCCGAATTCACTCAAATTCACGATAATTGACAGTGATATTCACGAGCTATCCCATAGAAAAAAATAGCCGAATATCATGCTTTTCGCGGCACCGGACCATAACGCGCGATGACTTTTTGAGCGCAATCGCTATCAGTGCGACGAAAGGAGGCTCCGAAGCCAGCCCACAGAGTGATAGTAGAAAAAGTAACAGTTCCTAAAATTGGGAGAGGGAAAGCATTATCCCTGCGAAAGTCGGACGTGATAAGCCGTGCCTGTTTTATCTCTTTCTGCGATGTCGGGGAGGGCTGGGTTTCCAACTTCCTTTCGTTGGACTGACAAAGATTGCGCTGAAAAATTCATCGTGCGCTATTCTGTGCGACCTCCGTAGATCATGATGTTCGGCTATTTTTTCCGATGGGATAGCTCCTGAATATTCCTGTCAATTATCATTAATTTGACTAAATTAGGCACGCTCTTCACATTGGTGGGGTGAAAAAGTGACATTTACTAGGCAAATTTCCGACTTAAGGTCGCAAAAATTTACATAATTAAACTTACGTTACACGACATTCACATGAGGAGGTGGCAAAAACCCAGTAAGAACAAATGCCATTGACCGCATGACTATAGGTGGTGTAGTTTTTTTTTTATTATAATTCAATTACACGTTTTCTGGGACACGTACCCTGTATAAGAATGTGCGACAACCTATTAGAAACTCATCATTAGTTACTTTGAGTTCGACAGCCTTCAGTGTACGGGTCCGAGGCCTCGGTTTCAAGCGACGCGCGCACTGGTACAGGGTCCGTCGAATACGGCGAGTCGTTGTGGTTTGTGGTGACGGTCAAGTCATTCTCCTCATCAGAATACACGTCTGAATCGGGCTGAAGTCCCGTGGAGTTCTATTCTGATGCGGAGTCGGTTTCCATGATTGTACGTTGAGCGTCACTTGCTTCCTTGCGTCTCAATGCAATACAACACATGGGAATCACAGCAGACGAATCTCGCGACGACGTCACGGCGTGGCGCTCCTCGATTCCGATGCCACCGCCTGCTCTCATAGTTTCGGTTTCGTTTTATCGCTTTCGCTGTTTATAAATTATACGCGCACGTTTATACGAAACGGAGGCTGTTGTCAGCATCTGGGGGGTGGTCTCTGCTGAAACCAACCTTCACTTAATTTTGGGTACAACCGTTGCGGATCCTCCCTTTAAAGGAGCTAGGAAAGCACTTTAATCACTAGCATTTTTTTAAACCAAGTGGTTAATAAGCATATTAAAATGCACCATGCGAAGTAATACTATCAACAGGTGCATTAATATCCCAGAATTCGATTTTGAAAATCGCGACCGTGCGCAACGGTGGCAATACCCGGAACGAGCCGTCGAGCCGCTTGCGTCATTTTGACGTGAGAAAGGTGGAGCCCCTGATTGGTGTCGAAGAACGTCGTCTGCTATTTTTCACTCGGAACCCCGCTGCAACGGTGGAAGACGTTTCTTTTGCTTTTTCTTTGGTTTATCAGCACACAACTAACCAACCAACATGCCGCCCTGCTAAGCCAAATGGCTTCTAAATGTTTCTTTCGTTCGCTAAGGCGACTTGAACACATATAGAAAATTCCTGAATTTGAGTGGTTAAATAGTGATGTTATATTCTTAATCGTGGCATAACATCTTACGAAGCAGCATTTCCCCTTTTCCTTGTTTCCAGAAAATGAATTTCGAGAACGGGGGTTTCACGACCATGAATATCGAGGTCCTCCCTTATTCATCCCTTGACAAAGAGAAAGCAGGGTGAAAGAAAACGGAAAGAAAGAAAAGAAAACCAGTCAGCACTGACCCGGATAGAAGCGCGGTCGCCGCTTTCGCGCCACTTTTATTACGTCACCAATGACGTTTTTTTCTTTCTCCTCCTCGTTTCACCCGGAGGAGCGAGTCGAGTGGGAACACGCGCGGCGATGTTCAAGTGTCTTTTTTTCTACGAAAAACATCGCGCACAGAGAAAATTTTCGTGTTAATCATCAAGTTAAATCACCTGCTTAAACAACGCGTTCGGAACGGAAAATTTTTTAGATGGCTTTCAGAGCTCCTTTAAGGTCCCACCTCAGGTACATCCAGATATCCAACCTCTCAAGCGCTTTCCAACGACACCTCGATCGGCGTCCTAGTTTCACTCCTCCGCGAGATAGACTGCTCGCAATGTACGCGTATCCCTATATTTCCGTCTTTAACACGCGCCCGCCACACCCAGAGATTGCGTCAGCCGCCGCAATGACCTGGTTAGCTAGAATCTTACACGTGTAAGCTATCTGATTTACCCGTTTGGTTGCTATCGATTTATTACTCACCTCGTTAATGGGTCACGAAATGTGGCATAATTTCGTAGCGTCGTAAATTGAGACCTAGCTACCAAACCGAACTTACAGACGCGTAAAAGAAAAAAACAAAAGTCTAGAACCATGCTTCATCCATCAGCTTCGCGAGACATCATGTATCCCCGTATGATGACAGTATAGTGTGAAATGATGGGTAGGAATGAAAAAAAGATGCCACCATACCTGTACTTCAGTGTCTCATAAGGTTACTTCGATCTCCTGGCAGCGTACCATGGAATACAATGCGCCATCCGCAAGTCGCGTTGCCGTGCATTTCGCAATCACTGGTAACTTGAACTAATCCCACGTGACCTCCTTTTGTTCAGTGAAAATGGCTCGCGTCATGAACAAATATGTTCATTTCGGTGCGACTCACGTTATACAAATGACAGAAGGGGAATAATTTAGTGTAATGATATATTGTTATTATGCTTCGCTCACTTCATAAGCACAATACAGCGAGGTGGTGTCGAGCAACACTGGGCGGGTGCAACGCGTTTCTCGATTCGGTTGTAGCAGTTTCTGATGTGTTTCTTTTGTATATGTGTTTTGTGTTCTTGATGTGTTCCTTTTTTGGTTGCTATAGTGTGCGAATAGCGTTACTTTCGGATGTTCTTTGTTTTCCGTCGTTGCCTTTCGAGCAGCGCGTGTTGTTCCAGTGCAAATTTTGATAAATGAATCGTCACAGTCTCAACAAAGGCCAAGTCAACCAACATATCTGGTGAGTTATGCTTTAATAGACTTTGGCTCGTTTAGCAGTGTGTTATCCACACGTATTTGCATTCGTATACCAGTAATTTTACTGAATGGAAACAGCCGATTGCCTGTAGTAGATGTTAGCAGATTTGCACCGTTTTTAGTTTGTTGCGCGCTTAGGAACAACAATTTGATTCGAAGTTCAGTAATGTAGCAGGGTCATTCCACGCCAAATGATCCAAAGGTCCTGCTCGACCCCCCGCACTCCTGGACCAAAAAATTATTGTGGATACCCTATGGCATTAGTAGACATTTCCCAAAATCTTACTGGGAAATATGGAGCCCCTGTCATTTTACACGGGGTCAAAGTTTTCGGTAAGCACCAAAACCATACTATGCTTGAAATAATGGGGCGGCTGCATCGCTCGCGTTACACGCATAATTACGGTGCTGAAACAGACGACTGGGTTCGGAAAATGCGCTGAAGAAGGAATTTTCGGGAAAATTTCAACTGTTAGTGCCCTAAAACGCATCGCGGTCCAGGCGCGCAACAACGCGGCAGCTCAGATACGCCGCTGCTTGTCGCACGATGCCAAAAACGATAATTTGGACTTGTGGGCGCTGGTCTAGTGCATGCACAAGCTACTGCCAATGTCGCAACAGGTAAGGAAACTGCCTCCTCCAGTACAGCAACGCGAGTGGATACTTTGCATAACAAACCCGACCGAAGCATATAGCCGCGTAACAGCATTTTTGCTTACACCTTTACCTTATCATTTTCATACGAGTTGTACAAAAGCAAAACGTCTGCAACGGAAATAAATGGCCCTTGCTCAGTACACTACCACGGTGAAGGCGCTCAAGATTATGTACAGTACTTGATCCAGTATATGGTTTGATGCCGCGTTTCCGGCATGTGCTTTGAACACCCGGAATACCCGATGCTGCTGGAAATGGGTGTTGTCTTCACGGTGATTTCAGTGCGGCTAATGGGTTCGAAGCGGTGATACCTCCCTCTTTCACGCACGGCCCTTGCGCTGTCGTAGCGATTCTTCAATGCCCCTTGCTGCCGCACTACCTGTTCCTCCAGCACCCAGATCGATGTAATGGCGTCGAGATTTGCATCTGCCCAGCTGTACAGATCCACGGGTCTCAGTATGTGACCTTCTAAGGGCCTCTAAATGCTGGCTCTAGCAGCAAGCTTCTTCAGAGTCCCAGCTCCATCGCACGGCTCTTTCCCATGTGAGGTCGCATAGAGGTACCATGACGCACTTGTGCTGAAATACGAGTAGTGGTGACAGAGGTTGACGAAACTTTTTTTTTTTTGTATTTCGAATCTGCGCCGTCCGTGAAGTAGCGAAGTTTATTTACATGGGGATAGTCTGCTCTTATTCTGCGTGTGAGCTCTGTCTGAAAGGTATAGAGCACGGCATTATCGTGCCGTAAGCAATCTGATATCACAACGAATGTACGGTGACGCAAGTTCATGTCACCAGGAATGCGGTTGCAAAATACCATCGAATGAATGATGGCCTGTCCTTGATCCCAATAGAAAGATAGGGGAGTGTCCTGTACGACAAAGTTGTAGTTTTCGGCAAAATCTATTAGGATGACACCATTAGGATTCAGTGGGCAGCGAATTTTTTAGATTCCGAAGAACTCTGATTGTGGCTTTGCCGCGCAGTGGTGGTATTTCAGTGATACTAATTTATGCGTCAAGTGATCGACCAAGCCCTCCCGGAGGGTCTTTTCTGTCCGCCACAGAGCAATGAAACGGAGGACACCTATGCTCACGTGTCGTTGGGATTTGCATTCCAGAGGGATTTGTATATCCCCCAGAGCCGCTATCTACAAATCTTACCATATCTTTGCGTTTTACAAGCGCAATAAACTGGCGGCATATGAAAGGCTGACCAACGTGTAGAGCCTGTGGAGTGCTGCCCCCTGCACCGCAGGCTACTGTCTCGAAAAGCAGGCCACTGTCAATGGGGGACCAGAATAACAACCCTTTTCCACTGATAAATTTTCAACTTTGTAGACTACGTATATGATGCACGCAACTATGGGACGTCATATTGGGTTCCTTGCGCATACTGGGGTACTGAGCAGGGCCATTTACTTGGGTTGCAGACGTTTTGCTTTTGTACAACTCGTAAGAAAATGATAAGACATAGGTGTAAGCAAAAATGTTTTAACGCGGCTATATGCTTCGCTCGGATTTGTAATGCAAAGTATCTATCTCGCGTTGCTATACTGGTGGAGGCAGGTTTGCTTACTTGTTGTCACATTGGCAGTAGCTTGTGCATGCACTAGCCAGGTGCCCACAAGTCCCAAATATCGTTTTTGGCATTGTGCGACAAGCAGCGGGGTATCTGAGTTGTCGCGTTGAAGCGCGCCTGGCCCGCGATGCTCACTAACGCTCTTCCTCCACCGGTGAGTGCGTGCGCCTCCGCGTAGTATGTTCAGCGAAAAAAATGTTTTCTCGCGCTTATCAAAAAGTACCTCTTCAGTTTTTTTATATGTTTTGGCCGATGGTTTCCTTTACCTAATGTATACCAAATGACTGTTCTATGACGGCCGCTTCCTTTTCAAAATTGGCCATAAACACGTCAAACTTTACGAAAATCACCATGTTTAAGGTGTACTATGGCAAAAACTACTGCATTGACGGCTTTGAAAACCAGCAGGCTTGTAGAATGGGTCCTCGTGAACGACCACAAGGTTTTCAAGAATTCCAGCTGTTATGGAAAGTACATTTAAAAAAACGCAAATTCGCAAGAAAAAGCGCCGATAGCCGGAGCGCTTTAGGGCACTAAAAGTTGAAATTTCCCAAAAATTCCTCCTTCAGTGCATTTTCCGAACCCAGTCGTCTGTTTCAGCATCATAATTATGCGTGTAACGCGAGCGATGCACTCGCCCAATTATTTCAAGCGTAGTATGGTTTTGGTGCTTACCGAAAACTTTGACCCCGTGTAAAATGACAGGGGCTCAATATTTCCCAGTAAAACTTTGGGAAATGTCTATTAATGCCATAGGGCATCCACGATAATTTTTTGGTCCAGAAGTGCGGGGGGTCGAGCAGGACCTTTGGATCATTTGGCGTGGAATGACCCAGCAGCGTTTATCACTGTGAGCCATATTTCCCAAGCAGCACGCCAATATTGGTCCAATATTTATTTATTTATTTATCTATTTATTTTCAATACCCTCAGGGCCACAAGGGCACAAAAGAGGGGAGGGGCTTGAATACATCAATACAAACACATACATACAGTTACAAAAAGGCGCACTGGGCGCTCAAAGAATGCCGAATGAACACACACAGCAGGGTTACAGACTGTAAGCATATAAGTGTACGAGTACATGATGGAAAATTATTAAATATTACAAAAGAGCCACAGTATGAAGCCTCAAAATAAATAAAGTAGCAACAATTAACAAATATAAAGACATAGTACATAGATACCGGAAAACAGGAGAGCATGAGTGCGAAAATGAGTTATGTAGTTATATTAAATATTGTACCCATATGGGCTGCCAAGATAGCCAATGTTGTTCCAATACGGGCTGCCAGTATTGGACCAACATGGGATGCCCATATTGGCAAGCCCATTTTGCGCCAATATTGCCAATCTTTCTGGGATAACGCCAACGGGGAGTCCGTCTAATAATAAAGCAGTATCCGGTTCAATATCCACCACTGATATTACTTCTCTCTTCTTTTTGCTTTTTTTCATTTCTGCAGGTCTTATTGCACTGCATCACCTCAGAAACGAAGAACGGGTGGTACGCCCGTCTTGCCGAAGGACACAAGCAGTCCCACGGAACTGCCAATGTCAAACACCACTCAGAAGCCCTCATTGGAATCGCCATACTCTATCAACCAAAAATTTCCAACCCGCTCCGACAGTACAAAGGAGCGAAACACTTTCGTGACGGTGACGGACATACGCCAGAGCAACTCACACTGCTTGCAGTAACTTGAAAGCACCTAACTTTACAGAAGAGCCATCCCTTCCTATCAAACAATGTGTTTTTTACTTGACCTGCCGCAATTCCGTTATCATTACAGGAACCAGCGACATTTTAGGCCGTATGAAACGTCCGATCCGACTGTCGCGCTCGTTGTAGTTGTTGTAGTGATTAGTTTTAGTAGGACGCGTGATTTCGCTCAAACGACCACGCTCGCTCTCAGTCGGCTCGACCGATTGGCATTGGCATCGCGAAGCAAGATGGCGGCTACTTCCAGAACGTAGAAAGTTGTGTCACAGGAGGGCCACTGCGAGAGTTTCGCGGCCGCGCCAAGTGTGTCGTCACGATAGGATCGATTGGGGCGCCATCACTTCTTCATTACGGAAACAAAACCCGACTTAATAGGTGTACTTCTTCTACAACAACTGAACAAACTGCGAGCCTACGTTTCTTTGAGTGAACTCGTTCTCTTCGATTTAGAATGTGTGTGTCACGTGGTCACATTCCTTTCAACCGCCAGCAAGCAATCCGAAACATTGGGCGCGAGCTTCGAACCGTTGAGCGTTGGAGTGGCAGCAGTGGAAGGTGGAAGCTGGTGCGTTAGCTTGCGCGTTGTATCAACCTGTATTTTTCAAAGTAGGCAACCGTAGAAATATTATGAGTTATGATGAATGTGCCTGGGTGGGTGCGTGAACTGTTATGCGATTTTGTATTGCACAGATGTGATAGACACCAGGTCCGGATACACGGATATACGCCAAGCAAAATCGCACTGGTAAGGATAAGAATACTCGTATCTCTGCGAAGTTAGGTAGTACGTGCGGAAACCGGAATTGCAGGATTCACATTTGATCGATTATTTTCAGGTCTTTCGAGGTGCAGAGCACCGAAACTGCTTTCCCGAAAGCGTTGTGTACGTACGGAAACCCACATTGGCATGCCAAAGAACCTTGCAAATATATAAAGATCGCCTGAAAGCCAAGCATCATGATATTGGAAACCAAGTCACAAAGCATGCCTCCCCCAGAAGAGACTTGTTGCGAAGAAACCCTGTGATGTGTTTTTTGCAATGCCTGTGCAGCGATTTCCAGAAAAGTAGTGACATCATATTTGCATATCTATGAATAAGCTTGATGAATACAGTGTTTCCGTTCCAATATCTGTGTTTGTCACTTTCTGACGTTCGCCTCGTAAACCAGTAGAATAATTAATGAAAGGCACAGAACCGCAGCACCGGAGAGGCCGCTTAGCGCTCCGCCATGTTGGATAAGCATGAAAAACAGTGTCCTCGGACGAATGCGGTACCCGCCGCCGTATCCAAAATCATAGTGAATGCGCATGCGCGGAATTGCTCTTGCAACCACTGGGGTCGTATTTCGCTGCTGCCACCCGAAAAACATCCCCATTGCGATCAATGGGAGTGTCCTATCCCTGGTTGAGTTGTCGAGTTCTAGTGAACGTTACAATGGGATTGCCACGTATGTCGACTGTTTCGAACAATGTGTATCATCTGCGGGAAGTTGTCGGATGCAACGGCATTTCACACGCTTCAACCTCCAATCTTGCCGTGCTACTTGGGCATTTGTGCAACACGGGTACGTACCATTTTCTGTATTTTCAGTCAATATGGGGTGTACACGGGCAATATGCGGGGCCCATATTGCCAGGATTTTCCAATATTGGCTCAAACTGGGCAATATCGGGCCCATATTGCCCAGTTTCAGCCAATATGGGGGAAATTTTGCCGAAACGGGCCCCATATTGGACCCGTATCGCCAATGACCAGCCAATATGGGCCCAATATTGTGTGCTGTTACTAGTTTAGGCTGCCAAGGGGGACGTCGGACAAAGTAGGAGAGACGACAATACAAAGCTGTTTCTGTTGTCGTGTCTCCTACTTTGTCCGACGTCCCCCTTGGCAGCCTTAACTAGTAATGTCACACCAACTACCCCAACTTTGCACTTTGATTGTGTGCTGCTTGGGTTCATTTGTTAAAATTCATCTTCATATTTTTCCAAAAATAAAAGCACAAGTCCGCGTACTGAACTCATCTCCTTGAGTTGCTTGCGGCGAACATATATCAGACAGTTGTTGTGCGTGCCTGTGTTCTTCCGCGCACCATGCTCGGCGCAAAAAAAGCATCTGATTAGAACACAGACGTGTAGAAATCCAGCGAACCGGTAGGGAAGTATGAAGGGAATTGCTAGAGTACGAGAGTCGCCAACATTTCGAACAGAGCCTGTGCTTCTTCTGGGTACCCTCCTCATCATTGGTATGGTATTTAAAGGGTTAAGTATGACGTCTTAAAGGTTCATTCGAATCCTGTTGACCCACAATTGACCCACAATTCGCATGAGCCTTTAAAACGTCATACCTAACACTTTAAATACCATGCCAATGATGAGGACGGTGCCCAGGAGAACAGTCTCTGTTCGAAATATCGGCGGCTCTCGTCCTGAGGGAATTCCCTTCACATCTGAGTAGAACAAACATTTCAAGAGAAACTCATTTAAATATCTCGTTACTTATAGTTATATTCCAGTAATGGTTTCTGGGTTTGCAAAGGAGTAAAAAAACGGATGAGTAGTAGGATGTTGCTGCCCAGGGTGTCCTCGCTGAAGAGGTGAACCCTGAACACTACAAAAGTACCGGTTCTGTTGTGAAGTGAGATATTGTGAAGTTACACCTGTCTAACCTTCGTGCATCCTTGAGAAAGAATCGCGGAAAAAAAAAACAAACTTGCACGTATCTCATGAATTGTGATATTTCATTGTCAATGTTCCTGTATCACTATTTCATTTCCGTTTTCATATAAATGAATGAATATTCAATGAAGCTAATGAAGCTATATTCATTTCAAGGTCATGCTTCATTGGCTTCATTGAATATATATCACTATTTCATTTCTGTTTTCATATAAATGAATGAATATTCAATGAAGCTAATGAAGCTATATTCATTTCATGGTCATGCTCTTAAATCCCCCCCTTTTTTTTTTCTTTGTCTATCATATCGCATCACATCATGGTCATGCTATCTGTTTTCCGGGAAGTCACGTTTTAGAGCTTTGTTTTTTTTTGTCCTAATAGATATTTATGTTAGCCTTGCATGAGATAAGATAATATTGTAGCCTATTCACGGTTGGTTTTTGCTTCTTGCAGGTTTACTCAGGTGCAAGAATTGTACAATTGCAAGGCGAATGGAAATAAATCGAGGTCGAGTGAGAACTTCTTGGGCAGTGACTGTTGGATTACTCCCAAAAAATCACAACAAAGCCAGTATTCATGTAACTCTAAACCTCATATACCAGCGTGCTTCACAACAACATCAACAATACCTCGTGATGAACACATTATACCATATGCGGCATTAATTGTGCTATGGTATGATAACATACTGTTTGCTTCACAATATATATAGATGTGCATATATGTCTACCGTGGGCTAAACTGCTCTCGGACCGTAATACGATATGATGCAACGTCGCAGCCCGGTGGGAACGTGCATTCAGCAGGGTATACGCCCTGCAGTGTGCCCTTATGGCTACCCAGGTTGCAATAAACATGACAACATTTTGACTTGTACTTGAATGTCTGTACCTTTGGTCGTAATGAAACATCTTCGGCCGTAATGCGACACCTTTGGCTGAACTGAGATTTTTGTCGTAATAAGACACTTCGGGATTAAAGGATTATTGCTGTAATGAGACACTATCTGTTGGCGAATATTCTGCTGATTCAAATGCAGTTTCCTTTCCAGGCAGTACATAGCTACGCTTAGATGTTGCGTTTTGGTGTTCCGCGTACACAATTGTTCGCAAATTCCTGGATTTTAGTGTGGTGATAACTGATCTTCAGAGAACCTCCACCGCGGTAGGCTGCGCTTACCACCGATTCGCTTGCTTTCGTCGAGTGCAAGAAAATTCCTACTTCTCCGTCTGATTTCCCCCACGCCGTTTCTCCCGTGTGCCAATTCCCCCGTGTCAATTCCTCCGTGACACTTTCGGGGCGCGTACAAGAAACAAACATACAAACAAACAATTGCTCACCGGACAACTATTCATCAATGAAACGCGGGAAACGCGGGAGAGGCACGAGGGGACAAGTCTTTAGAAAAGGTCTTCTTTAGTGTTTGCTGCCCAAGCTCAGGCTATTGTCTTCACGGATCACATTCAGCTAGCCCGTGCCGTCTTATCCATCGCGTAGACGGATCCGCATTTGTGGAACTATAATCCTCATATTTTTCTTTAAACATCCATCCTTTCGTGTAGAATGTGTCCCTCCGGAATGTTATTCCTCAAACGAGCGGCGAACGCCCCCTCGGTAAGCTTTTCATGTTTGGCTGCGTCTTATTGTGTAACGAATAACATGTGTTCGTGCGCGAGAACAATCGTAGCCAGGGGAAGGTAATGGAATATTTTCCGTCTCTGTTACCGCCACTGGCCCACATTTGTCTGTGTGACAATATCCGTTACCACCATATGACTGTTTTCTTTTCCGTTACGTTTCCTTTTCAGTTTTCAGCTCTGCCTCCGCCCTCCGTTTGTTGTTTGCCTTCCTACTTTTTTTGTAAGCCTTGGGACCGTGACAAAACTTAATACCTCTATGCATCTGTTTTGAAATCTATTTGGAGGACATTAGGGATACGTGCACACAACGGATAACACTTATTCAGAAATATATATATATATATAGTACTGGTTTCTCTGAACTGGTCTCTTTGAAGCTAATATATGAGTATGGTTTTCACGAATGTTACTCACGCTTGCAACTTGCAAGTCATCAAAAGCGTATAAAAACTATGCTTCTTCTATGTACTATGTATATACTGTTTACTTATATGCTCCAGTTAGTTCATTTTAGTTCCTCAGTGAAGTTTAGTTCGCTTCATTCAGGTTTATTTCATATATTTATCTAAATGATACAGTAAAGGATTATAATAATTGCGGCCCTGCAGTGTCCGTATTATTACAATCCTGCTAGCTGCAACGGATATTCCTGCAGTTCCCGATTTGTTACCGTAAATTATTTTTGTTTCCGTTTCTGTTTCAGGTAGTGTGCGATGTCCGTTCCTGTTACCTTTCCCTGATCATATAGTCTGACCTGCATAGTGCCCGCGCGCGTGATGTCCTTTATCTGTACCAGAGGGATGCCTTACGACCCCATCTTTTGTAAAAGTGATTAAAACTCACGGCGTACACAACAGGCTAAAACATAACAAGGTATTGACGTTTCGGAGTCTATGCGGACTCCTCATCGGAATGAAGAAAAAAAGGAGTAATTTTGCTCCTTTTCGGGACTAAATGCATTGCCACACAAAATAGTCCCTTTCGGGAGTAAATGCACGGGAGTACATGAATGTCACAGAGTGGAGACTGCATTTCACGCTCTGTTGTAAGAGTCCCAGGTATATAGTTCGTGTGCATGCAAGAACATACTTTGAATGAAACCGTCAACCGTGATACATCGAGTGATATAAAATCTTGCGCCATACATAGGGCACAATTTGCGAAGAAAGAAGCGCTGTTTCTTACTCTGTGTGGGTGGAAAATTGCCGCGTTGGCTGAGTTATACACACCAAATTATTAGCAACCACCAAATGACTGATAGGACTGAAATGGACGGGTAGGTGGAAGGCCTTGAACAGACTCGTGAAACTAAGGGACATCGATAAGACACATACCGTCAACCCCTATTGCACTCGACTTTCAGTACATTGTGCTGCTTGGGCAGTCTTTTTTTTATAAACGAAGATTCAAGCTGTTTGCGAAGCCCCCCCCCCCCCTCCCTCCCCTCGATTTCTCGTGCTATAACAACAGGAGTATCTAAATCCACATGGTGGCCTGTCTTGTGGGTGTGCTCGCATAATTCCGTGTGTTTATCAGTGTTCTTGTAGATATCTCTGTAATGTTCGTTCATTCTCGTGTTCGTCGTTGTTCCCATTTCAACCACGTACACCTCTTGACAGTCGTTGCACGACGAAGCTCCACGACGTAGCTCTACGCTCGTCACCAGTTTCTGTGTTGTTCTTAGGATGACATAGTATATTTCTTATCGTGACATTGGTCTGAAAGCTGTCTCTTGCCAGTCAATACAGTCAATGCCTTGTTATATTTTAGCCTGTTGTGTACTCCGTGAGCTTTTATGGCTTTTATAAACATGTGTTCTCCCGGCGTTTGGTCGATCTTCAGTCCCCATCTTTGTAACCTGTTGAAGTGCAGGCTCATGCACGAAAGTCTTCTTCTTCATCGATTGATTGATTGATCGATCGATCGATCGATCGAGTAATGATCGTAACAACCAAATGAGTTAAGGAAGAAATCATGATGGCAATGTGTTAGTTCAACCTTGTAGTCATGATCCAGTCGTGCAGAGATAAACGCCGCATTTCTTAAAAAGTCTGTGCTTAAGATTGTGTTGTGGAATACCTTATGAAAGAGACAGAGACTGGATACTTTCCTACGTAAATCTAATGTTGGGATATCAATAGACGACTTCATTGTTGTTATACTACTATATGGAGAAAAATTATTTAAAATGAATCGAACTGCGCGGTTCTGCACCGCCTCAACTGCACAAGAGAGGTTGGAGTGGTAAGGACTCCAGATGGGGGAGGCATACTCAAGTATGGGCCTGATGAAGCTCGTGTAGGCAGCTTTTTTTGTTATAGGTGGACAAGAACGAAGGTTGCGGCGAAGATACCCAAGGGAGCGGTTAGCTTTCGCTGTGATGTATGTAACGTGCTCAGTCCAAGTCATGTCACAAGTGAGGTGAACGCCAATATATTTGTAGGTTTTTACATGTTGTAGTTCACAGGGTCCGAGGTTGTACGGGTGATTTAAGCTTGAACGGCGAGAGAAATACAAAACCTTACACTTCTCGGAATTAACAGGGAGTTGCCAGGCCGTGCACCATTGAAAAAATTTCTGAAGGTCGGACTGTAGTAATTGGATGTCAGAGAAATTAGTAATTGGGTGGTATATAACGCAGTCGTCTGCAAACAGTCTCACCCTACACGATAGATCATAAGGCAGGTCATTGATGTAAATCAAGAAAAGGAGTGGACCTATTACCGAACACTGCGGAATACCAGAAGCTACATCAGCGAGACTGGAGGTGGTACCATTTGCAACGACATACCGTTTCCTGTTTGTAAGGAAGTTCCGAATCCACGTAAGAACCATTGGATCAATTTTAAGACTTGATAACTTGGTTAGAAGACGAGAATGTGGAACCCTATCGAAAGCTTTGGCAAAGTCTAGGAATACTGCACCGACTTGTTTTCCTTTATCAAGATTATGGAGAATGTCGTGTGTTAGACCTGCCAGCTGAGTCTCACAGGAATATCCCCTACGAAAGCCATGTTGATATTTGTAGAAGAAGTTGTTCGTTTCAAGGTAGGTGACCATATGTTTAACAATGATGTGCTCCAGCAGCTTACATGGGACACTGGTGAGAGATATCGGCCTAAAGTGGCTTGGAGTTCGTTTGTCACCGGACTTATGAACTGGGATGATCTTACCGATCAGCCAATCGTCTGGGACACTACCCGTTGCTAGGGACTGTTGGAATATTAGAGTAAAGTACGCAGACGATATCACCTTTGTGTTTTTAAGGATTTTGATATTAATGACATCAATGCCACAGGAAGAAGATAGTTTGCTATTATCCATCAGTTTCAGCACACCAGAGTAATCTATATATTTCTATATATTTATTTCTATATTTCTATATATTTATTTCTATATTTCTATATATTTATTTCTATATTTCTATATATTTATTTCTATATTTCTATATATATATTTCTATGGTCGCATGTGTGATGACGTTTGCAATGACTTTGGGCCTGAACCTGTGCAGAATGCGTTGCGCTCACCCCCCCCCCCTTTTTATATTCCTTCCCCGAGCAACGTGCCGCCAATCTAGGCAGACAGACCGCCTCTACGTTACCCCCCGCCTCCCTCTCACGAGGCGCTCTATTTTCCATGGACGGACATACTGGATAGGGCACAGCGATCTTTTCACACCCTCTGTAGTCGGGTTAATCTAGTCCGTCAACTACCTACATACGCCGTTGGAGATAAGTATAGACACAATAGCGTGCCAGTAGAAATACTGCTGCGCCACCATGCGCCATCAGTAGGGGAGAGCACTTTCTGCCGCAGCGTAGTGTCATGCGGCCAGTCTTAACAGCAGATACGGAAGGTCGCCTAGGTCGCGTGCACCGCTCGTGGCTGCTTTTTTAGAGTGTTTTCGCAAATTGAATTGGTCAGTACCGAGTCACCGTGCAGAAAAACAATATCGTGCATGGTGGCTCCAGATTGATTGTTTGGTGAATGAAGCAGCGACGTTAAATGTCAACTCCTTTCTCCACTAAAATGGCTGCATGGTGGAATGTTGGTTTGACTGAATGAAAAGCTGTGGTTCTACAGGCGTAATAATTTGGAGCAGACTTATAGTCATCGTTTCATAAGTGTTCTTATGGCATGCCCTGTTTAGTTGTACCTCCCCGCAATTAATATTGTGTTCGTCACCTGTAAGGGCCGTCATTGATCAGCCGAAAGCTAGTGAGTCCTATCCTTCCCCTATATCTGGCCGCCAGCTCAAGTTTTCACCTGAACAGAGATTGCAGACGCCAAATTTCGGCACTATCTATGTGAACCGCGTAAAGACGATGGAGATGGTGTTTCTGTCGGAATCACCATCACCACTAATCATCAGCATTGCCATCATCCCTCTTCATTTTCTTCATCGTTGCAGGCACAGGGGTGACACAAACCCGCCATTGTTGTAACTACCCTCAAGTGGGTGCTTTTCGCAAAACTGCCATCTTGTC